>NW_017728993.1:35118331-35135794 GCF_001723915.1 Gavialis gangeticus | reverse complement strand
TTTTTTTTTTTTTTTTTTTTTTTTTTTTTTTGATTTCAGAAAATGTTCTGGAAGAGACAAGTGCCTGACAGCCTTAACTAGAAAAGCATAAATACTCATACAGTATTTGCCTATGTAGTATCTATATAAAATATTTTTTTCTGAATGAAGCTCCTACATTTCTTATTGTTCTTCCTGATATATTACCTAGAAAGCCAGAATATTATTCCATCAATGTTGCGTTTGTTGTTAGATGGCACACATTACTTCAGTCAGGTGCACTGTAGTAGCTTGAGGCAGTTCTTACTGAAGTCCATAGCAAGATAGCTGTTGACTAATGAGAGTGTATTTCTTATGAACAGTTTTATTTTGTGGTGGAGAAGTCTCCAGGCATATCTGAATTGCATGTAAAAACCTACCTGCTTTTCATGTCTTCCAGTATTTTTTTTTTTCTTTTCATACTGGGCTTGCTAATTGTAGCGCTGCTTGTGGTTTTAAACAAGGATTTTTTTATGTGGAGGTCCTCCTGTCCTGTTCAACCCTGCGGTAAGATCATAGTGCTGTGTGTATGACATCACAGTGTTGCTATGCAGTGATGCCTCCAAGATGCTTTGGTGTAGCATGAAACATAAGCCGAAGGAAAAGCTGGGTTGCCAGTATTGGCATCCGGCAGGGATGTGGGGTGAAATTCCTCTCAGCTGTGTGGAAGAGTGCCAAAGAATAGAGGATGTACAGAGGGAGGCTGGCTGGTAGTCGTGGATGCCACTGGCATGCTGCTCCCTCTCTTTGCTTCCCCTCTCTGGTTTAAAGGGAGGCTTGCATCTGGACTGTCTCTGTATTACCTTGTCTGCTGAAAGGAATTCCTCTGTGATCCTACAGTGTATGCTGGAATAGGCTAGGTGTTGGACTGGTTGAGTAGGGGGTGAGTTTGCAGTGGTTTGAAGAGCCCATCTCTTTTGCCTCACCCCTGGCAGGTTTGCATCTCATAGGTTTGTATCACACCCTTGTAGAATCTTCTTACCTGTTTCCTACTTGTCTGCTGGCTTCACCAGAGCACTTACAGTCCAGCGCTCACAAAAGCTGCCTGCTGCTGCTTCCTAATGTGTGGTGAAAATCCTGCTTGAAGAGGAAAAGAGTCAACCTCCCCATCCTGAGTCCTACTCCCCTCTCAGCTTACTTGGATGCATTTTCTCTCTCTTGCAATGCCATATAAATCTTCCACTTCTTAGTCTAGATGCATGTCACATTTGAATTTGGACACTTCACCTTGCAACAAAATGTGGACATGTTTGTATTGCGCTGGACCATTGAGAGGGCACTCTGCAAGGTAGAAGATGGACAACTGATCCTAAATGTGTCACCCCATGAAGGATAGTGTAGGGGAGGGGGAATTCAGTCTCTGATATAGTTTTTTTCTTGCTGAGCCCCTTGGAAGGATATGGATTTTGCACTTTTACGTTCTGTTTTTAATATTTTTATTATAAAGGTTTAGAAAAGTAAAGGAAAAAATCTCTCCCCACCCTGCCATCTAACTGTGATGTCAGCATGAACACATTTTTCTTTTAAAGCACACTACCTGGATTCCACTCATGTCTTTGATTAGGTTTCCCCATGTATGGAAAGCCCTCAGGGGTAGGGCGACACTTCCACTGCAGTCCAGTCTCCTGTCCAGTGTGGGGTGTCACATCTTAGCCTATGCCACTACATGGGCCCTTGTACCCAGGATATGGGTTTAGTTTCCTATTTAAAAGTAAAGGCTTAGGAAGAGTTCATATTTCTATGCTGTTTATGATCAGTCACTGTTCAGTGGTTAAGCTGTTCATCTCAGTTGTTCCCACAGTGTGAGATGTTTTTTGTGGGAGCGTGGGTGCATGTGCTTTAATTTAGGACCAGTTTGATACTTTGCTGTTACTTGGGGAAGGGTAAGAGGAGTTGGCTTAATTGGGGGTAAATGGTGTCATCTGGCTGAGCTTAATTTAGTTGACCAAGCTGGCAGGAACACATGGTAAGTCCATGCTTCAATTAGGGGATGACAGCAACTCCTGGAGATGAACTGAAGCAATTTTAAACTAGCTAACTTGGGTGCTGGTAAAAGTATCATTGTGGCAGCACTGGATTCCAGGCATGTCAGTACATGATTTTTCTGTTCATTCAGGTGAAATGCAAGTAGTGGATTATCCTAGTTTGCCATTGTTTTAGTAATACATATCTGATCAAGATGTTAAGGGTTTTTACTCTGAACAATTTACTTGTCCTTCCATTTCAACCAAAAATGCACCTGTGGTTAAGGCAGCTAAAACTGAGTACAGTTCCCTTTGCCTAAACATAGACTGTAGATGACAGAATCTCTATATACAGAGTGCTTTATGGCATAGGACAAGTGTAAGCCTCAAAAAATACAAATCTTCTAGATTTAGGGGAACTCAGTTGGGGGTGATTAAAATCTACAGGAAAATTATCTGAAGTGTAGTGGAGGAAGATCCCGAAGTGACCTGAGAACAATACGATCCATTGTTGATCTTTCATATTGTAGGTAGTCATCTTACTTGCCCTGGCACCCAAACCTTTTAATTCCAATTGAGAAGTTTAAAAAAAGGTTTCGTGTAAGGCAGGATATACTTCATGTTATGAGAGCCTGTACAGTGAAAATCATAGGAACAGACCAATATAAGCCATAGCTTAGGCTCCATATTTTAAGTAATGTTTTGACTGCTGTGTTTCATAAAGCAAAAATAGAAAAAACGCTAGAAAGGGAATCTGTTTGGGCAGAACCCTTTGAGAGTTCCTTGTTAAGAATAGGGTGTGAATCTTACCTTGTTTGTATGTGTGATTAAATGTATTTTTAGTGATGGCAGACCAAAGAAATGCTCCCTGGAAAGAGCTGCCCAGTAATTATGATAGTGTCCCTTACTATGTATTGCACAATAGGCTTTAATCCTTAGCTGGGTAAAATGTTTAGAGCCCCAGCTTTCCATAAGGGGAAGTGCAAGTGTTGTACACAGCACAGTGGATACTAGAGAAGTGTCTTACAAATGTCATTGTGACATCCTGTACTTGCTATTAAACTCTTCACAGTTTTGCCTACATTTCCTGGAGTTTTTCATTGCTTAGCTTGCCCGAAGCCTAGATGACAGGCCTTTTTAATACGGTGATTGGGACAATGTTCTGTTCTTATTGACTTGGGCTCTGTACACTCTGAAATAAAGAGAATAAGTAATAAGATAAAAAATCTTTTTACACAGACACTGACGTCTTGTACAGTGTTAATGTTTTGACAGTCAGTGCATTGGCATTCAACCAGTAACCTTTGATAACTTATAAAAGGCTTCACTGAGTACTCAAGTACTTGCAGAGAGTTGGTGTTAATGTCCTATACTGTTGTCATGTATTCAAGGATCTATTCCAGTACCCACTGAGTCAACAGTTTTTCCCTTGACTTCAGTGGGCTTGAGGTAAATTCTGGTGCAATTAATCTTTATGCTGTTCTTACAATGTATACTCTTAATGAGAGTTGGTGTTGCAACTGTTTACACAACCTTCTGGAGCTGAACCAGTCTATCACGCAGAGTTGATTACAGGAGTTAATGTTTTGAGCTGAAGTTCTGGCACTGATGGTCTTGGTAAAAGATTTAACTATAAGACCCTGGCATCAACACTTGCAAATTACTGATACTAACCAATAATTTGTAAGTAACCTATGAAACTAATAGTGCTACAAAAATGTTGACTGTAACAACAGTTCAGTTAAATACTTAACTTAGGCAAGTAATGACTCTTAATCTTTCCATTCTATAGTATATTTCCTAAAAAATGAATACAGATCTGTTGAATGAATTTTGTTCACTTGCTTAGTAGAGCAGTGTAGAATGGAAGGTAAACTATAAGCAAATTTTGCAATCTAACCTACAAGTGAGTTCCATACTATTTTTACTATTTGCATTTTTTTTAGTAATTTGTAACATAGACTGAAGTTTTTTAAATGCATTCTTAGGCAATCTTATTTTTTCGAGATCCCAAGCAAGCTTGGAAATGAAGGGGTGCTAATTGTTTTTGAAATCTATTCCTTCTATGACAAATGGTGGAGGGTAGCAATGGATTTATGGTGCAGTAAATGTAATGTTACTGTTTGAATCTTGACTCTTGTGTTTCCCATTTGTTGACATTAGCTGTACACTACATCCTTCATATTATACTTACATAATTTATATATTGGAAAACCAGTGATATTATGAAAATGAAATTATTTTTAATATCAGAGCTGTTGAATGGCTCTGAAGACCACCAAGACAGTATTTTGACAGGGCTATGTAAATAATTGCTAAGATACTTACTACTTTGCTGATTTTTAAAGCCCCAAAAGGAGAAAATGTGACTTTATAAATGAGGGGAATTTCTTCAGCCTGTTGTCCACTTTGTGACTTTTTTTGTGCAGAGTTGTTGTTTTCTATTTTTGTAAGTCAGACAGCAGTTGTGGCTTGTGGTAAGTTAGTATTATCATGAGCACAGCTGCTTTTCCGTGGACTCAGAAGCAAAGAATGACAGACCAATGTTGGGGGAGGAGAAGAAACAGGGCTGTTATCATGACCCTCCCTCTTGACCCATAAGCTGTAGTCAGTCTGAAGATCTTGTCCATCTCCCCTGCACAAGATGGGTACCCTTCCTCTTTTGGACAGGAGGGGGTTGACACATGGGTCTGATTTACATTACTGTACTGCCTCTTATTCTTGCATTTCTGTTCTTCCTTCATGTTGCCATTACCATATAAGCACCAACTCCGTGTGTGCTGTCAGAGCACCCACTGAAAAAAATAAGTGGGTGCTGAGCACCCAAGGAGCCACTTGCAGATGTTTAAAAAACAAACAAAAAACCAAACAACCCCCCCAAAACAAACAAAAAACCCCCACGCTTTACCAGAGGTAGTAGTGCATTACATCAATCAGGCTCTTCAGTGTCTGTAAAAATCGGGCACTTCAGCAGGGCTTTTTTGGCACTTCTGTTAGATAAAAGCACCAAAAAAGCTGCACTAAAGTGCCCAGTCTTTAAAGATGCTGCAGAACTGGGTTGAAGTAATGTGCTACGTCTTTTGGGTGTACACAGGTCTCAGCATGGGAGTGCTCTGAGTTAAAAGTAAAGTACCATGTTTTTGTTTTGTTTTGGTTTTTTACATCTGCAAGTACCCACCAGCAAAAAATGTAGTCATTGCCTATGGCCATTACTTTTCTTTTTTGTTGAGCGTTTTTTCTGTCTCACCCCTCACTTTATACTGATACCTATTTTTTAGAGCATAAAACTGATAGAAGGAAGTAGGTGTGGCTTCTTCACTTTTTCACCAAGGGGCTCTCATCTCCACTGGTCCTACTGCTCACATCTCACCCCTCTAACTGGGGGTCCTTCTGTTCTTATCTTCTTCCATGAAGAACCATGTGTGCCTGCTCCTACTCCCAATCTTGGCACTTTGACTGCCAAACAGGTACAACATGATGGTGTCTTCTTTGCATATCTCTTCTGTTTTCCGGTTCCCTTCAATACAGTAATCCCTCATTCATGCACTTTTCTCTGTCTCTCTTTCTCTCTCGAGCATTTTCTCTTTTTTCATTCCTCACTGTTGTTTCCCTTCTTTTCCCCAGTTACTTCTATCTCTTGCTTTAAACCTCTCTTTTTTCTTCTACTCCTTTCCCTTCAAAACTTGATTCTTTCTCTCTCAGCCTCATCTCTTACCTGGCCCTCAGGTTCCTTTTTCTCAAAACTCCCCTCATTTTCAAAGTTTTTACCTCTGATTTACTTTTGCTCTCCCTTCTGTAGAGAAACTAGACGCACAAACTCCCTGTTGGCTCAGTGGCTGGCTGATCCCTCTGCCTCATGCTTTTAGTACTGAGGAGCTGAAGAGATGGGGAGGAACTTGCTGTGTAACCCTTCTTCTGAAGGGAAGATCCCGTTAGCCATAGAAACCGAAAAGACTAGGCAGTGGAGAGAGAGGGCAGATTATTGCCAGATTGAGCCAGTGTCAGAAAGTGCTGGTGGATGATACTGTACAAAGGCACTGTACCTGGGTGGATGGGTCATGTTGAACCTGTTTGTATTTAAATCCTGATAGAAGAGTTGCTTGCCATCTTACCAAAGCACTGGTTTCCTAGACTCAGTTATATTTATGCCAAAGAATTCTTTGCCCCCATTTCTTTATAGCCAGAGCAGTTTTTTGTTGTAATTGCCTGATACAGCTTTCATCCGACACTTTGCTTCCTAATTCCTGCCCTTTGTAACCTTCCAAGTCCTAACCTACTAAATCATGAGAGTTGTTTTTTTCAGAGAAATTACTGCCAGATGTAATTTTGCTACTGAGATCACCTTTTCTTCTCTATTTACAATTTGGTGTGTATATTGTTAACAACCCTGATGTTTCTGGAGGATACCAAATGTGCTTGCATGCCCAAAGCCAGAATTTATCAAAGTCTGAAATACTTTTCCTTTTTTCTTTTCCTAGGTGCATTTGTTGTCTGTTGGACTCCTGGGCTAGTAGTTTTGCTTCTTGATGGTCTGAACTGCACTCATTGTGGGGTTCAGCATGTGAAAAGATGGTTCCTTCTTTTGGCTTTGCTCAACTCTGTTATGAACCCAGTAATTTATTCTTACAAAGATGAAGAGATGTCAACCACAATGAGAAGGATGATCTGCTGCCCTTCTGATGATAAAAGTCAGGATAGATGCTCTTCAAGGATTCCTTCAACTGTGCTCACCAGAAGCACAGATGCCGCTGGTCATTACATTGAAGACGGCATTATTCACGGGACCATCAGTGGCAAAGGAAACTCATGAGCTACACAAGGACATACTTAGCTGGGAGATGGGGGTGGGGAGAAGGGGAGGAGGGAAAAAGTCTCTTATAACGGGAAATCACTGACCGATTAAAGTTATTCAAGAATATATTCACTCTGTTCCAAAGCAAAACTCTATCCGCAGTGTTAACAAAAGACCTTGTAAATAATTACCTGATGGAAAAATACATTGTATTGAAGAAAAAACTTTCTGTGCCATAAAAAAGTACATGAGATTGTTTTCTCTGTAAGAGGAATAAACATATTGAGACTCTCTGCATGGAAACAAAATCCTAACAATAGAATGGAACCTTCCTTATTAAACGCAGGCTGGAAGAATTATCCTGTGAAACAATGCCGTTTTGGCAGTCTGAGGTTATACTTTGAACAGTTGCTTAGCTTCTCCAGAGAACACTGTTGGAGTTGATAGGCAGAAATGTGACTTTTATAAGCATTTTTTGGTTACAAAATCCACATATTAATTCATACATGTCTTTTCCCTCCACCCCCCACAATAAAATTCCTCTGTGTGTGAGAGAGAATCTGTCCTCATCATGAGTTGTGAGAACAGGTTGTGGAGAATGGTAACAAAAATACAGGCCACTGCCATTTGTGTGCAAGGGAAGTCCCAACTGTTTGGTGGGCCAACCACTGCAAGGAGACATGATGATCACACACAAATGTATTCAAAATGAAATGGGAGGAAATATCTGAATATAGATTTCAGTTTCCAACTTCTAAAGGGGTTTATTAAACAGAAACAATGTGATCAGAGCCCTTCAAAATATCGAATGAACGTAACTCTTTAAAAGGTTGTCATGCATTGGAAAGAATATGAGCAATTTGCACAGACTGTGTTAAAATTTATTCAGGACCAGATTAAGTCATCTGACTGAGGAGGAGGATCTTTGGAAGATCCCTGAGGAAGAGGCCATGTAAATGCAGATAAGGACCTTAGTAACAGATCTGTATCAAATTTATGACTAATCAAATTTAAATTGTGGAATAATTTCTATTCTCTGGCTTTTAAAGTTGCTATAATACCTGTGGACTGTGTGTTTTATAAATCAGAGATATATTTAAAGCTCTAGGCCAACATTTTCCAAAGTGATCTTTAATTATGGGATCTGACTTCGAAGCATGTTGGACCTGATTTAAGAAATATGTACCCTCTGGCATCTATTAATTTTTAATGGGAGTTTAATGTGCTAAGCACTACAGCAAATCAAGTTCAAAGTATCTTAAGCTTGGCAATCAAAATCAGAAGTGGTTCTTGTAGACTTTATTGTTGGCTTTTACAAAAGAATGCCAACTGTATATAATGCAATATTGAAAGATGTAATATTGGTATAATGCAAGGGTTGTCAGCCTATGGCCCATAGGCCAGATCTGGCCCATGAATTGGCCTGCAGACATGCATGCATTGGGATGTCAGCAGATGGGGGAATCAGTTGTGGTGGCAAAGGGAGCAATGGCTGGGTCAAAAGCAGCAACCAATGGCATGCTGTGTTTTGATGCCCCAGTCCTGTCTGGTCAGTCAGGTGGTCTGTCTGTCTGTCCCCTTTCCCCTTCCCACCCCCTCATGCCTCCTTACAGTATCTGCTGCTTGTCTTACTACCAACGTTGTCCTTGGCATCAGTTGGTGTCTGTAGTAATTGGCAGCGAGGATAAGGAAGGTAAGAAGAAAGCAGACCTCAGCACAGAGCAGGAAGGGCTGAGGGATCAACAAGCAGCTTGAGTAGAGCAGGACAGAGAAGGGGCACAGGTGGCAAACCTTACTAGTTGTGCCTCTGGCAGCAGCCGTCCTTCAGAATGAGCTATGCTAACTTGGCTCACCATGCCTGAAAGGTCACCAACCCCTCGTGTACTATATTGACTTCAGAATCAGAACTCATTTCAGAGGTGATATCTTTTATTAGGCCAACTAGATTTTCCTTTTGCCGCCTACAACCTGTATCCCTGAAATATTGACTTGATCATATTCTTCTTTTGGTTCCATCTGTGCTGTCAATGGACTATATTGAAGAAAGCGAGGCTAGAATTTGGCTCAGAAGTTACAGTTAATTTTATATAGGATATTGAATTTTTTTTTGTAATAGACCCTAATCCTGCAAAACCTGTTGTGTCTGAGTAGTCCTTACTCACTGTGACTAAGCTGAGGCAGGAGTTGGAGGTGTGGACCCCAGCATTTCAAGGTAAATATTCTGTTTGTATATGACTTGCTGACAAGGTTTACACTTGTACTTTTGCCATTTGGAATTCAGTGTTTTTGTGCAAAGACTACTTTGGTTTGGTATATTTGAAGACTTGTAAAGCAGTGTTTTTAGAGGCAATGGTATAATACACAAGATACAGATGTTAACCTTCTTGCTGTGCATGGTTTGTATTAACTAGGCTGAAGCTTATATACAAAGCTACCAAAAAATAAAATGTTCCTTTTAAAATGAAATATGTTTATATGTTTTATTTCATGTTTGGTTAACCGTGAAATATGACTTGGCTCTACAGTAGCTAAAGCAGAAATGACCCCTCTTAGTATTTTCTGTTTCTTTAGATCCTTCAAATGAATTCCTACCTCTGCATAACCACAGGTGGTCTTTCTATTCTGCTTAATACAATTGCCATATTAATAAAAAGGGTCTCTAACCATGGTTGGGTCAGGCCTAATGAGAATTCAGATTAAGACCCAGAACATCTGCCTAAGCAGAGTAAACCTACATAGAAAAGTAGGAGCCTCTTGTAGCTTCTATCTGTTTTTCTATTAGGAATATGAGGAGTTGGCCCTCTAAACAGCCCTGATTTCTTGGAAAAATTTTTCTGCCTTTCCTGTGTAAGTAGGAATAGCTTTATAGACTTGGTGGGAGAATGGACTTCATTAATTTGTGTAGCATCTAGCGAAATGCAGAATCATATTCTGGTTGCACTCAAAACAAAAAGAAATAGTTCATCTCAGGCCATGCCTCGGAGGCAGTTCTACAGTTATATTTTCATTCCCCTAAGTGAGAGAAAATGGTTTGCAACTTAATCAAGAACTGTCTTAGCTGTATATCATACTTTCCATTCTAGTATTGCATTTCTGGAGATCTGCTGTTATTTGATTTTATTACTGTAAGTTATATACATTAACTTTTCTTCAACAGTAAATTGGTGTTATACAGAATGAAATTAACTTGTTCCTTTTAGCTTCCCAAATACTTTGCAGTAGGACAGTATAAGTTGTTCAAGGGCAATGTATTAAAGCAGTCTCTGCACCCAAGGAATGAGAACTTTTGGAAGGGGCAAATTTTGAGTGTTTTTCATTTCATACTGGAATTTAAAGGACTTCCCAAAGAGATAACAGTGGTTGTTACAGTTAAGTCCACATCTACTTTTATGACAGTGTGCGCTCCTGAATGTGTCAGCCGTGTTCTGCCTACCTATAGGGTGAAACTCATCCTATTGGGAAAGGCCTTGGAAGAATCTCCTTGCCATGGAAACCCTAATTCTCCATCATGGGATGAAGGAAAAGTACAGCCAGCATGACTATGTGGGGTAGCGCTCTCCTGCTGCACAAATTCAGCAGCCCAGAAAGGCAGAAGAATGGAAGAGTAGATTTACCAATGTATTCATGGACACAGGGGCACAGACAGAAGTTAAGTTTTCCACGCAATCAGCCCTCTGAAAGTGCTCTACAGCTGTGCCGTGACACGTGCAGAGCAGCAGAAAAGGTTCTTTGGGTAAATCTGATTGAGTGCCTTTAATGTGGCCAATCGTGTGACAAATTAGCCCTCATCAAATGAGATATCAGATGAAGGTACTCCACTTTAGAGCACCATAGGGAACTTGTGTTCTCTAGGATTAATTTGTTGCATGATTGGGGCTGGAGTGATGCAGCTCAGCCCTGTCCCCGGGGCTGCCAGCAGGAAAGGATGGGGGAGAAGGGAATAAGCTGTGGGTTGTGGTTTGCCTGGCCTGAGCTGGAGGGAAGGCAGGTGGTTCGGAGCCCCCAGGCTCACAGCGTCCCCCTAAGTCTTCCTCTTCCCCCCCCCAAACTCAGACCAGGCAAATCCCAGCTGGCAGCTCACTCCCTTTCCCCTTCCTTCCTGCTGACAGTCCCAAAGCTTGGAGGGGGGAAGGGCTCAGGGAGAGGGACAGCTCCTCAGCTGCAGGAAGGCTTCTCAGGCTCCTGCAGGCAGGCTTGATCCCTGCCTCCAGCACAACAGGTGAACGTCTGTTGGGTTAGGGAGGGCACTTTAACTTTATGTAAAGCACCATGAGTTAGAGTGGGGGGCCTGCATGTCTGTCTGCTCAGCAGGAGCTGTACTGATAGTCTGCAGCCTGCCTTAGGCCAGGGGTCTCTTCCCTGCTTAGTTCCCATGTGAAGTCTGTAGGTCATGGTTCTCACAGATGCCTTTCAAAGGATGATTACTAAAATCCAGGATTATAATGACCTGCAGTAAGAGAACAAAGGGGTCTTCTTTAAGTGATAAGATCTTGAATAAGCAAGTATAGCAAGTGATGCTTAGTAATATAGTGGGGTTTTCCTCTAATAGGATGTGAATTGTCAATTGAACCTGAGTAGTGCTGACTGAGCACTTGTCAAGAGCAACCAAGTTAATCAACCTGAGTGACTGGAGCATAGTGCTTTTACTTACCAGTATGCTGTACCTTACTGCTATTGACTTCCCCAAGATTTTAATCTTTGAAGCTTATGGTATTAAAAACTGGTGAAATACAGTTAGTAGTTCCCTTGCCTTACCTTTGTGTCCCAGGTATTTACATGTGTACTAAGTGCTATTTGAAATATGTGCTACCTGACTAGTGTGGAATACATAGTACCTTCAATTTTATCTGATTAAATGGGAAAGGTGGAAAAAACATTACCAGTTTGTTCATACAACCACTATATTTATCAAGAAAAACATTTGCTACTGTGACTGTTCTGTTGCATTGATGAGAATGTGCAGGATAGTGTTTGCAGGACTGAACCCTTGGGACTCAGGCAGAAATAATCATGGATGTAACGAGTCACGTTCGTAATAGCTGAAACGCTTCCAAGTGAAACACACTTAAAATGCTTTAGAAAGGAAACAATTAACCCAGGGGGCACACACATGACCCATGCCATTCCTGGCTGGAATGCTTTGAAGTGCTGCAACTTCCTCTCGTACCTGATGGTAGACGCTAGAGGAGGCTGTAGCAATCTGCAGCTCTGCTCTTAGTTCCCTCTCCCTACTTTCCTGCTCATGGGAACACAGCAATAGAGTGGAGGAGAGCGTGGAGACAAGTTTGGTTGGAGGAGAGCTTCCAAAACTCTCAAATCTCTCCTCTCCCCCTTGGATTTGGGGTAGGAAAGATTGGGGCTGGAGGGTCCAGCTGTGGTGTTGGCATGGCACCAGGGGTCTGGCAGGGATGAGGGGGTTAGAGGTAAGTTTTGATTCTGCCCCAGCTCTCTGCTTCCATGTGCTGTCCTTGTGCACACATAATTGAAAGTGAAACGCTTCTAGCTAGTATTTCATTTTAACAACTTCTGTTTTGGAGCATTTCAAAGGGCTTGTATGTATGTGCAGCCTGGCCTCTGAAACATTCCAAATTGTTAGGTGTGTTCATACTCTTAAAACTGTCTTGAAATGTAGCAGTTACTTCAGTTACATGTCTTAGTTGCATAACAGCACCCCCTGTCTCTATAGTGTCTGAACGCAACCGAAATATCTAACGTAGTTAAATCTGACAGATTTTCTGGGAGGTAGGAAAAAACTATTAACCCGCTTCTTGGCAGCTGGGGAAAGAGAGGTTAAGAGAGGTGGACTTACCACAGGAAGCCTGTAATGGAGCAGGGTCTCCTGTTTCCTTTTGTAGTAACCTATATACTGGAACCATCCTTCTTCTTTTTACATATCCCTGGAAATTTGTGGCCTACATTTTCTGACAAATGTAGTAACATGTTCATGCACATTACTAGGCAGGAGTAAAATGTGCAAGCTTAGCACAGAGAGACCAAATCAACATTGCCGGAGGAATCCTATTTATGTTTCCTGACTCCTTTTTTTTAATTTTAATTAATCATTTGTAACTTTGACTTAATAGAGCTGGGCTTTTGGTATGTAACTTCTTTGGGATTCTATGTGCAGGAATCTGAGACTCTAGATTACAAAACTACAGCTAGGGTGGAATAACTCCCTGATGCACAGAGACGATTTTCTATATCCCTCAAACTGAAAAGTGAGTTATCTCCTCTTCTGTTGTTAAAGGATCAGGCAGATGGTTGCATTTTGGAATTCTTAAACCCTGGGAATGTTATACCTACCATGAAAATGCACATTTCTCCAAGAAAAAGTTAGTCCTCCTTGAAATAGGTAACTAGGTCATGCTGAGCTATTTTTTTCAAGGTCTTTTGGATAGCATTATGCTTTGATCTGTTTTTCAAATCATCCTCCTTATCTTTTAAATAGTAATTGGTCCCTGGGTTGCTTCTTTATCTCTGTATGTTGTAGAGATTTTCCACTACATTAGGCAAAACAGTGTCTTTTTTTTTTAAGCTGTTCCAGGCATTCTACTTCTTCCAAACCTCACATGAGCTATTGTAATTGTTTCCTGTGTATACTTCAATACATCTTTCAATAGTGTATTAAAACTGATCCCATGTACTGAAATAGATGACTTGTCAGATCCATCTGATATGTTTATCCAAGTAGTCTGGCTAGGAACTAACTTGCATGCTTCTGCTGTCTGGCATGACTTCATTGCAACATCAGCATGTGCAATGAAATGGACAGCAAAACAAAGACTGTGTTAATTTCTTGTTGCCCCCCCAGTGTGCATCACTGCTGTTCATTATATTTTAGGTCTAGTTTAAATTACTATCCCCTTGTAGGTATGAGCTTGGGCCTATATCCACAGGAGGCATAGTTTAAACACACAGATATGAACTCCCAGGGGCCTACCCCTAAATGGTTCTCAACCTTTTTTGTACCAGGACCCATTTGTAAATGTTGATGGCTAGTCCTGACTCAGTGTTCCTCACTCCCAACCTGCTGCCCCCACCCCCAGCCCTCAGGCCCCTAGTGTGTGGGGCAGGGGGTGGGTGTGTGTGGGGTATGGTGGGCCCCAAGCAGCCCCTTGCAGGCTGGAACTCTGCCAACCTGCAAGGGAAAAGCCGTGGCTTCCCACATTTTTCTTCTTTAAAAGAGAATCCATTTTTAAAGTTTGTTCACAACCTTTTCCTATATTCTTGTGACTCACTTTTGGGTCGCAGCCTACAGGTTGAGAAACTTTACAATAGAGGCTTGGTTATGGTGCGGGGCAATATTGAAGCCGTGCAGCTGTTATGGAAGAATGCCAGAAAGTAAGCGGGGGGGGGGGGGACATTCCTCTAGACTAGTGATGAGGACACACCCCAGGGAGTATTTGCCCCTGCTTACCTTTTCCTTATTATATATATTTACATGTATTTACATATTTGTAAAGGAAGATCAAGAAGCAGGCTTTGTGGTTTAAGACAGCCACTAATTATCTGAGGTTAGGAAGAAACATCCCTTAGGGGCAGATAATTCCATTATAGTATATCATTCACTTTGAAATACATAATTTTTACTAGTAATTGTAAGACAGGATTTTTGGACTGAATGGATCATTGGTCTGATCCAGCTTCATAATTCTGATGGTCTCCTATCTTACAATTTAAAAATAAATCCACCATCTTTTGACCCAGTTGTCAAGATTCTCCAAAACTTTACAAATTCTTTCAGAATAGTACAACTCTTCTTACAACCAGCTTCCATGTCAGCTTGCACAAATGTTATTGTGAACTTTTATTAGCTATGACCAGCCTTGTCAAGCATCTGTAATAGTTATGTTCAGTTTAACACATGATGTCAAAATGTATAGGAGTGAAAGGAACTGACGTCTGTAGATGAAACTGTTATGAATGCCCAAGTGATTCCATTCAAATTATGATTAACACATCAGTTGTTCTGAATGTTCATGTATCTATAGTGCACTCTGCAATAGGAGCCTACCAGCGTTCCACAAAATGCAAATAAGTCGGCATAATTTAATTAGAGATATAAGGGGTTTTGTGCCTAGTAGGATAAAAACCAAGTAGGCCTAGGTCTTGCAAACTCCCTGCATAGCTTTTTTATAATTATTTTTATTGACTTTTTGATCTATTCACAAACTTAAGGAGGTACAAAATATTTGTAGGATCAAGGCTATAGGAAGTGATCATTTCAGAACGGATGTTCTGATGATCCTGGAAGCTCTCCTTTTAAAAGCTAACTGACAAAAAAGCAGCCACTCCAGCAACCTTCCCGTTCATTTCAATAGGAGTAGGGGTGATCCTGTAAACAAAAACTCACAAGGCTAGGTAATGTCCAAAGCTTGACCTGCTTTGTCTTGTTTCGCTTCCTTCCTTTGTAATTTCTTTGCATAGTCCAAGTTATTCTGCATGCTTTGTATTGCTCTTCAAAGCACACATTAAACTGTGCTTTTCTCTAAACAAATAAATGCCAGTAGTATCGGGCTGTGCAGCAAACCTACAATTTCAGAAACCGGAGAGTCATGAAGAGAAATAACAATGGGTATGCTAGTTTTGGGATTTGGAAAGGTTATAATAATTAAAATGAGAGGATGTGTTTTAAATACAAAGGTTAGACCCTATATTAAAAAACATAGACCCCAACTCTGCATCTGGATCAGACCTGTCAAGTGGGAAGTCTTGGGTTTTAGCATGTTCAAGATTCAGGAGGCACCAGTCACTCATGGCATAGGGAGGGGATTTAACTAGATCATAGCAGGAGATGTGACTTAGTAGAGCCCTATAAGAACGTGGTGAATCATGAAACTGGTTTTGACTTTACTTTATGACAGTTGTTAAGTAATTCTGACTGCATTTAACTTCTCATCAAAGTTTGCAGTGAAACATAACTGTATGAAGGATACTAAAGATTTTACACCCACTTCATTAAATGAAAATTGGACATCCAAATTTCTTTGTCACTTTCAAAATCCCAGCCAGTTCATATGCTTGGACATTAGTGTGATGGGTGCTAGGGAAATGTCCAGGATGGATGAATGGACAGACAAACATCTCTATCAGGGTAGTCAGACTTCCTAACCATTCTATCCCCAAACCAAAATCTTGACAACTGAGAGCCACAGGAGATAGCTTTAGAAATGAATGAACTGAGTGAACTGCAGAGTAAATATGCTGCATGCAGCCAGTTCAGATGATTATTTATCATTAAATGACAGCTTAGAATAAATAATAAATCCTGAAGACAATGAGAAATAGAAAATGATGTATTTATTGAACTACTCAAACAGTTCGCCCACCCTGGCTCTATGGTGAGATGAGTCTATTCATTTAGGGGACTTCTATGGTTCCCATTACTGTAGTATCTGAATGGCTCACAGTCTTTAATGAATTTCCCTTTACAACAATCGTGTGAGACTAGGAAGTACTTTATATCTCCATTTCTTGTTAAGTAAATGGGGAAGTGACTAAGACCAGGATGATTTGTCTAACGTCCCACAGGAAGACTATGGTAGAACAAGGAACTGGACCTACCAGAGACCCCACAAACTCCCTTGCTACTAGGCCACCCTCCCTCTTATCAGTTTGAACTTCATACTTTAACATGCAAATAAATTGCAGCAAAAAAAAAGACACAGTGAAAAATTTTGGGGAACAGAAAGATTATTCTTGGAATAGAAGTGGTGCCACTGACAAAACACTGTTTTATGTGACCAAACATACATGCTCTATGGTATTCACCATGACTATTATTTTGGTTGGCTAGAATAATATCACAAAGCTGGTATCCACTGATTGGCAGCAGTAGTCTGTTATCAGGAATTGCCCTGAAGGGCTGTTTGTTCATTATTTTCCCAAGAAAAACTGAATAAATTGTTATTTAAAGGTACAGACTAGATCTGGTACGGATTTGTATCAACATACTAAACAATGACACAACTAGTGGCTTTCTCCCACCTATCAAGCTTGGTTTTACTTATGCTTTACCTGAGCTTGACAGTTGGCTTGAACAATGTTCTTGTGGTTTGTTATCTTGATTAATACAGAAGAAGTCCAAATAATACCCTGGGAGAAAGGGTGGCTTAAGTAGACAGTGTTGTGCAATTGTGTGTTTGCTTGAAGAGGACATAAAACATGCATGGCAAATGGCATGATCTCAAGTATATTACGGGAAATGTTAGCGGTCAACAGGAGTTTTGCCTAATGACTTAAAGACCTGGCTTAGAATTTAGAGTAGCTAAGAGTAACCATTATTATTAATTAAGAACTAGTACTTAGCTCTGTCCTATAGTGCTGTAACTATCCATAAAGTTGAATGGATGAGACTGGGCCATATTCATTCCACATTTCTTTCCATATTGGCCCATTTTGTTTCTCAGTGTCATATGTGTTTTTGCTTTGTTTTGTTCATAGTTTCATAGTTAGTACGGTTGGAAGGGACCTGAGCAGATCATCAAGTCCGACCCCCTGCCATGGCAGGAAACAGTACTGGGGTCAAACAACACCAGCAAGGTGTACATCTAGCCTCCTCTTAAAGACCCCCAGGGTGGGAGCCAGCACCACTTCTCTTGGAAGTTGGTTCCAGATCCTAGCCGCCCTGACCGTGAAGTAGTGCCTCCTGATATCTAGCCTAAATCTACCCTCTGCCAGCTTGTGACC
>NW_017728993.1:35089046-35118193 GCF_001723915.1 Gavialis gangeticus | reverse complement strand
CGTGGACATGCGCTATGATAATTCTCTCAAAAAGCTTCCCCAGGATCGAGGTAAGACTAACTGGCCTATAGTTTTCTGAGTCCTTCTTCCTTCCTTTTTTGAAAATGGGAACCACATTGGCCCTTTTCCAGTCCTCTGGCACCACACCAGAGCACCACGAGTGCTCGTAAAGCTGTGCCAGGGGTCCCTTAATGACCTCTGCTAATTCCCTCAGCACTTTGGGGTGGAGATCGTCCGGACCAGCTGATTTAAATATGTCCAGTCCCTCCAGAAGTTCCCTGACTAGATCCTCACTGACCCTAGGTCTGGGTGCGCCTCCCCTGAGGCCTACGGAGGTCCTGGTGGGGGGGTGACCCGGTCCCTGCTCAGGAAAATGGAGGCAAAGAAGTTGTTACATAGATTAGCTTTGTCATCTGGTGCGATGACCAGATTTCCTAGCATGTCTTGCAGAGGCCCCATGTTACTGGGTACCTTCTTTTTACCCGCTATGTATTTAAAAAAGGACTTCTTGTTGTCCTAGACCTGGGTTGCTAGTTCCAGTTCCATCTCTGCCTTGGCCTTCCTGACTGCCCCCCTGAAGCCCTGAGCAACCACGGTATAGTCCTCACTGGTGATGGCTTCTCCCTTCCATTGGGTGTACACCTCCCTTTTAGCCAGGAGACGTTCCTGTGTGCTTTTGGTGAGCCATGGGGGCTTTTGCGCCCTCTTGCCCCTTTTGATCTGCATTGGGATTACCTCCCTTTGGGCTTGGAGGATCGTCTCCTTAAGGAATGACCGCTTTTCTTGGACCCCAACTCCTCTTCTCTCTGGGACCTGAGTGCCCCTGACTATTCTCCTTAGCTCATTGAAATCTTCCCTCCTGAAGTCCAGGGCTGCTGCCTTGCTGCAGGCCTTTGCCACCTTGCACTGGATGGTGAATTCCAGCAGGTGATGATCTAGCTCTTCCTCTTGGTTCGGTAGTTTGTAGTAGACCCCCATCATTAAGTCCCTTTCCCCTTGGGTTCCTTGTAGTCTAACCCAGAGCACTTCAGTCTGCCCCTCCTCTGACCCAGTGCTACTCATTGAGGAGGTGTATTCCTCCTTGACGTAGAGCGCCACACCCCCACCTCTCCTCCCTGTCCTGTCCTTCCTGTACAGCCTATAACCCTTGATATTCACCGCTCAGTCATGCGTTGGGTTCCACCATGTTTCTGTGAGCCCCACAATGTCTGGGTTGGTGTCAGCTAGCAGGAGGGTAAGTTCCTCCTGCTTGTTCCCCATACTATGAGCATTTGTGTAGAGGCATTTGAAGCCTCCTGAAGATGTGTTTACTGGCCCCTTACTCTCAGTACTTCCCTGGCCCCTGTTGCTTACCTGGGTATTTGTACTGCTCGTCGTTGGTCTAGGCTGGGCTGCTCTTGTGGGTGATGCTTGGATTAGTGGTCCAAGGCTTCCTCTGCCCTCATCCTCCCCTTCCCCCGATGAGCCTAGTTTAAAACTCACCAGAGGAGATCCGCCAACCTAGAAGAGAACACACGCTTACCTTTACGGGAAAGGTGAAGCCCATCCCACCTGAGCATGTCTCTCGTCTTGATGTGCACGTTGTTGTCTAGGAAGCCAAAGCCCACCTCGAGACACCATTCCTGAAGCCGCCAGTTGGTCTCCCTGATGTAGGTCTCGTGTCATCTTCCACATCTGCTCACTGGTAGGACAGAAGAGAATACCACCAGTGCCCTGTCTCCCTCAGCACCCCCCCGGAGCATGGTAGTCTGCCATCAGGTGATCAGGGGTTCTCCTGGCTGCATCATTGGTACCCACATGGATTAGGACCATGGGGTAATAATCAGTGGGCTGGATCAAGGCCTGGATCATCCCCATCATGGGGATGTTCCTTGGCTAGTTGACCTATAAGATGTTGTAGTTGACCTACAATATATATTTTTCCCACACAATGCATTGCTATTGCAGATTTTTGTTCTGTCACGTGTCTGTCTCGATTCTATAGAAGAGGTTGAAGCAGGTGGGGCTTTCAGGAACCTGGGAGGTTAGATTGACGCAACGGTACTTAGGTCAGGCCAGTTTGATTTAGAAGCTCCAACTGACACTTACACAATGTTATCTGTGAATGTTATGTGGTGATAGCAGGGATCCAGGTTTTCCATTTGCCATGGTAAAATGTGGTAAAACCTGGATTTTCTCCTTTTAAGGGGAAAACCGTGGGAAATAGTGGGTTTCCCCATGCAAGCTTGTAGAATTCCAACCTACAAGGGGCTGGGGGGAGTGGGAGGAGGGAGGTCAGGCAGGGGGGTGCCATGTGCATGTGCGCACGTACACATACATATGGCTGCAGGCAGCCTGGAGAGTAGCTCCTGCAGGTAAGTCAGGGTGGGGGGATTTGAAACCCCCATAGTGAGGTGGGGAGGGAGTTGGGCAGGGCTGGGGTGGGACTGCTGCCCAGCCGGGGAGGTGCAGGGTCTTGGGGCCTGGGTCTGGAACGCACGCTGCAGGGCCTGGGCAGGGAGTGAGACAGAGCTGTGGGAGGCTTGTTGGGGGCCTGCAGCAGTGGGGTTGACTCCCTGCCTCTGTGCATACTGCTGGGGCAGCATGGGGGGCATATGCCCCCCAGATTTGTGTGTGGGGCAGGGGAAGGCTTCCTGCTGCAGGCTCAGCCTCCCTGCCCCACCACCATGCCCCCAGGGCATCTGGCCCAGCAGGCAGGACCCAGTACAGCAGGGCAGAGCAGGGCCAGGTGGGGAAGCTCAATGCCACCACTGTGAGCCCTGAAATGCCATAGTGAGGTGCACTCTGCCCAGCTGGCAGCAGTGGCACAGAGGGCACCTCACCATAATGGCGTGGGGCTTGCAGTGGCAGTGCCCAGCCCCGCTCTGCCCTGACACACTGGACCCTGCTTGCTGGGCCACAGAGGCCCCAGGGGAAGGGCAGCAGATCAGGAAGCCTGAAGTGGGCAGCCCACATATGCCCCTGCCCCATGCACAAATCTGGGAGGCATGCGTCTCCCATGCCCCACCCCAGGAGTGTGCACAGTGGTGGGGAGCCAGCCTCCCCCATACCGGAACATGCAGCAGGCAGCCTGTATCTGCCACCCCCTCGATCTGCTCCGGTCATGCCACCCACAGGGGAGGGGGAGCCGGGCTCCACACTCCAGGACTCAGGCGCCACTGTGCGGGGCAGGGGCTGTGGATCTGGGTCCTTGGCCCTGTAGCCATGGCAGCTGGGGGCCCCTCCGGCAGGGCTGGGGGTAGCTGGGGGCTGCAGGTGGAGTAAGGGGCACCGGCAGAGGTGTGTGTGTGTGTGTGGGGGGGGGGACTGTTGGTTGGGAGTGATGGATTTTGTGGGTTTTAATCAAAGAACCTGCAACTTTTAAACAGAGAAAACTAGGATCCCTGATTTATGTGGTCTGCTCAATCCACTTTTGGATCCACTACCTAACATGATTCCAGCAGCAAAATCTGTTGCTGGCTGATAGTATTACAATTGTGAAATGTGTAAGGTAGCTTTTCCTAGAAAATGTCCAAGGTTGTAAAACTTGATGGTGGTAAAGATAAGGGAAGTACTTGTTACAATAAAACTTTCTTTGGAAAGAAGCACAGGAACACTGCTGTTTGTAACAGTTCTGTTTTTACTGCTGCAGAAAATTTTTACTGCTGCATAAATGTTTCTGTATTTGTAAATACAATTATTTGCTTATTTTTCATATAAACAGTAGAATAGACCTTGTTTAATCCTGAAATCTAAATATATATCCCTTGTATAAATTCTGTCTAAGATTTTTTTCCCCAGTTCCCAGCACACAGGAATAAAAGGTATTGATGGTGCCAAACCTATCCTTGTTGTAGCTCCATTGACTTTGCTGGAATTACACCTGGATGAATATTACCCAGTCTCTGTACATTTTATAAACATGACAGAAAAACTATTTTTGTATAATATTATAACCTAATGTTCTAACCTAACTGCATGTTTAGATTATTTGAATAACACACATCATAAAATCTACAGAACGAAGGTGAGAGTATATCCCGTCAAAAATAAATTGTAAGTATATCTAATGAATGAGGCAACTCTCAGAGCCAATTTATTTGTAGTAATTTGGTGGCAAAAAAATGCAGCTGATAATGATGCTAGTAATGACACACATTAGTATGAGTAATACTTGAAATGAGAAAATTAAATAATACCCCTTTTGTACTAATTGGGTCATTATGAAAATTTCCTTGGAGTCAGCTATTGAATTAATAGTAGTCATTTGGTGGATTGTGTTTCTCCTGTGAGTATCACAGCCTTGCTTTCCCATTAAACAGCAGTTGACGTGTCCTTATATACAGCTGCACTGTGCATCTTCATTTCCCAAGTAACTCACCTATCTGCCTGGCTGTGTAAAAGGGCTTCTCATCTCAGTAGCTGAGCCCTTCACAAACCTTAATGCATTTTTTCCTCAGAACACTTTGGTAAGATAGAGATATAATACCAGCCCTTCACAAATAGGGGACTGAGGTGCTGAGGAGTTCAGTGTTTTGATCCAGGTGTCACAGGTGGTCACTGGAAGCGCTGGTAACTGGCCTCAGACTGTATCTCAGTTTGCTGCTGTTGTCGCTCCACCACCAACCTGTCAAGATAAGGGATCACATGCACTAATGTACTGTGTTATACCTCTGCAACTACAAAAGTTATTCTTACCATGACCTGATGCTAATGAACATGAGGACTTCAATCATTTTGGAATCTCACTCATTTCTTTCACCTGCATAGTGCTTTTATTCCAAATTATGCCAAAGTATGTTACCAATTATAGACCTATCATTTTCAAAATTGCTTCCAAACTTGCTAGCATAGATTTTGTGTGGTATGACTTTGTGTCTGCATACATTTGTGCATGCCAACTATAGTCAGACAAGGTTCTGGGTAGATGTTTTTTATTAGAACAACTAAACCTGCCAACTATAGTAGCATTTGTAGGTGCATGTAGCTCAGTTACACATGCAGTTACCAGGTTTCCCTGGGCAATAGGCAAACGCCTATTTAAGGAGTAAAACTGAAAGCTAAAGCAATGCACTTATGCCATATGAAGAAAGGGTGTGCCTAAGGTCTCAACAGGCATTTCTCTCTATACCTGAAAAGAGCAGAGATGGTGATCTGGAAAGTTCGTGGTTACAACCCGGTGGTACTTGAAGATGGTCGAGTGACCCTATAGATGAATGAATGAGTATGAAATAAAACTCCAATTGTTAGGGGCTACCCTTCCTCTTCCCCCTCTCCTCCTTCCCGCCTCTTCTCCATCCCCGTAACATTCTTGGCCTCAAATGGCACCAAAGTCTTCATTGTCAATAGAATCCCCTGCAGGTGCACTGTTACATTATGATCCGCATCGATAGGAATGGTTTCTTCATAGACAACAAAAATGAGAGCATTTGAGGAGGTAAAAACTCTGAGGGAGCAGAGAAATATGTGTTCACTCAGGGGAGGCCTAAAGGAGTTGTCTTCCTTTGCCAATAGTATTAATACAGAATGTTCCCTTTACAGTACACTGGGCTCATTATGGTTCACCCAGCCCCACCTCTGCGAGCATCTTTCAGGCTGAGTCTTTGTCTTTTCAAAGGCAGGGAACCATCACTGCTCATTCAGCTTTCTAATGCCCTGCCTTGAGTGTCTGATGCCCCCTGCTGCTCTTTCATGCAACTGGGGGGATGCCAAGCTGTAATAGCCTTGAAGCTTTCCTGAGAGGTGCAAATCTTTTCTTCTGTCTTTACCAACATCTTTTAGTTTGGAGGCTCCCTTTTACAAATCCCTCTAAGTTGTCAAACTTTCAGTGGGAGGAGGCGGCAGAAAAAATGGGAGATGCGATAGTTGTTGATAAGGTTCCCATAACAAGAACTATTTAAAACCTTGTGATTTGGCAAAACAGATTAGTCCAGCTAACAGCACAAAAGATGATAAATTGCAGGTCAGAGCATTCATTCTACTAATTTAAAATTGATTAAGCTTTCAGGTAGGGCAGGCAGTCGCAGGTTTGTGCTGCTTTTGTGTTCATGACAATAGTTAATGAGCTGCTGACGTCGCAAAGAGAACTGGAAAAATATTCAGTTTAGAAGCTGTTCGGCCTGTTTGACAGGTGTGGTCTTTTTCTTTTATTACTCGTCATTTGCCTGAAATCAAGAGCTGTGTGTTACCCTGAAGTCCTTCTGGATACAGATCCAATTGACTCATTTCAGAGGGCGTTCCATCCCTGACATGAGCACAGGTCAGGTCTATAATACAAATGTTGCTCCTGCTGCTCATAGCTTCACCAGAATTAAGATTAAGGGAGTTAGCTGCTGAGCACTGGCAATTTAGTCACTCCACATGTTTACCTCAAAGAGAGGTTAATTGGGTAGTGTGTTCTTCACCGGTTCACCTGAGGAGAGGTAGCAAATGTTCAGCAGCAGATTAACTCTATTTATTCACTAAGCCATGAAGGATGTAACTGGGAGAACTGTCTGACCGCTGCTTGGAGCCCACAGGCCGTTCTATGCAGCCGTCATGGCTACGTTCTGTAAACCTCTGCAGGAGCCCTGTCTCATCACTTGCAGCAAGACAAGATGCAAGATTGCTGGTGTAGGTTTTCATGCTGATAGCATGAAAAGTGAGTGGCTTTTCAAGATTTGATTAGCTGGATGGAGACCAGGTTTCCAGTGAATAAACGGCAAATGTGTAGCTACAGGGTGGAGAGAATTGTCTCTGCAGGACTGTAGTATGGGAAGGCCTTGCATTTCCTCTAGCATATCACCCTTCTGCACCTGGGAGAAAACCGAGGAAGGCATTAACCAGTAGCATAACTAGAGGTGGGCAAGAGGGGCTCCCACTCTGGGCGCCAAGTTGGGGGACCCAGAATTGGTCCCCCTCCAAGAAGTATTTCCACAGGTGGGAGCAGTTTCTTGGATAACTAACATCTCTGTGCAGTAGCTATGGAGCCAAAAGCACATTTGACATTGTACAAACATTTATCTTGATTTCAATATGGTCCCACACAACATTCTCATAAGTAAGCTCTAATTCAGCTCTCATAAGATGACTTAATGCACATCGTAAGTGGAATCTAACTATTTATCTCTTCCATTGATAAGTCTGTGGTTGAGCCTGGACACTGCTTCCACTCTTAAGGTTCTCTCCTAAGCTTATAGAACCCCCCCCCCAAAAAAAAATCTCTGTGAAAGTCTTGGTCTCTACAGTGTTTATACTGTCCGGTGAATTAGCACACCATCTGTATAATTAGAGCTGAACATTTTGCTGAGCCACTGAGTGATTACAGTATTATTCTGTAATAGCCTGCGGCTATAGGCTTCAGATCTCCTGATGAATTCTGATTCTCTTCTGTCCATAAACAACTTTCCAATCTGCTTTACGGGAAAGCAGCTTTTTGAAGTTTTGTGAATTTAGGAATTTTGCTCAGTCTTACAGGAAAGATTTTATGTGTTCCCAATAGGCTTGTGAGTATAATAAAGAAAAGAGACCTTTTGTGTTGATTTTACTGAAAAGTGACCTCCAAAGATGCTGATAACTACTCATGGAAATCCAGAACAGATGATATGATGTTTCCAAGAGAAAAGTTGATGGTAAAGTATATTCTTCACATTTATTTTATGCAGACATACTTGAGTTCTGTGTTGTATCTTGATTTCAGTATGGTCCCACATGACATTCTCATAAGTAAACTGGGGAAAGAAAGTCTAGATGAAATCACTATTAGGTGGGTGCACAAGTGGTTGCAGAATATCACACAGAGAAGTTCTCAGTGATTCACTGTCAAACTTGGAGAGTGCAGAGCTCTGTCCTGGACCTAGTTCCATCAGTATTTTGATTGATGATTTAGATAATGGTATATAGGATGCACTAAAAGAGTTTGCAGGTGTGTAACAGGGAACCCAAATCCTGTTACTCGGGCATAGCAGGAGGGGAGGTGAAGGAACTGTAACTGGGAGCCAAAGTCTCCTATCACTTTAAGACAGTGGTCTCCAGCCTTTTTAAGCAGGAGATCATCTTTGGCAGTTAAAAGCAACTCAAGATCTACCATGTGCCGCCGTCTCCCCCTGCTCCCATCAGGTAAGTCTGTGGGGAGGGAAGGGGGGGGGCAGATTGAGGTAGAGGGAGAAAAATTATTTGGGGGGCACATGTCCCCAGCAGATAAGTCTCACCTGGCTGGGGCTCCACTCAGTTTACCCCTGCTCCTGCTTCTGCAGCACTGTCCCTCACCATGGGGGCCTCGATCTAGCCCCTGCCCCTTTCCTCCCCTAAGGACTGACCTGCTGGGCTGGGACATGCGCGTCCATACCTGCGGGCACTCAGCCCCCCGACCCCAACCTGGGATTGACTCCAAGAGGCTCCGAGATCTACCGGTGGATCGAGTCCCACCGGTTAGTGACTACTGTGTTAAGAGAAGACAGCAAGCTAAGTTGGCTGTGTGAAGCCCCAGCAGCAGGACTGGAGGCTGGCCCTTAATAAAGAGGGTAAGACCCCTGTGTGTGGCTGGCAAAGGCCACATGACAGAAAGGGGGTGGGGCTTCAAGGCATATAAACCCGGGCTTGAGCCAGAGGAGGCAGTCAGACCCTGTATGCCATGGGGAGAGGCACTCTCCAGGGCAGCTGACTATAGAAAGCAGTGCACAGGGATACCCAAGGTACCCACAAGGGTGAGAGTGTGCCTAGCACTGGGACTTATAGCTTGTGGTAGGTACTGACTGACAGCAAGGAAGAACTCTGTGAAAGCAGTTTGCTTATATTTCTGTTGTGCTGGTGTCTACGCTTGTGTACATGTGCTGAGACCCAGAGGACTGGAAGTACCTGTAGGGGTGGAGGAGGCCATGTGCAGGGTACCTGGCAGGTATCCTCTGCAGCAAGGCTGCGACCCAGACTGCTGGGGCTGAAGTCAGTGGATCTGGACTAAGGGACTTCAGCTGAAGGAAAAGGGGCTAAGGCTGAATAGATTGAAGCCCAGACAAGGGTAGGGACCTGAGTGGCCCAGTGTTAGTCAGGGGCAAAAAAGAGACAGACTCTGCATGTCAGGGTCAGAGCCCCAAGTCAACCCCACAGAGTAGTAAAGGAAGGACTAGGAAGAGCACCTAGGACTCACTAACCTCTGAAGGGCAGCCTCTGCTTTTCACTAGCAATATCAACGCATGGTAGGTGAAACATCAGGACACCTGAGAGGTGGGAGCAAAGGCTGGACAGGACTAAGGCATCCATCAAGGCGGGGGGGGTGTGGTAGAGGGGGTACGGCAGCCCTACGGCACATCCAGTCACAAGATGATACCACACAAGAAGTATTTTGGAGGACAGGATCAGAATTCAAAACTGTTCTTGATAATTTGGAGAGAGTCCAAAATCACCAAGAATAAATTCAGAATAGACAAGTGCAAGGTGCTGTGCAAAAAAGGAGAAATACAAAAGAGGGGACAGTGAGCTGGCATGGTGTGACAGAAAAGAATTGGGGGATTATGGCAGAGCACAAATTTAAATATGTCATCAATGTGGTGTTGCTGCAAAAAGGCAGCTCTTTTTCTTGGAGGGATTAACAAAACTGTTGTCTCAAGATCCTGGTGGGAGGGTGACAACTGTACTGTTGTACTTGATGTTGCTGAAGGCTCAGCTACAATAATGAATCTGGACTTCAGGCACTCCACTTTAAGCAAGAAGTGAGATGAACTGAAAGAATCCAGTAAGAGAGCAACAGGAATGGTAAAAGACTTATAACGCCTGTAGAAGGAGAAGGTGGAAGAACTGGATTTGCTGAGTCTAGAAATGAAAAGATAAAAGGGTGACATAAGAGGCTGAATATATAAAAGATTGCTTGTAAGAGGATGGTGATTAATTGCTCTCCACGTTTACTTGTGACAACAGAAAGAAGAAATCTACTTAACTTTCAGCAAAGATGAAGGAGGCCATGTGGGAAAGACTTTGTAACTATAACAATTATTAAGCACTGGAACAGGATCCATGGGGAAGTTAATGGAAACCTGTTCGTTAGAGGTTTTTAAGAATAGATTAGATAAATATCTGTCAGGGGTGGTGTAGACATGCTCAGTGATTTCATGAGGCACCTTCCAGCTCTCCATTTTCATAAGTTGATTCTTTGAATTACCACTGCAGATACCTGCCTGATGAATGAAATTTCCCCCACCGCCCTAGGCATATTCTATTCTATTCTATTTTTGCAGGATCAAACAGGAGAAAAATAGGCTGGTAGAAATTTCATGGGAGCTCAGAGCCACAGCTCCTGAATTCTGTGTCTAGTTACATTGATCTTTGCGCCAGTCATTCCACCTCTTTTGCTACTTCACTTTCCTCATCTGCCAAATAGAGTATGAACTGCTTTTCAAGGGTTAATGCAGGGCTATCCAGCTGGTAGCTTGTGGGTTAACTTGTAGCCTGTGAGCCCTGTAGCTGCCATCCCAAAGCTCAGAGGAGGAGGAGGGTGCAGGTTGTGCATCATCAATGGTGATACTGTGGTGAGCCACCAGCCACAGGTCATGGGGAGGTTCACAGAGGGGCTGTCTGGTGTATGGCTTTGGGGGCTGAAGTTGGACGGCCCTGAGTAAAAGGCTACATGAACTATCCTTTCTGAAGCAGGCTGAGCTTTGGATGAAGGATGCTAAATATCTGAAAAGTATTACTGCATTGCTATCAGGAAGACCACATGAGGGATAAACCATCCCGGTTTAAGTGTTAATATTTATGGTTAGCAACAGAAACAATATCTCTGGAAAAACTGGAGAAAGGCTCATGGATTTATGCTATATATAAAGTTTGCCCTACTTGTTCAAATCCCTTTTAAATCACTCTAATAGCAACTGCTCTAGAGCAAGAAACACTCCCTTGCAGCTCTGTATCAAGGCCAGCATTAAAATAGACAGGCATGATTGGTTATCAAGGGCCATTAGTAGCAGCTGATGTTTTAATGAAAAACCAAGCTCTGGCTCTTTGTTCCATGTCACTTTTTTTGTCCTAAGGAAAAAGCATTATGAAAATAGGTGCTATGTAATTACTAGTACAAAATGTAGAAATATTAGTTATTCATATTTTTTAAATACAGCTAAAGGCTCCTAGTCTATAAATTAAACATCACCTCAAAACCATAAACCACGCACTGTATGCTATATATGCACATCCACCTCAGTCAACATTCTCCTCAAGAGCTTTTCTGAACAGAATGAATAACCAGGAACAACGGTCACAAGCTGGCGGAGGGAAGGTTTAAGTTGGACATCAGGAGGCGCTACTTCATGGTCAGGGCAGCTAGAGTCTGGAACCAGCTTCCAAGTGAGGTGGGGCAGGCTCCCACCCTGGGGGGGTTTAAGAGGCGGTTGGACGACCACCTTACTGGGGTCATTTGACCCCAGTGCTCTTCCTGCCATGGCAGGGGGTCGGACTAGATGATCTGCTCAGGTCCCTTCCGACCCTAGAAACTATGAAACTATGAAACCTATATTTAAAATATGTAGCAAACCTTTGGTTAATAATAAGTAAACTTGAGTATGCATAAGGCTTCATAGTTTGTAGCATATCTCTGTCATTTTGCTTATTAAAGAGAAGCCTCTACGATAGGTAACTTATTATAGAGGCTTCTTCTTTCTGTGATTCACAAAAGTATTACTACAAGCCCCAGTGAAGAGATCTGGGTATATCTGTGATTGCCATGACAATAAAGGCAGCATCCTTAAACCGGGAGTAATGGCTCATCCCTTCAGGACCAGAGAGTGGAGGGAATAATCTGCTATTTAAGCCCTCGTGTTTCTCACCTGTCCTTGCTGGTTTAGGTGGGATGAAATGAGGAGAAGTCACAAGTAAAGTCCTGGAAGTGAAGGGTGAATGTTATGCAGGAAATTTCTCTGTCTGCACAGCAACCATTGTCTCCTCCATAGAAGATCTTATAGCCCAATCCTGAAAGCAATGATAAAAAGTAGGGGATGAAAATGAGATGTAGATATAATGCTTCTTGGAAAGCATTATCTCTCTGCGCTCTTTGACTGCCACAAATGGGTCCAGAGGTTGTAGGCTGACAGCCAGACTGTATGAGGCAGTGTGTGGGAAGGGAGCAGAGGGCTTATGTGTCTATCATTGCACAAGAAGTTCTGGCTTTTTTTCCCCTGCCCCTTACTCACTGGTTCTGCCACAGCTCCACTCCCCAACCCCAAGCAGCTGGTGGTGCAGAGGATAGACTGCAGCTCAGTGCAATGACTTGGGTTCATTTTGTTCTCCTTTGTGCATTTCTGTTTTTTGGGAATATGCATCCCATGAAAAGCAGACTAGGAAAAGAGTTATTAGGCCAGCCAGGCTTTTTCCATCAGCTAATGGAGGAGGGTTGCTCCCACCAATATGTTCTGGAGTACTTTGTCCAGTGGAGTTTTAAATTACAGTGTTAATGTGTCTTCTACCACTTCCTGTGGGAGACTGTGATGCATCAGGTCCATTAGCACTATTAGAGATTCCACACAGCAGAGCATTTGAAAAGTATTCACCTGAAAGGCAGTCTGCTGACAGCTGAGAAAGCTGTTACCTCCAAATTCCAGTGGGAAATGTGTTTTAGTAAAATGTGAATGACAGAAAGTGATAATGATCCTGGAGAAGATTGCCCTGTGCCCTTGGTAATGGAATGTCTACAGCAAAATGGAAATGAGAAATAACTTCACTAAATCTATTTTCCAGAGTTTGTTTTATAGATGAGTTATGCAGGATAGTTTCACTGGCCAAAGCAGTAAACTTAAGTCAAAGCATTGCTTGAGCTAATAATGCTGCTGTGCATAAAATCAGATTTAGGATAAAGGTGCTGATGATTCAGACTCAATGCATTGACTTCAGAGGGAGCAAAATTAGGTCCTTTACAAGTGGCCAGGCTGTGAATGGCTCTGACGCAGGTGCACAGGGAAAAGAGGGTACAAAGAGTTTCTGTTTGTATGGCCTGTGCATGAACCTCTCATACTTGTTTAGCTTTACAAATCAAAAGTCTTCACACTCAAGCACAAAGAAATTGTGGAAAAGTAAAGGTGAGAAATGTTGAAGGATATAAGCAGGTAAAAGCTGTGCCTTTGTTCCATTGTTTGCTTACTTTCTGCCTTTAAAATGAACTAATAGATCCACCTTTCTTTCACCCTCAGTGGGGGAAATCCTACATTGCTGAAGTCAGTGGTAGTCAGACCAGAGCCTATAATACAAAGTGACTTGAAAATTCAACTACCTTATTTGCCACTAGGGGCTGCTATAATAATATTTAGTCATTTATATTTTCAATGAGTTGTTCAAATAGTATCCAAATTGGACAAAAATATACATTGCTGCAGCTTTGGCACATGGCTTTTAGCACTCTCTGCCCAGTTATGACAGTAACACACACCCTGTTTGGAGGAAGGTGCTGCGTACAGCTGTGTATGGCAGAAGTGAGGAGTTCTCACCTGAGCTGAATTCCAGTTAGGCTTCTACCTGCAGAGCCAAGGACATGGATAAGTAAATCTCTCAAGAGCTAGGCATTCACTTCTGCCATAGGTTTTATTCTAAACCTCACTGGGAGGAGGGCAGTTGGTGAATTCTCATAAAAGATGAGGCACACAGGCAGCACTGTAAACTGGCCAGTGCAGAGCCTGCAAGCTCTTTACTGTTCTGTTGCTAAGCTCACTCTATCGCATAGAGAACAGGCAGTTTGGGAGAAATAAATTCAGAAACTCTCTTTACAGGCAGGGACTGCCAACTTACACTACAATGAGTGTGTTCCCTGGCTTAGGACTGCTAGTTTGTGTTTGCTAAACTTAGACCCAAGTGGAGCCCTCTTTTAGACTTAGGGGGATCATGTTCTGTCCTGGTGTGATATACGGCAGCATCTGTTGAAGTCAGTGGGATCTATGTCTGCTTATGCTGGACAGAAATTGGTTGTGGAAGACCAGAGTCTCACACATGATGGTGGTGCACAGGGGAGATCCCTGAGGATTGGAAGAGAGACAACATTGTGCCCATCTTCCAGAAGGGAAAGAGTGAGGACCCAGGCAACTATAGGCTAATCAGCCTAGCCTCCATCCCAGGGAAAATCCTGGAAAAACTCACTAGAGAATCTATGTGCAATACGCTTGTTGAGGGTAAGATTCTGAACAACAGCCAGCATGGCTTTGTCACGGGTAGGTCTTGTCTTACCAATCTCATCTACTTCTATGAACAGGTCTCTCACTACTTGGACATGGGAGAGAAGGTCAACATTGTATACCTAGACTTCCAAAAGGCTTTGGATCTAGTACCCCACAATATCCTTGTGGAAAAATTGGCAGATTGTTGGCTTAACTGCTCAACAGTTCAGTGGGTGGAAAACTGGATGCATGGTGGGACGCAGAGAGTTCTCATGAACGGATCTGTATCATCCTGGCGAGAAGTTGGCTAGTAGTGTCCCTTAGAGGTCTGTGGTTGGGCCGGTGCTTGTCAACATCTTTATCAATGATTTGGATGGGGGGGGTGAAAAACTCACTGGCCAAGTTTGTGGACGACACCAAGTTATGGGGGAGTGTGGTCATGCCAGAAGATAGGCTGCAGATACAGGTGGACCTGGTCAGGCTGGAGAGTTGGGCGGACCGGAACCAGATGAAGTTAAACACTCAGAAGTGTAAGGTGCTCCATCTGAGGACAAACAATCCTCAACATACCTACAGGCTCGGTGGTGATAATTTGACTTGCACCACGGCCGAAAGAGACCTGGGGATAGTGATCAACCATCACACGAACATGAGCTGGCAGCGCAATGCTGTGGCCAGCAGGGCAAACAACATGCTGGCATGCATTAACTGTTGCATCTCATGCAAAACTAAGGAAGTAATACTTCCACTGTACTCTGCACTGGTGAGACCACAGCTGGAGTACTGCATTAAGTTCTGGGTGCCGCACTTCAACAAAGACATGGAAAAACATATGGGTGACTTTTCTCTGGACCCTCTCAAGATCAGGGACTTGCAGGACAAGCCATACGAGGAGAGGCTGAGGGACTTGGGCCTCTTCAGCCTCCGGAAGAGAAGGCTGAGAGGGGACTTGGTAGCAGCTTACCACTACATCAGGGGAGTGTAGTACATCAAGAACTCAGTGAACAGTTGTTCACCAAGGCACCCCTGGGGAATACCAGAAACAATGGATACAAACTCCTGGAAGGCCACCTCAGGCTCAGTTCCAGGAAAAAGTCCTTCACGTTCAGGGTGTCCAGACCGTGGAATAAATTCCCTCCATTGGTGGTGCAGTCACCTACCTTGGAAATCTTCAAAAGGAGACTTGACGGTCACCTTGCTGGGTCACTTGACCCCAGTTGTCTTTTTCCTGCCTAGTGCAGGGGGACTGGACCCGATGATCTGCAAGGTCCCTTCCAGCCCCTAGCAATCTATGAATCTATGTCACAGACTACATGCTATTGATCATTGACTAAATAATGTGACTAAAAGTGTTCCAATGTCCTAGCAATGCTAGCACAAATTAAGATATTTGTTGGCAGACCCAACAGAGAGCCCAAGTCATTTAGGGAGCCCAGAGCTGAACAGCCCGCTCACCTCTAAAGGTGCTATCTCCAGGGCTGGTGCGAGGTATGCTGACAATGATACTAGTATGCAGACTCCATCTCTTCTGTGGATACAGAGGGGAATTCACCCTCAATGTCTACTAGGCTGGCACCTTTCACTAAAAGAATCAAAATGTGTTACACAAACTCCAGGTTGTTACTGATGAAAAAACCTATAGTCAAGCAGAAAAGATCCCTCGTGTGTATCTGTGAGGGTTCATGCATGCTATATATACACGAGTCGTTTTGTGGAGCAATATCACTTTTATTAGAACATTTTTTCCTGTAGTTATCCTTTGTCATGACATGGTTTTAATACCAAAATTAACTGTGCTGTTGCTTATTTTTCTTATACTTTGTCCTTTGAATACATCGTCATGGGTGAGAAGTCTGCATTGTTTTAGTATTTATTGGGCCTGGTTACTGCTTTATTTTTCATTATTAAAGCCAAGACTTTCAAAAGAGTTCACAAATGTTGAGGTCTCCATCATTTAGTACCAAAACTAAGACCATAACAGCCTGACTTTCACTGCTGCTGGGCACCCACAAATTGTCTTCATTTGGAATTTGCCTCTGAAAATTAGCTCATATGGTTTTCAAGTTGACCATCAAGAAAAAGATGCTACTGTTTGCCTCAACTGTTTCTCTAGCTGTGTTTTCAATTGACCTGTATGTTGCTACTGAAGATGCCTCTGGAAACAAGAATATTTCAAAATACATTCTGGATCTCATAATTTACAAATACTGAACATGTCTCTTTTCCAGTGATTGGAGGGTGGCTTTTTTTTTGAGTGAGTGACTTGTTACCTGAAAGGGGTCTGATTTTTTCTTTCAGAAAGTGTTAGGTACCTGCTGTCATATCAACAAATTGAAGCATTGCAAATTACTATTCCCTTTTCAGATCCTAAGTGTTTGGGTCTACAATATGGCTACATAGTTATAAGATAGGTGTATGCTTTTTAGGTTTGATTAAAAGAACTGTAACATAGGTATTTGTATATTTTTCTTTTTTTAAAAAGCACATAAGAAAATGAACAAATGGCTACAAAAGACCTTTCACCTGCCACAAATATATCTCCCTCAGTCCATTAGCCAATGTTATTATATCCAGCCTGTTCCATTGCTTGAGAACCTGGCAAACTGTTTAGGATTCATAGCATACACGAAAGTCAGCAGATCTGTGCTGAGTCAGAGCAGGAAGGGAAATGAGTTCTAGCTGAGGAACAAACACATTTCAAAGAAGGGGTAAGTTCAGCTGATGAATATTATGGCTACATAGTTTCACTGTATATATAACTGCATATGTCAGGATTTGCCAGCTCCTTGTAAGTCATTATCTTAGGAAACAGCATGCCCATTCTTAGGGTGTTTCCTGGTTTGATTTAGGGACAAAGCAATGGAGGCTGGTTCCTAAAAATCTTTGGATTCCTGTTGTTTAAAATGCCATCAGCAAGTCTCAGTCACGGGAGCTGAACATTATGAGTGTTCTGACAACTTTCCTGTAGGTTGCATTTCCTGTTGTCATGGAAATAAGACAGGAGCACTGAAAGCTCGGTAATGGGCTCTAAAATAACAACTATTTATAGATATTAAAAAAAATTCAGCTGGCATAGGTAAAAATAGATCTTCAGTGATATCACATTTCCTAAGATACAGTCTGTGTTGGTGGTATTCTGTGGTTGTGGTTTTGGGGGTCCTCCTCTGTCTAAGGTAATGTAAGCTGAGTATTTATAGTGCACTCCCAATTGGCATGGCTGTGGAGGAAGGGTTTTTAGGTAGCTCCTGTAGGGCTAAGGAATATATATATATTTGTAGACGAAGGATTATATTTTTGTTTTGACTGTCTGAAAAGGCTCATGTACACAACTGAGCATTCCTTATACCCTGGCTGACAGTCATAAAGGAATCTGTTACTGCAGCCATTTTCCTTTCCCCAGGGATTTATCAGAAGCTCTTCCCATATCTGGTGCTATTCCAGGTTTGTCTGAGGGTTTATCCAATACACGGTATAGTTAACATACCGATTTCGTCTTTTATCAGTGACCTTTTATTATGCCATATTGAGCCTTCTTCACCTGGGTTTCTAGCTCTGCAGGTCTCTTACTGGTTAAGCAGATATTTGACTTTGGCACCATAGTAACATCTTACTTATCAAATAATCCACATTTTTTTATCAAGGCAAATTGTTATGCTAATACACCAGACTGAGAGAATTAAGCAGTGTTTTTCTCCCATAGTTTATTTTTAAAACATGCACACTGTGAGATGCAAGTAAACATGAACAGAATATACATCTGCTTTCTGCATTTCTTTGTATCGATACCTGCAATACTGCCCCATGACTTTTTTGATAATAAAAAGCACGTGAATTTTCAAACAGTTTATTAAATGTGGACTGTAGTTTGGGACAGTTTTCTTTGCTAGTCTCCTCTTCTCAAAAATCAATACAGGTGCACTTTAAGAAAATGCAATGATTTCTGCAGGTTTTTTGGGATGATTCTTTTATTGGTCCAACTGTATGGTTTGAATAAAGTTAGGCAAGCTTTTGGATGCAAGACATTCTTCATCAAGGGTTTGCACTAATAGCATTACCCAATAACTGAGATTACTACTGCACAAGTACAGGAATGTCAAATTATCTGACCCCATGGGTTAGATGAGTGCTGCTGGGCTGAACTGGACTGCCCCCTACACAGCACCTGAAGCACTGGGTCCAGTTTGGGTGCTGCATGCAGCATGTGCTAGACCCTAGGGCTGGCACAGGGCACATACTGCTGTGGTACATGAGCTGGACAAGGGGTCAGTCTGGGATGCTGTATGCAACCTCACATGCAGGACTGGGTCCAGCACATATGCCATGGATAGTGCACACCCCATGCTGGCCCCAGGGCCACCTGCACAGTGAGCCCTGGGGCCAGTGCAAGCCACATGTGGTATGCAAGACTGGACCTGGTGCTGCATGTGGCACAGAAGATCTGGGATGTGGGCCATGTGATACTCTGTGCTGGCCTCTTGTACAGCATGCAGGGCATCTGGTGCTGGGTCCAGCTTGTGTGCTGCATGTAGCTTACAGGACAGGGACTGGTGCATAGGGTCAGTCCACCGACCCACATATTAGATCATATGGCTCCAGGGACCGTGTTTGGCCCATGGGATGGATGTTTGGCACCCTTGGACTACTACATGTGGAACTTCAACGGGGGCTCACTGGCACCCCCATCGCAATGCGGGGCCATGGCCACACCCCTTTTGGCTGTGTGGTGCATGCTCAGTGAGCTCTCTTCATTGCATATGCTCCATACAGCTGAAGGGGGTATGGCCATGCTCCCCATCCTGCCATCCTAAATCCACCCACAATCAAACCAATACACAGTTTATTAGTTGTTGATCAGGAGATGCTCAGGACTAGAGTAGAAAGGGAGGGACCCTTGTAGGTCATAAGTGAAATCCTTTAGCAGGGCTATTGGGAGAGTCCATCACGACACTTGCTTGTATTCTACATGTTTTGAAACCAGCACTCACTATCCTTTACTACCATGAGCCTTGAATTAGCTTACAAATTCAGAGTCAGTTCAAGCTGGCAATAAAAGTCTTTGACTTTGAAGGCTTATTCTACTCTACCCAGTTTTTTTTTGTGAAAAGATAATAGCCCCTAGCTTACATAGTTCTGCCAGCAAGAACCTAGTATGGATCTAGGTATGCTGATAGAAGTGTGATTTTTGTTAGTTTATTTTGTCCTACTTAGGAAAGTGACATAGCTCTGTTGATAATATGCTGCATCTCTACTAGGAGCTCTGCTGACATAGCTGAGTTGCAGCAGCTGAGGGTCTGTAGCTTAGACCTGAGATGGAAAACTCATCTGGCTCCAGATGAAAGACCCAGGACTGATCCTAGGGCCAGATGAACAGCAGAGGGCTGGTGCTATGGGCTGGATTTCCCCTGGCATGCTGAATCCTCTGGTTGGTTTGGGCCTGTGTTGCATGTGATACCCGCTCTGACTGGATCAGGAAACAAGCTGCACATGGCACTTGCTCCCACTGGTCTGGGATGGACATTGCATGCAGTGTCTGTCCTGGGCTGGCTGGAGCAGGTGCCAGATCTGGCATGCAGGGGATCCATGGAGCTCCCTTCCCTGCATGCTTGATCCAGCACTTGCTCTGGCTGGTGCTGGATCTGGTATGTGGGAGTGTGGAGGGGGATCCTGGACTGATCTCTAGCCTCAGGGCTTGGTACTTGAGTTGGTACTCTTTAACATCTTCATTAATGATCTGGAGTCAGGAGTCAGATGTGAACTGGCAAAGTTCATGGATGACACCAAATTATGGGGGAGGGTGGTCACACCGCAGAACAGGCTGGGGATACAAGCCGACTTGAACATGCTCTCAAGGTGGGCTGACCAAAACCAGATGACCTTCAATGTAAGGTGCTGCACTTCAGTAGGAGGAACCCCCAACATACTTACAAGCTTAGCAGTGCTACACTGATTAGCACCATGATGGAAAGAGTTTTGGGGATCCTGATTGACCACAAGATGAATAGGAGTTACCAATGCAGTGCTGTGGCTGGCAAAGAAAACCAAACTCTGGTGTGCATCTACCGATGCATCAAGCAAAACCAGAGGTGTCATTCTCCTGCTTTACTAGGCCTTGGTGAGGCCGCAGCTAGAGTACTGTACCCAGGTTTGGGCCCCCCACTTCAGGAGGGATGTGGAAAAGCTTGAGAGAGTCCAAAGGAGAGCCACTTGTAAGATCCAAGGCCTGGAGGGCAGGCCATACAAGGAGAGGCTAAGGGATTTGGGATTCTTCAGTCTGGAAAAGAGAAGGCTCAGGGGGAACTTGGTAGCAGCCTACAGTTATATAAGAGGGGTGCATCAGGACCTGGGAGAACAGCTGTTCACCAGAGCTCCCCAAGGGATAACAACGTCTAATGGTCATAAACTCCAGGAAGGCTGAATTAGACTAGACGTAAGAAAAATGTTCTTTACAGTGTGTTTGTCCAGGGTCTGGAACAGACTCCCCCCAGAGACGGTGCAAGCACCTACTCTGGGCTCTTTCACAAAACATATGGAAATTTTTCTTGTTCAGATCACTTGATTCCAGCTGACTTCCTGCCTAAGGCGGCGAGGTGGGGGAGGGGGCTGGACTTGATGGTCTTCCGAGGTCCCTTCCAGCCCTAATGTCTATGAAATTTATGAAATCTATGAAGTGACACTATGTGCTGGATCTGGCCTGTGGGTCTTATTTTTGACACGCTCGGCTTAGGTGAATCCCCAAAAGACAATGTTCTGGTGCTTAGAGGAAACAAGTCTGTTAAGAATAATGATACAATATGAACACTTCTATTATAAATGTGGAATGTTAATAACACTCATAACATTTATTTAAATCCATAGACATTGGTACAATGTTTAGCACACTAAACTCTCAGCCCTTACAAAGTAGCATTTCAAAGAATGCATTTTGAAGTGGGTAGTAAAATGCAATTAGGCATGTAATTGTTGTTTTGGAGGCCTAATCCAATTCCCATTGAAGTCAATGGTAATCTTCCAATGACTTCAATAGACGTTAAATTTGAGCCTTACACATTGTAGGAGCATGCTTTGGTGGAAAGAGAAAAGAAAAATTAGCCTATAAAATTACTCTGCATTTTTGCATAAATCTACAACAAACAACAATAATTAAATCATGACCTTTTCTTGTCATATGTGAAATGTCTGGGGAAACAGCAACCTACTGCTGGATAGAAAAGGTCTGATCATCAACAAATTTGCCTGCTGCCTAGCTGCTACAACTGGCATTTTTGCACATTTTCTAACTGCACTGAAAGTGTCTGACTTAAACACATCCAATCCATCCAAGTGACTCTGCACCAAGTCAGCATCGACAGTTGGTGGGCTGGTGTCCCTCTGATGTCCATTTAAGAACCCATTAGGAGACTTATCTTGAGCCCTGTTCAGGAATACCAAGGCAAAAATCTCATTGAATAGCTCAGTCTTGTCCCCGCCTGTCTGTCACTAATTGTTAATGTGTATATGATATTGGTAGAGGTCCAGTAAAAGAACCTCAGATGTTATATTCAGTGTTATCTGGTCAGGGGTGATGTAAATAAGCATGAAGCTCTGAGAAGCTACTTTTCCTGCTTAGAAACGTGAAGCCCCATGCTGCTGTATCTAGACTGCTTCTGGAATTAGCAAGGTTGTTTAAAGCTGTCTCAAGCATCTCCACGTTATGCTGCTTCTCAGCCTTTTCACTAAGATTGACAGGAGGCATCCACACTTCCAGGTCTCTGGGCCAGGGGCTTGAATGTAGGATGCCTGCCTGGATATGAACTTGCAAGTCTACCGGTCTGGAAGGTAAGATACTGGCCCCTTGATATGGCCTATGGATATTTCTAGATATGGCTATTTCATTTGGCTATTGCAAATTAAATACATAAATCTCAATGCTGCATGCAGTCTACAGTGTAAACATCTCTTCCCATATCTTTCTCACTTGAAAGATTTATCAGAGCCTGATGACCATTTCCAATATTTCAGGAATGCCACATGTGCTGTAGTTCTGGGCTGCAGTGGAAGAGATGTAAGCGTTAAAGTGACACTGAGTCAGCTAGAGGAGAAAGATGGATGAGTCCTGTTGCAGCAGGCTGCAGAGAATACAGTTCTGTTAGAATTGTGGAGGGCCTTTTTTCTGGAGTCTGCTCTTTGGACTTAGGCTGCACAGCCATTTCCTGATGATATCTATTTTAGAGATGATTAAATTATTTGTCCTTGGTCACTGGCATCCCTCAAGTAGGACGTGCAAAAATTGAGATAATCCCAAATCAGATAGATGATTGAAAATTTGGACTTTTTTTTTTTTTTGGACAAGTGTTTTTGCAGTAATGAATAATAAAAAAAAGCACCATAACAATTGTAGCATCCTCAGCACTGTGAAGCACCTAGTTTTGAAATACACTGCCAACATGCATTTTTTTTCAGGAAGAAATCTGCTTTTTCCTAAAGCAGAAGTGAAGAAGCACAAGGTAGATATAAGTTGGACTGACAGCTTTCAGACTGGAAGAAATTAGTATTGAATATACTTTTTCTTGAAAGTTATTTGGGAATTAGTGTTGAATTATGCCAACTGACCACTGGGTGCCACTGTTGGTCTACTGCAATAGGCCTACAGGTTTCTACTGGCTTGTTTACTCATCAAAGTAGGAGCCTGAATAGTGCCAGGAAAGCAAAAAGCAAGAACTAAATCTGGATTTATTAATTATTTGCTTTACTTGGATATTAGATATCTTTCATCACAGAAGAGAAATTGTGCTACAGATAATTCAATACAGTAGTTTTTTATGCATCATGTTATTTTGGTTTGCAAGCCCTTCCTCACCAGCTCTCAGAGCATCAATTTGATCTTTCCCAGGCTCCTGTATAGTCAACCAGTCCTTTTTTTTTTTTTGCTCATAAGAACTGGCTGGGTCTGCCCTTTTAGCTGCTTATCACTGCCACTGATGAGTGTGCTTTCTCAACAGCACTGTGAAGTGCTTTTTGTAGTACTGGCAGTTTTGCTGTCTCTTTGTGAACATGAACTATACCACAATCCTGGTCTTTCCCTCCCTAGAACAGGACTGTCCCATCACCATTTATCCACAATAGCTTATTCTGCTCATGCCCTACAATCTAATATGTTTGTAATCCAACCTTCCAGGCTGGAGCAATTGCTTTTCACCTGCCTTTCAAGCCCTACAACCTCTACCAGAATCAACAATCCAATGGGTATGGTCAAATCTGCACTCATTTCCTTCGTTTCCTGTCTTGCAATTGAGGAGAGCAGTTGGGGAATTTACGTATTCATTGTTTTGGGCTGTAAGTCTTTTTTCATGGCCTTGCGAGAAAAGCCAGGCAAACCTTGGAAACATGTGGTGGGAAAAAAATAATTCCTGAGAGCTGGCTGATAAAACCAGCAGGAAAAGGGGAGAATAAAAAACACTAAAAGGCTGCACTAATGGCACAGGGAGTTACAATGCAACATGTTTGAAAGCAGATGGCACAAATATGAAACAAACTGGATGGTAAGCCTTTGATTCACAATGAAGGGTGTTCACAGAGGTGAATTTCCACATCCTCAGTGCAGAAGGAGAAACCTCCACTGACTGTGACACACTAGTAGTATTTTCTGGCACCTCTGGATAGAAGATAGTGGTTCTCATCATGAGAAATGGTTCTAAGGTTGCAGACAGAAGGGTAATGCAACAAATGGAAAGCTTATCCATAGGGGATATCTGAATGGAGTACCTAGAGAAAGCAGCCGCATTTTATCTGAAGAGATGAATTGGAATTAACCTCTGGGCAAAATAGGTTTTCAAACTGTGAACAGCTGGGACCAGTAGCTAACTATTAATCTTCATTCTGAGCTTCTACAGAGACTAAGGTTATCAATTGTGAGTTGATTATGGACTCTAGCAGAAGTAAGAGCCTGTTTGCAGTAGTAACAGATCTCTCTGACAGAGTTGCATTTAACAGAGAATAACTGTTGAAGAGAAACTATCAGAAAATATTATTGCAATAATTCAATGTATTTTAAAAAACAGTGTCTTTTTTGGTTGTGAGACTTTCTTCATATATTATTTTTAATTGAAAAATTAATATTTAAAGTTTGAAAAATAGTTCATACTTTCTGTGGAATCGTCCTACCCTGGGACAAAAGTTGACATTGTTTTTGCCATCAACTGGGCATAATGTGTGTCTTTCTAAACCTAAGGGCATTTCCAAATCTAAGAGAAAATAATGTACTATCATAGAACCATTGAAAGGGCTGGAAGGGACCTCAGGAGGTCATCTAGTCCAACCTCCTGCTCAAAGCAGGACCATCCCCCAGCCAAAGCTTGGTCTAGCCAGGTTTTGAAAACCTCCAAGGATGGAGATTTCATCACCTCTCTGGGTAACCTGTTTCAGAGTTTTACTACCCTCCTAGTGAGAAAATCCTTCCTAATATCTAACCTAAACTGTCCTTGCTGCAACTTGAGACAATTGCTCCTTGGTCTGTTATCTGCCACCACTGAGAGCAGTCCAGCTCCATCCTCTTATGAACCCCACCCCCTTCAGCTAGTTGAAGGCTGCTATTAAGTCCCCTCTCAGTCTCCTCTTCTCTAACCCAAACAAGCTCGGTTCCCTCAGTCATGTCCCCAACCCCCCCTCACCATTTTTGTTGCCTTCTGCTGGACTCTCTCCACACCCTTTCTGTAGTGGAGGGCCCAAAACTGAACACAGGACCATGGGTGACTGGTACCTCCTGAGTCTGAGGGACAGAGTCCCAGGCTTGAAATCTTGCTGTTTTGATTGGTGGAGCCCATCCACCAATCAGGGGGCAGCAAGAGAAGTTAAGTCCTGAGGGGAGGGGGAGAGGAGCTCCCCGCCACCACCAGACCTGATTGAAGAGTGCAACACTCAGGTCTGGAAGACTTCAGGGCGGAGCCCGGGAGAGTATAAAAGCTGCGTGCCCAGCATGAGGGAACACATCCAGGACAGAGAAGAGAGGAGCGGGGCTTAGAAGACCTGTAGAGAGCTTCTCAGCAGGGCGAAGCAGTAGCCCAGAAGCACCCCTGAAGACTTCCATCAATGGGGAACGGTGGATGGCTCCAGCAGCTAGACTCTCGGTGTGCAGCAGGGCACATGGAGTCCAGACCCTGGGAGCTGCGTGAGGCAGCTCAGGTCTGCAACCTCTGGCGTGCGGCCAGAGACACAGTGCACAGGCCGGTGCACGGAGTAGGACCTTTGGAGCACTTGGGCAGCTCAGGTCCTCAACCCCTGGAATGAGGCTGGGAGCTCAGTGCAGGAGGTGCTGCACGGGGGGTCTGGGAGTGGACCGAGCCTGGTGCTGCACAAGGCAGCCCAGGCCTCTGCTGCATAGCAAAAAGTTGAGCCCAGAGAGCCAGACGGTGCTTGGGCTACTGAGGCAGTAGACAGGGCCAAGCAAGAGGCCCCAGAAGCCCTGCATAGAGGATCCCTGTTCCAGGGGACAGCGACCCCCTCAAAGCCCGCTGCAGGTGAGAGAGCAGCTTGGTGGAGAGGATGAGGGCCACCTTCCAGGCCTGGGAGCTGTGAGTTGCAGGGAAAAGAGGATTCCCACAGGGGAGGGGGAGTCCCCCCTGGTTAAATAAGGGCTCCTGAAAGTGAAGCTCCCGCTGGGAGGGCCCCCCTAAAGTTGCCAGCTCCCTTGTAGGGCTTGGGAAAAGCATAAGGTCACTGGGGTTTCCCCTTGGGATTAAGTTTATTTTGGGGGTTTATCTGTTTCAGATCAGATACTTACCTGTGACTTACCTGTACCACTAGTATAAGGTTTTATGTCATTTACCCAGAGGGTATTGTTCACGTTACTTGTTTAGATATCTTATCTTATATTTATATCCATGTTTCTTTTCCTTGTGATAAGTTAATGTAAATACATGTGTATATTGTTAAGTCCCCTGACTGTCCTGGCCTGGTTCTGTAGGGACAGAGGGAAACTGAGCGGTCTGCAGTTCCTCCACAGCACACCTGCCAGCTAACAATCCTCTTCAATTGGAGAAGGGGAGTATATACCCAAGTTACCTGGGCTACATAGGGATGGTTTGTTCTTGCACTCTCAGTAAGACTTTTTTGAAGTACAGCCAGCTCTCCTTGGCTCCTCTCCCCCTCAGTCTGGCTTCCCAGGGATCCTGCCCATGAGTTTCCTGAGTGAGCTGAAGTCTGCTTTTCTGAAATCCAGGGTCCTTACTCTGCTGCTCTCCATCCTTCCTTTCCTCAGGATCCTGAACTTAACCATCTTGTGGTCACTGTTGCCTAAGTTGCCACTCACTACTACATTCCCCACCAATTCTTCCCTGTTTAGGAGTAGCAGGTCAAGAGCATGGCCCCTAGTTGGCTGCTCCAGCACTTGAACCAGGAAGTTGTCCCCAATACTCTCCAAAAACTTCCTGGATTGCCTGCTGTATTGCCTTCCCAGTAGATATCAGGGTGGTTGGAATCTCTTATGAGAACCAGGGCCTGTGACTGAGAAACTTCCTCTAGCTGTTTGAAGAAAGCCTCATCCACCACTTCCTCCTGTTCTGGTAGTCTATAGCTGACCCCCCACCAAGACTCACCATTGTTGCTCTCCCCTTTGACCCTAACCCAGAGACTCTGGGTTACTATGCTCAGTGAATGACAGGAACAAACCAATCCATATCCTGGGATGGGGTGATTAGTGTAGTCACTGTTGTCATTAGCAGTCCCTTGATAGGAAGAGGATAGTCTTCTAGTAAATAGTGCAGTCATCAGTGTTTCGTGAGAGCTGAGACAGCCAATCCAAGAGCTGCATGTTTGACTGGAGACATGGCAAATAGTTCCGACAGGATGAGAGTGAGTGCTGATAATTTTGGATTGCAGCTCTTTTCTTTTGTGTCTCTCATCTATCTGCCTCCACAGGGATGAGAATTTGCTTGAAGTGATCGATACCTTGTTGTATGTCCCAGCTCCCTTAGGGGCGATTCAGTTCTCATGTCTCCCAAGTATTGATGTGTTAGGTTCATGTTGCTTCAGGTTAGGTTTCAATCTGAATTTCTTCTTTTGTCCCTCTCTAGTGTGGTGACCATGGGTGAGGTGGGAGTATAAGGCATATTTTGGAAGCCAGTTGTCAAGCATCCTTACAACATATCCTGTCTAACAGAGCTGGTGCCATATAAACATGGCTTCAGTATTGGTTTGCTTGGGCTGGAATGTTAGTTTTTGTTCTTTTGTCCTTTCAACAGATATGAAGAATTTTCTGAAAACAAAACTAATGGTAACATTCCAGAGTTTTGTGTCTGATTGCCCAGCAAGGCCGGGGGGGCAGGGATTGGGGACCCCCACACTTGTCCTGCAGGCACCCGCCTTAGGGCCCTGGAGGCGCAGGTGAGGGAGCTCCAAGAAGAGGTTAGCAGGCTGAGGGGAATCAGGGAGGTGGAGGAAGAAATTGACAGTGTCCCAGGAGACAAAGTAATGGGAAATACTTACCAGCAGTTTGGGGCACAGTATGCGAGGGGTGGAAGGAAGAGCCCACGCAGCTTGTCAGCAGCCTTTTTATTCAATTATGGCCAGCCGGTGACATCAGCATTAGGCGCCGGCCACTAGGGATAAAAATGGCGGCCGATGCCGCGGAGGGGGAGGATGGCATGGGGAAGGAGTTGCAGCCGACGCCGGCAACAGAAGGGACTCCCCCCGTGGGACCCGTGGAGCTGGGCAAGCAGGGACAGAGGCTGACAGAACCGGGCAGAGCACCCTGGTGGGAGCCCTCACAGGACAGCAAAGGAGCAACAGGCACGCTGGCCAGAAGCATCGCTGGAGTGGCACCTGGAGACAGAGCTGACCCCAGGTGGCAGCGCGGGGACAATGGGGCACGGAGGAAGCCACGTCAGGGGGAAGAAGACCCCAGGCGAACCAGAAGGGGTTTATAGTCAGGGTGGGTATCGCTGCCAGACCCCAACTGGATTGATGAGCTGACGAGAGGGAATACCGAAGGCGGCGGGTCAGGAAGAAAGTAACCCACACAGTTAGAGCCCAGAGAATGATAGAAAGGGAACAGGGAGTGTTGGGTTGCCCTGTATTTTTTTTGTTGAGTATTTAGTTACCCTGGATGAAGGGACATGGGGGAAGGGTGCGGGTTCCCTGAGGAGTGAGGCTGTAGGAAAGTCTCGGAGAGTTTACTGTTCCTTTTTTTTGGTATGTTCCCCGAAGGAGGGGCGAAGGCGAAGGGGGCTTAGGGGCAGGCCCATACGGGTGTGCGTGGTGATAGGCTATGGACGCCCGAACACTAAGTCGTAAGGTGTTACCCCGTAGGGGGGGAAAAGGCCGACAGACAAACGCAACACCGAAGGAGGCGTGAGGCCGGGCTGTAGGGGTGGTGGAGCCCCGTGAGTGACTGCCAGGCGAACTATGGGCCACCAAGCGCACTTGACAAACAACTCCTCACACTGAGGAACAACAAGTCGTGGCAGGCGAGTACAGGGTTGGAGACTCAGGGGGAAGACATCTACTCAGGCGACAACGCGAGTCCGTAAGGCACTTGATGTCTACCACCAGAGCGAAAGCTGCCTGAGAGTGGCTATTCGAAACCCAGCAGTCACAGATGGCTATTTCCTTTCCCTGCAGGGCCACGCACCCAAGGAAGAAGCACCTTGGGAAGCACCCTCCACTGCAGAGTGGCAGATGGTCACCTCCAGAACCAGGACTGCTCGTAACACAGCAGTACCAGTTCCTTCAGTTCGGCTGGAGAACAGGTACAAGGCCCTGGCAACACTGGAGGAGAAGGAGGGAGAGGAGGCAACTATACACTCTCCACACTCCAAACAGGCCGAAGGAGCTAAGCAGTCCCGGAGGAGAAAGCACTGAGTGATCGTCATAGGCAACTCCAACCTGGGAGGTACAGAGGGCCCCATCTGTCGCCAGGACAACTCGACATGCGAGGTCTACTGCCTACCCAGAGAAAAGATTCATGACGTGACGGGGATGATCCAGGCCATGACCCAGCCCGCTGATTACTACACCATGGTCCAAATCCATGTGGGTACTAATGATGCGGCCAGAAGAAGCCCTGATCACCTGATGGTGGACCACCACGCTCTGGGG
>NW_017728993.1:35088719-35088928 GCF_001723915.1 Gavialis gangeticus | reverse complement strand
CACTGAGTGATCGTCATAGGCAACTCCAACCTGGGAGGTACAGAGGGCCCCATCTGTCGCCAGGACAACTCGACATGCGAGGTCTACTGCCTACCCAGAGAAAAGATTCATGACGTGACGGGGATGATCCAGGCCATGACCCAGCCCGCTGATTACTACACCATGGTCCAAATCCATGTGGGTACTAATGATGCGGCCAGAAGAAGCCC
>NW_017728993.1:35078722-35086020 GCF_001723915.1 Gavialis gangeticus | reverse complement strand
TGCTCAGGTCCCTTCCGACCCTACCAACTATGAAACTATGCCATCCAGATTTCATACCCACAGAGCAGGGTAGGAACGACAACAATCTGGTAAACAAGAAGTTCAGCTTGGTTCCTGATGTCACGATCACTGAAGACATTATTTCAGAGACATTCAATGGCAGCACTGGCAGATTTTATTCAATGTTGAATATCGTTGTCTATATTTACTTTTTGGGAAAGGTGGCTACCCAAATAGGTGACTCGACAGTCTCCAAATATTGTCCTCTAATTGTAATATGGGGAGCAGCAGCTGGTTGGCTTGAGGTGGATTGGTAACATATCTTGGTCTTCATGAAGTTGACAGTGAATCTAAGCATTTCATATGCTTAGCAGAAGCAATTAAGAGTGGCTTGCAGCTCTTCAGTTGAGTGGGTGCACAACACAATTATCAGCATACTGAAGATCAGTAAAGGTGTTGGCTTCCTTGATTTGGGATATAACTGGTTGATGTTAAAGAGATTTCCATCCATGCAATACTGGATGCTGTCTCTGGATGGAATGAGATGCAGAATAGCTGTGATATAGATGGAAAGAGTGTTGGTGCTATCGCATACCCTTGCTTGACTCCAGTTCCAATAATGAAAGGGTTGTTCCTGAACCATTGCTTAGGATGGTTGCTGTCATGAAAGAGTCTGATGATGGTAACAAATTTTAAAGGGCATCCAAATCTCATCCAGATCTTTCATAGGACCTCTGTTGATTGAATCAAAGGCCTCAGTCAGGTAAATGAAGGCCTTGTAAAGATCTTGGTGCTGCTCACAGGACTTCTCCTACAGCTGATTAGCAACAACAATCATATTTATTGTACCTCTGAGTGATCAGAAACCACAGTGGGACTTGGGTAGAAACTCCTCAGCAAGGGACATAAATTTATTGAGGAGAATGTGTGAAGATATTCCCACCTATGGACAGGAGTGTTATACCATGATAACTGCTACAATCTATTCTATCTACTTTCATAGATGCTAGGGTCAGAAGGGACCTCAACAGATCATTGAGTCCGACCCCCTGCCTAGGCAGGAAAGAGTGCTAGGGTCAGATGACCCCAGCCAGCTACCTATCCAGCCTTCTCTTAAAGACTCCCAAGGTAGAGGAGAGCACCACCTCCCTTGGAAGCCCATTCCAAATTTTGGCTACCCTTACCGTGAAAAAGTTTTTCCTGCTATCTAGCCTAAATCTGCTGTCTGTCAGTTTGTGACCATTGTTCCTTGTTACCCCAAGGTGCCCTGGTGAACAGAGCATCTCTGATCCCTTGCTGCGTCCCCCTAATGAATTTGTAGGTGGCCACAAGATCACCTCTCAGCCTCCTCTTACGGAGGCTGAAGAGGTCCAGGTCCCTCAGTCTCTCCTCATAGAGCTTGTCCTGTAAGCCCCTAACCATATGAGTGGCCCTCCTCTGAACCCTCTTGAGCCTATCAACATCCTTCTTGAAGTACAACGCCCAAAACTGGATGCAGTGCTCCAACTGTGGTCTGACCAATCCTGCATAGAGGGGAAGTATCACCTTCTTGGTTCTACTTGTCATGCATCTGCTGATGCATGATAAAGTGCAGTTATCTTTGCTGAAGATTTTGTCACACTGATGACTCATGTTCATCTTGGAGTCCACTATGACTCTGAGATCCCTTTCTGCTTTTGTGCTGAATATGGTGCCAACAACTTTGGCATCTATCAGGTCACTGAAAATGTGTTCATGTTTCCAGATTTTCAAATATGAGTGTGTAGTTGGCGAGAGCTTCTTTCCGTCTTGCTTATAAATAGGGGTCTACCCAACTTGAGGCGTAAGCTGGCCAATTTCATGGGCAGATCACAGGGCAGCAGCCATTCTCATGGGTTTATTGTGGTGAGCACTGCCCTGCCCCTTACTGCAACTGGCTGAGAGGTCTGCCTGTCATGCAGTCCTGCCCTCAGCACTGATTGGTAGAGAGAGGCAGTGCTGCATGACAGGCAGCCCTCTCAGCCAAACAGGGGTGAGGGTGGCAGCCATCTTGCCTCTTCACTTTTGTGCCGGTGGCCCCTTTTGTGTGCAGCTGCATGGCTGCTCTTGGCTCCCACTGGGGAGCCAGCACTTTATTTTTGTACCTTTTTTTCCCTGCAGAGATCACCCAATTTCATGATTTCTACAAAATCATGATTTGAGTAGGTCCCTACTTATTAATTTCAGCTGGTATTCCATCAGGACCACATGCTTCATTGTTTCTCCAGGCCTCTTCATAAGCTGGTGGATCTGTAAGTCCTTAGTGGGGTGTTGTGGAATGGCTTTGAAATCTTCAACATTAGAATCTTAGTTCAGGAGCTCTTGAAAGTGTTTCTCCTACCATGCACTGAAGGGGGAGCTGCCTTTAAGGAGTGTTGTTTCATCATTGGACCTCAGATGGATGATTCTTTGTGTGCTTGGCCCATTGACGGCTTTGGTTGCACTAAAGAAGATTTGCACGTTGTGGCTGTTGGCAAACTTTTGAATATCGTTTACCATGTGTCCTCCACCACTTGTAATTTTGCTCTCAAATCTTGTTCTAGGTTTAATGTGGTGATAACTGTCTTGCTTCTGTTTGGAGCTGATGTCATTCTCCCAAGCTTTGAAGGCTCTGCTTTTTTCTGTCAATTAGAGCTTAACTTTCCCTGTCATTCTCATCAAACTAGTTTTGATGTTTCTTTGTGGAGAAACTTAGGGATTCTTTGCACTTCTCATGGATGCCTTTCTTGAGTCATCAATGGTATCAAGATCATGAGTGAGGTCAGAGAGTTTCTCATGGAGGCACTACTAGAGATGATCGCTTTTAGCAGGATCTTTCAAGCACTTGATATTGAAATTCTTCCTTGATAACTTATTTTGTTCATATCATTTTGGAGCAATGCAAATGAACAAGACCTGTCACAGGCCAGCTGGGCACTGTGAGTGTACCAATTTAGTTGCAGGCTGAGTGCTGCAACTGTATCAGCCACTGGGCTGTTTGGTTTGGGATTGAGGAGGTTGAGTTGGGAGTGAAGCGAAGACAAGTTTCACTTATAACAGTAAAAATGAATTTTACTTATGACAACAAAATAACAACAAAGAATATGCTTAAACAGCACAAGATATAGTTTACACATACAACAGTTAATAAAAAAGGTTAAGCTAATAAACAGACAACAAAACAATAAAAGTTAAAAATTGGCAGTGATAATAAAAACAAACAGACAAATCGACAGAGTTCCCAGTTGACTAGCAACTTATCGATAGTCCCTCAGTGTCAGGTACACGTCAAGTTGATCCAGTGAAGTCAGGCATCCCCAATCCATGCGGTTGGAGGGAATACCGGGGAAGGTCCCTCAGTTAGGATCTGGTTCTCACTCACGCTGGGATTAAGGAATCCGGGGGCATGGGACAGCAATGACCATTCTGTTCCATCCTTCCTACTGGTCACTTAACGTGCATGTTCTTTTATATCTTGTTCTATGCTAATCTGTTGGCTTTAGAGACGCTCACAATCTTACCCCATAGGTGTTACCCTAAGTGGTTAAAAGGTGTTAGAAATTATTATAATAGGTTACTGTCTAAGCTTGGGTTTACCCAATAAGCAAATCACACCACATCACATCACTTTGGGGTCTGAGATGAGCATTTTTCCCGCCCAAGTCCAAACTACTTAAAAAAACTTTAAGATGTGTTAATTATACCTTGTGGTTAGGTTTGTCAATCTTACTGACTTTTAAGCAAAAATTTATTACATCAGCTAAGTTTGGCACCATGCTGGCGGGAACTGCGCACACACCTCGGGGCAGACAGCAGGGCAGCACAGTCTGCCCTGAAGTGCCCGTGCAGTCGCCACCAGCATGGAGCTGATGCCGGAGCTGTGCAGCCTGGCACAACTGTTTGCAGCCCGCCCACTGCTTGCTGCAGCTGCCCAGAACCTGGGCTAGCTACAAACAGCTGCGCTGAGCTCTGGAGCCCAGTCACCAGCTCTGTGCTGGGAGCGGGGGAGAGACCACGGTTGCACTGCCTCAGGCCCCTCCCCGCCACCTGCTCTGACACATGGGTGCATGCACCAGGACGGAGTTGATGCCGGGGCTCCAGAGCTGTTTGGCTGGGGCACAGCTGTTTGCCGGGGCACAGCTGTTTGGAGCCTCCCAGCTGGAGCCGGTCCCAGCTCTGGGCAGCTGCTGCCAGCCACAGAGCCTGGGCTGCTCCCAGCGGGCAGCTGGGACACTGCAAGCCCTGCTGGGAGCAGCCTGGGCTCCAGCAGCTACCCCAAGCCGGGGCTGGCCGTGGCGTGCTGAGCAAAATGGCCTCATGTGCTATGCTTGGCATGCGTGCCGGGGGTTGCCAACCCCTGCTCTATACTATCTGCAGGGAAGTAAGAAAGATAGGGAAAGAGGGAATTTCTCCATTCTTTAACAGGGTGACATATTACAGTGCCGCAGTGCAGTCCCTCTAAACTCTGTGCACTCAAGCTCCCTGCTACTGGTCTATACAGTGATGAACCCACTAGTCCCTCCTATAACTCTTTTCCAACAGCTGTCTGTATCATCCTATTTAAAGTCAATGGAGGACCCTGCTTTGGCAGTGTACAAGGTAAACAAAATACCTGCATGTGCCTTTTCCTGCTCACAGTTACTTTGGAGATTCGTCCATGTAAGCTCTCTCTGTAGGAATAAACATTTTATCCTGGTCTATTTTTGCAGTACTGGCTGGAAGGTGATTTCCTTTCTGACCTTGGGAGACAATACAGTTTTACATTCCAAAGCATGAGATTGGATTATCATTATCTTATCTTGTGTAGTTACAACTATTTTTTTGGGTAATAAAGCTGTCTGTCTCCTCCCCTTTTCAAAGACTTAATCCATTTATCTATTTTAAAGTCCTGTTGTACCAGTAAATTTCAAACCAATTTCACATATGCGTATGCAATTTTTACCCAAAGAAATAAAAATAATAATTGCTATTTTAAACCAAGAAATTAAATGATCCTTTTTCTTACTGTATTGATTAAACTTTAACTGTCCAAATATCTAAGTTTTCTTGCTTAAAACCATGCATAAAACCAGACTACAGGATAACACACCAAAGTTTAAGTTTAATAGGCAGAAAAGGAGTTTTTCTCATCTATGGAAACCATAAAGGAAGATAAACCCATAGACCAAGGTGGATTCGCAACCAAGGTGCTTTGAGATCGTTTCAAAGATGTTGCAGTGCCACACAGTTTCAGCACTCTTAAATTTGCAAACATGGTTCACAAGATAAATGCAGAGATTTCAAATAGTACTCCGCAGTAGCTGCTGACAGATGTGCCCCCCCCACAAAGCGCTTTAGTGGAAAAAGCAGTGCGTTACTTCAACCTGGCTCCATAGCATCTGTATAAATCAGGTGCTTTAGCAGGGCTTTCTGGTGTTTTTACTTGTAGCTGATTCAATCAGTTATTAGATAAACTCACCAAAAAGCCCTGATAAAATGCGCAATCCATATAGACGCTGGACTAGTGGGATCCAACTAAGGCAATGGCTCTTCTGGTCATGTGCTGGGCTTGACATGGGGGCATGTGGAGTTAAAGTAAAGCGCCTTTTTTTAAAATGTCTGTAAACATCCAGTGTTAAAAACATTCTGATGAGCTGTGCACTCTCTGAGTTTTTTGCAACAGAAAAATTGCTCAATTATTTTTCCATAGTCAAAAGATGAGTGCTAGAGCTGGCATTTTCTGAGGGGTGCATCAAGTCTAAAAAGGTTGAGAACCACTGCCATAAGCTTATAACATTTTATTATTAGATGCATCCACATCTATCTATAAAACTTGTTTATAAATAATAAATGCATCTATCATTCATTCTTCTGCAAGTAATCTCAATAAAGATGGAACCACATTATTAGCAATTGTAATTTAAACAATGAAGAACGAGCTCTTCTTTCCTATTCAAGGGTCCCTAACCACATATTACAATTGAATTTGAAACCCAATGGGTTCCCTTTAATTGCCACTTATTTTTAAATATATTTTATATGGTAAATTAATTCAATAGGCCATTAAAATATTTATTTGAATCTAGCATTTTTACAAATAGCCTTCTTTCAGGCTGCTACATATTTCCAGAGCCTATTTCTTATGCAATGGACAAATGCAAGTTACAGGGCCTCTTCAGCTTGTGCACCTAAAATGACCCATGTGCATCAGTGTATGAAGGACTTAAGTGTAAAGTGGAATAATGGATATAATGCTTTTTCTCATGTTTTTGCATCCTTAAGTGTCAAAGAGGTTCTAATCTAATTAGACAGTCTCAGCAATGTTCTCAGTCCAGCTTAGGCTATACTCAGGGGTCTGACATGAATCACTCCTCTTGGGAGAGGCATCATTTGAAAGTAGTTCCAGCTGAGGACACTTTAAAAACAGGAGTGTCAGCTGTGTTTACCATAGATATTTGCAATTTAATTGTTCTGAGAGCTAGTAGCAGAATGGCTTGTAGTAAGTAGATATTGGGCTGAAGTTACATTATTTATCTTGTTAGATGTCATATTAATCTATGGATGTCTCATTGAACAGACTCTACTTTGACGAACTATAGTTCAAAAGACTTCAGCCACAATATATTTTCACTGTAATATGTGGCATTTTTCCCAACTGCTTTTTTTTTCAGGATGTTTGACAGTGACGCTGAATGAAGGTCACTATCCTCTTGACTCCTGTATATTTGTTACAGTAAATTTCCTCATACAAATAGAACACATATTATTAGTGATGACATTTTAAATTTAAATGGTTATTATATCTATTGTAAGCTGAGTGTCGAGTAGTGTAAACTCATGCTATGGAGCCCCAGACACCATTCTGAAATGGATTTTTAAAAGGTATGAACTGTTAAGCTCTAATTATCAAGAACAGGAATCGGGATAAATCAGGGGCGGGCAATTATTTTGGGCAGAAGGCCACTTACCCAGTTTTGACAAGCTGTTGAGGGCCGCATGGGTAGCTCCACCCCTTGACAGGTGCCCCGCCCCCTGTCACCATTTTGGGACCAACGTCCCAATGTCGTGAGACCAATGTCTTGGGCCAGCACCAGTGGGGCCCAGAGAGGGGTACAGGCCAGCAGGGGTCTGTGGAGCTGGGCTAGGCTGCACCAGCAGGGAGTGGGGAGCTCTGGGCCCCACCAGCACTGGCCCTGGGACACCGGTGCAGGCCCGGTGCTCCCACTGGCTCCCTGCCTGCTCACACCCAGTGCCCCCCAGCCCCACAGTACAGGCGGGGGGCAGCGTACAGCCCCAACCCCCTGCTCGCCAGCAGGGAAGAA
>NW_017728993.1:35072767-35073722 GCF_001723915.1 Gavialis gangeticus | reverse complement strand
GCGCGGGGAAAAGCGGCTGGCCCCTTGCCTACCCCATGTGGGGCTGTCTGGAGCAGGCACAGGCAGCCTCATGTGGGCTGCAGGTGACTGCAACATGGGGCACTGGCAATGGGGCAGTGAGGGGCTGCTTTTCCCCGTGCTCAGCACCAGCTTGTAACCCACCCCACTGCCAGCCTGGGGGGGAGAAAGCAGCCCCTCCCTGCCCCATGCCTGGCACCCTGCACTGAAGCCACTCGCAGCCAGCCTGTGCCTGCTCCTGACAGCCCCGCGTGGGCTGCGAGAGCCTGCAGCGCAGGGTGCTGGCCATGGGGCAGGTGAGGGGCCGCTATTCTCTGCACAGGGAAGGAGCCCAGGGAAAAGCTGAGCATGGGGGGGAAGTGGCCCCTCCCCTGCCCCCAGCCCAATGCCCCACGCTGCAGGCGTTTGCAGCCTGCATGGGGCTGTCCAGAGTGGGCACAGGCAGCCCCACGCGGGCTGCAAGCAGTGGGCTGCAGCTGCAGCACTGGGCGTGCATAGGGAGGGACCTGCGCTCCTTCCTTGCCCAGGGTCCCCGCCCCACTTACTTGAGCTTCCTGTGTCAGGAAAGCCACGTGTTCCCAGCCCAGAAATCCCGGCTGGGGCTTCTGGCTGGGGGGCGGGGCTGGGCGGGCCCCACTGTTGTTGGAGCCCACTGGGCTTCCCCTGGGTCCTGCTGTCCTTGGTTCCTGTCACTTTTGACAGGAACCAAGGGCAGAGAAATATTAATTTTCTACATTTTTTTAGGGGCCCCCAGGCCTGATAGAATGGCCAGATGTGGCCTGTGCACTGTATTTTGCCTATCCCTGTCTTACACGTAGATTATCCCTGACCAGTGATTGTCAAGTCTCTTCTTGGACACCTCCAGTGATGGAGAGTCTACAACTTCTCTAGGCAGTCTGTTCCACTGCTTCACTGTTCTAACAGTGATGAAGTTTTC
>NW_017728993.1:35066023-35067767 GCF_001723915.1 Gavialis gangeticus | reverse complement strand
GTGGGGCTGTCCGGAGCAGGCACAGGCAGCTGCAGGTGGGCTGCAAGTGGCTGCAGTGCGGGGTGCCAGGCACAGGCAGGGGAAGGGTCACTTCCCCCCACCCCTGGCGCTCAGCTTTTCCCCAGGCAACTTTTCCCTGTGCTCCTTCCCTGCCCTTCCCCCCACTCGTCCCCCTTACCTGCAGTTCCGGCACAGGGCAGCTGCAAGGTCCCAGGCCAGAAGCCCCCCTGAGGTTTCCAGCTGAGGGGGCTGGAGCTGGGTGGGCCCTGCTGTTGTGGGAACCTGCTGGGGCTTCCCCTGGGTCCTACTGCCCTTGGTTCCTGTCACTTTTGACAGGAACCAAGGGCAGAGAAATATTAATTTTCTACATTTTTTTAGGGGCCCTGCGGGCCAGATAGAATGGCCTCGCAGGCTGGATGTGGCCTGTGGGCTGTATTTGCCCACCCCTAGGATAAATAGATTCAGTTTCTGGCTCTTGTATGGAATCATACATTAAAATTTTAACTATTTTTCCAAGTATTTATGTTTTACCATTTGCAAAATTAAGACAATACTGTTATATTCCCAGATAAACCATACCAGACAAATCATTTTTCAACAAAAATCATTTCAGTTTCTGAGCAAGAATTTGCCTTTATGACATGTTTTAATGATCTTTTACAGCTATGTTCAATTAAAGGCAGTAACTAAACCTTCCAATTCTAATAAGGTCAGGGGCAGATCCGGAGGGGGTGCAGTGGTCTGGCTGCACCCCTTTTGGACTGCACTGTGTTGCTGGAGCCTCTGAGGACATTAAAGTCTCCAAAGCATAAGAGGATCCCCACTTCCCCTCTGTGCTGAAAGCCACGTTCCCTCTCCTCCCATCCTTTTCTCCTTCAGTCAGTGCTGCTTTCCGCACTGTTACCAGGGTGCAAAAGCTTCAGAGTTGCTCCTGCCTAGTCCAGCTGAGCTGTTTGGAGCCTGGGCTCACCTAGGGCAGTGATAGTGGCAGTGGCAGGGGCTTCTTGTGCCTGCTCCTAAGAGAAATGGGCAGTGTGGGGAAACCCACCCCCTTTTCATTGCTGTTGCCGCTGTTCTTAGCTAAGCCCAGCCACCACACAGCTTGGCTGGAGAGGGCAGGAGCAGCTCTGAAGCTTTCCCTATTCCCCAGACCTTGGGGAAAGCAGCAGCCACTGGATGAGGAGGCGTGTGCTGGGGACATACCTCTGAACATGGTGGGGAATGTAGTGATGCTCACCTACTTTGAGAACTTAAAAAGTCCCGAGGCTCCCACAGTGCACTCTGCCTACACTGGTAGGTAGCAGGGGAGGAGGCTGAGAGCCGAGATGCAGCCACTCTTGCACCTACCTTTGCCAAATCTTGGATCCACCCTAGAATAAGATAGAACCAAGGCTATAACAGTAGTTTATAGGAGTGCTGGGAGGCTAAACCCATTAGTCTTTGGATTTTGAATCCTTGGATGGACATGAGTACAGAAATGCAACATAATAATCTTTCCCTGTCCATATTTATATTCTGAAAATGTGGAAAGTTCTGATACAGGTTTCACTCAATTTATGCAGTACATGTATTTTCAGAGAACGGTGTATAAAACAAATTCGCATAAAGTAAATCCACTTTATAATGTAACAAATAGGAATACATTGCCATGGTGGTGAGGGAGGGAGGGAGTGGGGCTGGGACTAGGGAAGGGGTGGGGAGAAGGGTGCAGCGCAGCCTGTTAACAGCTCCTAGGGCTGCAGGA
>NW_017728993.1:35060790-35061023 GCF_001723915.1 Gavialis gangeticus | reverse complement strand
GGGCGGGGGGGGCACAGTTCTTGCTGCTACGTACCCCCTGGGAGGGCTGCACTGGGCTCTTCCGGGGGGTGGGGGGGAGAGGGGGCAGGCCCCTGGATCTGCATATGGGACAACAGCAGGCTGCTGCTGCAGGCTGGGGCTGGCGGCACTACTGGGCTTTCCCCAGTGCTCAGCTGGCAGGTTGGGGGAGCTATGGCAAATTTTGGGGTGGCAACAGCCCCGCTCCAAGCGCC
>NW_017728993.1:35056606-35060755 GCF_001723915.1 Gavialis gangeticus | reverse complement strand
TGGGGCTGGCGGCACTACTGGGATTTCCCCAGTGCTCAGCTGGCAGGTTGGGGGAGCTATGGCAAATTTTGGGGTGGCAACAGCCCCGCTCCAAGCGCCACCACTCACCTGGAGCGCTGGGAAGAGCCCGGTGCCACCACTACCGGAGCAGGAATGAGGCAGCAGCGCTGAGAGGGGGGCTGCTGCCACCCCAAAATTTGCCATAACTCCCCCAACCTGCCCACTGAATGCCAGGGAGAGCCCGGTGCCACTGCCGGCCCTAGCCTACAGCGGCAGCCTGTTGTTGTCCCGCGCACAGAACTGGGGGCCCGTGCCCCCCTGGGAAGAACCCAGTGCAGCCCCCCAGCCTGCAGCCCTCCTGGGGGGCGCATAGCAGCAAAAGCCACGCCCCCCTGCACCCCACACCCACTCATAGTTCCTGCTGCCTGCTGCAGCTTGGGGCCTCCACTTCTTCCCATTCACTCCAGCTGCTGCAGCAGACCTGGGATCAGCCGACACCACCTGCCTCCACTACAGCACAGCACAGCACAGTACAGCCCAGGGGTTGGGGTGAGTGGGGACAAATGAAGCCCTGATTGCATAACAGTGAATTTACCTCAAGTATAAGGAATTTTGGGTAGAAAAAGGGTGATCGCATAGGAGCAAATTTGCATATATGGAACCTGTGTAAATCAAGGGAAACCTGTATTTCAGGGTCCAGCTCATAACTGCATGGGTATGTCTTTCTCTTGTAATAGTCTCTACACAACTGCTAGCTGCATAGGTGTTACTTAAAAGTGTTTTGGGGTGCATGAGTGATTGTGTTCAGAGACACTAAAATGGTTGTTGGCTTTAGAAAAGCAAATCCAACAGCCTGTTGTATAACAGGATCAGACACTGTAATGAGCTTATTCTGCCAGTTAAGAGTTCATCAGCCATACTAATTTCTAATGTAGGTCACTGCTATATAAATCTTACTTCACCTTGACAGCAAGCATTTCTTGAATGCAAATACTGAAGAACAAGATGGATTTGAATCTAATCAGACCCATATAACCCATATAACAGTTGAACAAAATTTTAGCTGTTTTTAAAGGTTATCTTATCTCCCATTTCTCAGCATATTAACAGCTTCCCCCACTTTAAAATTTATATTGTTTTGATGTAAGAATTCTCTTTCTTACCAAAGGACTGGAAAAAAGAAAAAAAAGCTGTCCTCTGAATGTAGTTATCTTTTACCAGCCTTTGTTATAGATATTTTTAATAAAAGAAACATAATTTCTTTTATTTTACATATGTTACCAAAACTTTATAATAATTCTTATCAGAAAATAAATTCCATCAGAAAGGGCGAAAACAACCATATGATCCAATATTTTCTTATTTTACTACTGAATTTCAAATCAATGAGTCTCCTAATAATTCTTTCAGTTAGATGCAAGCAGGGTCAAAAAACTACTTTACATTATTTAGTGAAACAACTTTGTTCATATTTAGGTTATACTCAGAGGCATGGCATACATTATGAGAAATGTAAAATATGTTTACTTGCTGTAGGACAATAACTCTTTGATGTGTTCCTCCACTGTATCCTATGACAACAGAAATTTCCCATGAAATTATTCCTTTCTCTCTGCAAATTACTAAATAGATCATCCCATGTTTTAATGCCAAAAGGCTTGGAAGTATATTTTTAATAGTTCTCACTGGAGTTTCAGGAAGATTATTTTACACTGATTTGGTTCTTCATAACTGAATATACTATAGGATATACATTTTCCCATTAAATATACTTCTCTCTCTGCATCTTCTACACACAGTTTTCCCAAAAGGCTTGTCTTTCTATCTTTGACAGTCCATAAAAAAATACATGATGCATAGCAAAGTGCTTGGGGAGTTCCTTTCTGAATAACATCAACTTTCAGGAACAGCTGCTAAGATCAAACAGACAACTAGAATGCACAGGCGGTGCCTCTTAAAGATACAGGCATGTAATCCTCCTCCCTGGACAAAGAGTCATCCAGTCTGTCACCATCACTGATATATGTCTTCTATACAAGTCTATGTCCTAGTTTCCTCCTCTGAAACAGGTCTGAAACAAACAGAATCTGCAGTATGAAGGCCAAAGTCTTTGCTATCACTCTTTACGCCATAAAATAATGAACGTCTTGCATACTGTGATAAATGATCTTTCTGTTTAAAATTCCTTTAAAAATGTGTGTATATATTCTTTTTTAAAGAAATATCTACTGCTATGGTGGCCAAAAATATTCAAAACCAAAACAATAGCAAATATTTCTACAGTATCTACAAGACAGTAAGGTTGAGCTTCCTCCAAAGGGACTCAGTTTACTAGCCTTGTAAAAATGTTCTTGTCCCCTTGCCTGGAGTAATCTTTTTGTTGTTTTAATCAAGAAAGGATCCTTAGCTTTCTATCCTGGTGGTAACTGGTAACTGTTGTGTTTAGGAGGGGTTTTACATCAGTTTTGTAAGGTGGATGTTACTTTAGCTACAATTATGCCATCTACCAATTGAGTTTTGAGCACGTTCTTGAGCGAAGTCAATCCAAAGTACATTCAGTGAATTTCAGTTATAAGAATTCTTGTCTTTAGGGATCCCTTGCTTCTTTCCTTTCTGTACAGACTCATCCTGCCCATTGTAAACAAATCTATCTACAAACTTGTGTTAACGACCAATCATAGGTGATGGGAGAAAATATTATCTGGGGGGCTGAGTAAAAGGGTGCCCACCTGCACCCTGCCCCTCTCGCCCACAGGGCTGTTGCAGGGCCAGCATGTTGCGGGTGCCATATGTGGTGGTGCAGGTGCTGTGATGGCACCCTGGTGCTGCTGCCGCCATCTCTAGCTGCTGCAAAATTAATTTGGGGGAAACTAAGCCCCATTAGCTTCGGCCTTCTGCCATCTATGCTGCTGATGGAAGTGCTGGTCCACAAACAGAAGCAACGTTGAATGTTTCTCGTATTAAAAACGCAGGGGAAAGAATCAGTGCTTGGCAAGTTCAGAGAATAACCCTGAATTTCCCATTAACAAAAATGGGCATTGTGAATAAAATCATATAACCGACTCAGTTCTGATCTTTTAAAGCTTTGTGTATTCCGTTCCTCTCACATCCTTGCTTCCAAAGCTTCCCCAGCAGTAAGAGCAATCTCACCCACTAGGTGGACGCTTCTCTTTTGTTTTTCCTGCTACTGACCCCTCCACCTTCCCCCGCCGGGATCCTGCATGGCTCCTCCTCACAGACAGGGAGGGCTTTCAGTCTCGAGCAGGCCGCAAACCCTGCGGGTCCGTCCCACCTGGGAGCTATACTACCTGGTTGTGCTCTTCCCTGGCTTCTGGGGGAGCGACTCCTGTTCATCCAGCTGGAGCAGGATTTCCCCCTCGGGAATGACGAGAACAACCCCTTACCCTGGCAGGAGCTGAGGAGCAGCGGTCAGGAGCGGGGGCACAAGGAGATGCCACTAGGTAAGTCAATAAGTACAGTTCACAACTAAGCTCCTGTCTCGTCTGCCTGTGTCAAATTGAACGCACTTTGCCACGAAGGCAACAGGCTGCTGAACTGAAGACCGGGCCCTATTGGGGAAGTGTTTGCCAGGGCCGAGAGGGCAGGGCGGCCGCGCCGCTAACAGTCACTGGAGCAGGGAGGCGCGGGCGGCCGCCTACCTGCGGGACCGGGCGGGGCAAGGGGAGGCGCAGCGCGGGCTCGGGGCACAGACTCCGGGGAGTGCCCGGCCAGGCCGGGCCACGTCTGGTCTTGGCGGCAGCCCCTCCCCGGTGGCAGGTGCGCGTCGGCCCCCGGGCCCTTGTTGCCGGTCTCCTAGCAACCGCGCGGCCAATGGGAGTGCAGGGGGCGGGGCCGGGCCGGAGGCTCGGGGCTGTCTCGCCTAGCCTTGCCTGGTCGGCTGCGTGGGTGAGTACGCGGGGGGCGGGGCATCCAACCGTCCTCCCCTCGGCACCGCCCCCTGCACGTGTGCCCGTGAAGGGGAGGCTGCCCCGCGCTGCCGGCCCGGGGAGGAGCGGGCTGCACCGCAAGCCCTTTCGGTTCCTGTTGCTCCAAGACGTCATTGTGCCGGGCCTCATGTGTGACATGGGCGTGACGTAAGCAGAGCGCGGGCACGTGGCGTCTCGGGTGTGCCGGGCGCCCCCCCCCCCC
>NW_017728993.1:35048627-35056531 GCF_001723915.1 Gavialis gangeticus | reverse complement strand
GGGGGGCCCGGGGGTGCCGGGCCCCCCCCCCCCCCGGGGGGAGGATGCGCGGCGAAGCGGAGGCCGCGGGACAGGTGGAGCAGGGCTGTGAAACAGGCAGGGCTCGGCTTGCGGAGCACAACTGGGCCTGTCGGCAGGTGTCGGAGGCGCGGGAGGGCCGCGGGGGGAGACAGCCAAGCGCCTTCCCTGGAGCTGAAAGGAGGAAAAGCCCCGCAGCTCCGGGTGCCGCAGGGCTGCCGGAAAGCTTGCGCTAATCCGGGTAGGCAAGCGGTCGCAGCACAGAGGATAACTGGCCGCCCGTTGCAGAGTCGGCTGGCGGAGGGTGCTGGTGGGAAGATGTGTGTGGCACCTGAGGAGTTGCAGAGCTGGCTGCAGCCTTGGCAGGATTCATTTCTCCAGCAGCAGCGGAGCGAGACGAAGATCAGTCGTCTGTGAATGGTAGGAGGCAGCAGGGTCGATCCTCGAGACCACCGGCGCCAGCTCCGTGGGTGCTCCGGCTCAAGCACCCGCCGAAAAAAATTAGCGGGTGCTCAGCACCTACAGAGCAGCTTGCAGATGTTAAAAAAAGCCAACAAACAAAACCCCTGGTGCTTTATGGGAAGAAGCAGCGTGCAGCTTTAACCTGGCTCTGCAGCGTCTGTAAAGATCGAGCGCTTCAGTGGGGCTTTTAGCTAGAGATGATTCAGTCTTTACAGACCAGGTAGCAGTAACACACTGCCTTTTCTGGGTATGCACAGGGCTTGGCACGGGAAGGGTCCTAGTTAAAAGTAAAGTGCCATTTTTTTTGTTTTTATGCCTGCAAGCACCCACCAGCCACAAAAAAAGGTGGTGCCTGTGCTCAAGGCAGTAGGGGATGGAGTGGCGCCTAATGCAGGTGCATGGCGTGAGTAACTCCACACATAACATTGGTAAAGAAGTGGAGGATGTGCCTTGAAAGTAGTGGGGCAGGGGTGAGGACTGTAGTGAAGCAATTGTCCAACAGTTAAACGAGTAAGTGACTTGGCACAGATATGAACATGCAGATTTCTTTTGTGATTGTAGCTGTATTACAGATCAGGACAAATAAAGCTCTTATTTGTTAAATTAGTGGAACTGATGAATACAATTAGAAGCCTTCTGGCAAGAGTGTAATGTACTAATAAACTAAGTGAAGACTATACCGGCCTGCAGGCTGGACAGATTAGGACTCGTCTTTTCCAAATTTACTTTGGAGTTGACTAGGTTAGTTTGCTGTCAAACTCCTGAATTAAGAATACTTGCAGAATGTAGAAAAGTGGTGGTAAAATGTAACCCGCTACCCTCCAGGATTCATATAACTAGTAACGCTCAAGAAGGATCAATTTCTACAAACTATAATATAGAGTCTGTAAATCTCTAGAATTCATGCTGTCCACAGGTAGTGTCACTAAAGCTATAATGAAAATACATTATTTGACATTATTTTTAACATATACAAAGTTGGTAATAATTGTGAGCTACATTATTGAAATGTCTGTAGCAAAAATAGCAACTGTCAGAAATGTGGAGGTGGAGGGAATACTTGGATTTTCAAGGTTACTGCATACATAAAACAAATGAGTTGCTTCTTATGACATTTTGAAGGATAGATGTAAAAATGTAAGCTAATGACTACCAGCAGGCCTCAAATTTACATAGAATCTATTTGTTTTGTTTCATCCAGATAACAGCCATCTGTGGAGGGGATTACTAGAGAAATCTAAAAACTTTAAATAGATTCACAGCTCTTTTTGGGATCCAATCTTAGCAGAAGGACTTGTATTGCATTTTAAGTAAATGCTTACTTTTTGTGGCCTTTATGTTCTCTGAACAAGTTTTTATATACTTTCAGAGATGTAATTTGCAAGTTGAAACACCTTCTTTCAGCAAAATTGTAGTGTCTGCTGTGTTTGGTTGGAAGATTGGTTCTTGTTTGTTGGTTGATATAGTGTGGTCCCTTTTAAAGAGCTGTTCTAACATCAGAAAAAACTGTAAGATGCATCTGAGAAGACGATAAGAGGTAATTTGGGGGCTGGAACATTTTGGAGAACCATGTACTTTATTTTTCATTTGTGAAACTATCCATGTCAGTTTTTATATGATTATAGTGCTTTTATCTTCTGATGTATGTGTGGCTGAACTAGTTTTTAGAATTCAGTTATGTTGATAGCTATTCCTACTGAATTTGAATCTGACATTCAAAATCTGTGCTTTGAAAAAATAATGGTGTATGTGTTGTTCTTGGTGGACTTGTAGTTCTACTATTACATGTGATTTTTTTTTTTAAATTGAACACTTAAGACTCATTTATGACAGGAAATCTGTCTGACTTCTATTTTAAATCATAGAGCAATGCTTTGCATTAGCAAGGAAACAAGAAGATAATATCATTTTAGAACATGCTTATACGTTATTGCTGAAAGGAAAAATATGTTGCTCACCAAATCGTGTAGGGGCTTATGGGAGCATGTGGTAGGTGTCTGCCAGAAACCAGGATTCCTAAATGGAGAGAGTATTTTTCAGAGTCTAATTCCAACATGTAATTAAAATAGCAGATTATTCCAGTAGCTATTTTTGCTCCGGTGGATTGATTACTACTTTTTGGACATCTGCCAAAGCATTCTTTGATCTAGGATACAGTTGAATTTTTCAAGATTTTTTTTTTTTTTTTACCAGCAAAGAGTATGAGTTTTTCCATCTGATACATAATATGTATGGAACTGAGGCCTAGGTGTACATTTTTGGGAATTTGCCTAGCTTTGTTCTCTTCAGGAATTTCTTCATTGGAACAGCAAGTGATATTGCCAGCTGGCAAAATTACATCTGGCAGTTACTGGGACACTGCAGGTTATAGGCATATCATCAGAGCTGTTCTCTAAATCTTTGAGCATCTGAAGCCACTGTGGCCATTCAGTAATTCTCTGTGGTCACCAAGTGATTTCCTGGCGACACCAAGTGATTGATCCTGTCCAGCACTGGGCCCGTCTGCCCTGCACCCACAACTGGGGGTCCCGGCCAGTCTCGATGGAGACCTGCGGGGCTGCTCTGGTGCCTCTGGCAGTGAGTGCAGGGCAGGTGGGCCCAGGGCCAGATAGGATCAATTGCCCCTCCTGCCCTGCAATCCCTGCTGTGCTGGGCCAGGCTGGGTTAACCCTGTCCCCCTGTCAAAGCTCACGTCTCGCTGAAAGTCCTTAAGTGGCCTTCCAGCCCAAATCATTTCCCACTCTGGTCTTGCAACATGTCCTGAAGGTGGACAGATTTTTTGCAATGAGCTTCCAGATTAGTTATGCCAAATCAAGCCACTTTAACCAAGAGCATGGCTCTTAGGCTCTTATGTATGCTCCAGAGGAACATAGCTGCATGGGTGAATGGAGAGATGTTTGGGTTTCAATCTGTTGCTGGCTTTAAAAATCAAGACCAGGGTCTAGAACTGTAATATTAGTTGAATGGCATCTATCAAAGAATCTGAACATTGAAGTGTTATGCTTCTGGTGTCCCTTCTTGTGGATAAGGTGGATTGCCATATCCTTTTCTTCCACTGTTGGTTCCAAAGATAAAAGTTTAAACTATGTACAAAGAGGTGACTCTTGTGGCGAAATACTGTCCATCCTCAAAAACAATTATTTCTCAAAAGCTAGTCAGCTGTCCTGATACAGTGTAAAAATCACAGGCGTGTTTTGTTGGCAGGCTAAAAATTTAGGAGCTGCATGAATTTAGTTGTAGGTCTCAGAGTTGCTGCTTATAATCAAGGTTATTAAACAGCAAAGAATATCTTTGTGATGGCTTTTACAAGACAGGAGGATCACCCTGTCAGGCAGAACGCAAAGCATCCAGAAGGCTGGAGATGGGCCTACAGTTGATGTAGATCAAGTGAGGGAACACCTTGAGAGGCTTGACATCCGTAAGTCCGTGGGCCCGCACCGAATGCACCCAAGAGTCCTGAAGGAGCTGGCCGACATCATAGCATGGCCTATGGTGAAGATATTTGAGAACTCGTGGCACTTGGGAGAGGTATTAGAAGACTGGAAAAGAGTCAACGTGGTCCCAATCTTCAAGAAAGGAAGGAAGGAAGATCCAGGGAATTACAGGCCAATAAGTCTGACATCCATCCCTGGAAGGATCCTGGAGAAAATCATCAAAAGTTCCATCAGCAACAGGCTAACGGAACATAACTTTCTGAGTGCCAGCCAACATGGCTTTGCTGCTGGAAGGTCTTGGCTGACCAACCTCATCTCCTTCTATGACCAGGTGATGCATTGCCTAGACGAGGTAGATGAGGTTGATGTCATATACCTGGATTTAAGAAAGCCTTTGACTTGGTATTCCATGATGTCCTCATGGTTAAGCTGGGGAACTGCAGCCTTAACCATTTCCTGGTCTAATGGCTGGGGAACTGTCTCCAGGGTCAGACCCAAGGAGTATGAGTTGATGGGAGAAAATCAGTGTGGTGCAAGGCGGCCAGTGGTGTCCCTCGGCTCAGTACTCGGGCCAGTACTCTTCAACATCTTCATTAATGATCTGGATTTGGGTGCCAGATATGGACTGGCAAAGTTCGTGGACGACACTAAACTATGAGGGAAGGCAGTCACACTGGAGGACAGGCTGGGGATACAGGCTGACCTGGACAAGCTCGCAAAGTGGGTGAACCAAAACCTGATGGCATTCAACGTAGAGAAGTACAGGGTGCTCCACCTTGGGAGGAAAAACCAGCATTGTATTTATGGGTTCGGCAGTGGTATGCTCACTAGCACCATGATTGAAAGAGACTTTGGGGTCTTGATTGACCACAAAATGAACGTGAACCACCAATGTGATGCTGTAGCTGGCAAGGCAAACCAAACTGTGGCATGCATCCACTGATGCATCTCAAGCAAAACCAGGGACGTTATCCTTCCGCTTTACCTGGCCTTAGGCCGCAGCTGGAGTACTGTTTCCAGTTTTGGGCCCCCTACTTCAGGAGGGATGTGAATAAGCTTGAGAGAGTCCAAAGGAGAGCCACCCACATGATCAAAGGCCAAGAGAGCAAATCTTATGAGGAGAGGCTGAGGGACATGGGACTCTCCAGCCTGGAGAAGAGAAGGCTTGGGGTGACTTGGTGGCAACCTATAAATATATAAGGGGTGTGCACCAGGACCTGGGAGAATAGTTGTTTACCAGGACCCTCCAAGGGATAACAAGGTCTAACAGCCAAAAACTGCTGGAAAGCCAATTTAGACTGGAGGTAAGGAAGTACTTCTTTACAGTCCAGGTGTCCAGGGTCTGAAACAGACTCTCCCCAGAGGTGGTGCAAGCATCTACTTTGGACTCATTCAAAAAAATTTGGATGCTTATCATGCTGGGATCATTTCATCCTAGCAGAATTCCTGTCTATGGCAAGAAGGCTGGACTCGATGATCTTGCAAGGTCGTTTCCAGCCCCTAATGTCTATGAAATCTGACCTCAGCACTGAGGTGGGCAGAAGATAATCACATACTCAAGATTTCAGTTTCTCTACCTCACTTCTTTTTCCATGTCATTCTCTAGGTATTCCCTAAATCTAGAAAGCCAGGATTGGAAGTGGCTTCTTTCTGATCTGAGTTGGGTTTCCTGGGTGTGCCAATTGACATATCTGTAACAATAGCAAAGTGTTGTGCCAGTGCACCATGAATGAGCTGGGCAGCAGAAGCAGAGGGCCTCTGACCATCCCAAAAAATCTCCATTAGCCTACCAGTGTATATTTATATATAGTGTACTGGTGTTAATTATGGTTCCTTCATTTTTAAATTGATTTTAAGAAAACGTTTTAAAGGGGAATTATATTGAGATGTCATCCAAGACTATTTTTCCACTAGAGAGTCAGTTACACTTACAAAGCTGGTGTTTTGTAAGGAGTGTGGTCTGTTAACATTCACTTTTCTTCCTTAATATAACTTTGCAACTGAAGCTGAAACATCTTCATTTTTAAATATTATTTAAACCACCTAAAATAGGGGGAAAAGACAAAAAAGGCACAGGTATTTTTTTTCTTTTAGTAATGATAAACTAATTGTGAATCAGGTTGAGCTGATGCCCGGATAAACTTCCATAAAGCTCATTTGACCAAGCACTTGTTGGAGCTGTAGTCTAATGGTACTCTATCCAGATTCCATCACTTTTGTTGGGTGTCCTTTGGTCTTTTCAGGCTTCTTTTAAGTTTTCTGTAAAATCAAAATTTTAAAAATAATTCTTATGAATGAAGGTTAATTTCTCAATTTTACTTAGGCCAGGATTACATAGGAATAAAGGAATTGGACCCTAGCGCTTCATCTAGTAGAGAGATCCCAAAGAAAACAATTCTTTAGAGCCTTTGAGGTCAAATTAATTTATGCTGGTATTTAAAATGGAAGGAGTAGAGCTTTAAGGTTTATTTTGGTCAGGGCTTGTCACAGGTTGGCCTGCCTTACGACCAACAAGGGAAATGGTTTGGATAGATAAGGACAATGATCTGTTGCAAAAGTGATAAGGTTAGTCTTTTGATTACAATGTTGAAAGTATCCTTTTATATAAGGCCCAAACCTAGAGCTGTTTCCACTTCCACTGAAGTTTTTGGATTGGCCAGTTCAGGAACCAAGGAGGGGTGGATAAGTTTCTGCCTTACCGTGTGCATCACCAGTGCACAGAAACTCTTGGGTTTGTAAAATTCTGCTTTGAAAGCATCTAGATAATGTGGTCTCGTCACTCCTAGTTAGCTTATACCCAGGGATGTGGGTTTTCTGTTTGCCACTGGGAGGCTTCCAAGTTATTTTAAAATTGTAAATATATCAGTAAAACCTTGTGTTCAATCTATCTCTATATATAGTGATGCTTCATTTTAACTGCAGACTTTGAGGGTTTTAAGCAGAGAATTTGTGATTTTTAAACAGAGAAAACCAGGATCCCTGTATGACCACTTTGAGCCAGATTGTCTGGCTTAAAATGCAGATGGGTGCTTAGTGGGATTTTTCAAGAGTACGTCAGTGTTTAACTCCCATTAAAATAAGAGAGGTGATTAATGGAATTTTTAAAATCTTGTAGGGTGCTAGCTGCATCTTGAAGCATTCAGGCATTTTTAAAAATATGGTCCTAACTTTCTAGGACAGAGGAATAAAGTGATAGGATTGGTAGTAATGAAAAATGACTAGGTTGATTTTTGTTTCTGTTCTGTTGCCAGGACATTGTATGGATTAATGGATCCAGCAAAAGCCAAATTAACATGTAAGAAATTGTTTTTGTTTGTTCATTGCACTTTGCCTGGTTTGGCATCAGTTGCTAAAGCTGGCATTGATTTTGATGGGAAAATAGGATATTAGAAATGTATAGGATGATCTGAATGAAGTGCTGTTATCCAGTCCTCTGAATTTTCTGAGGTTTTTAGACCATCGCTCAATTTAGATGCCTAAATCCCATTTTAAGTGCCTTAATTGGGCAGAGAGAGGCAAAACTGTTCCTTGGCTGTACTGCTGTAATAGGCTTAGTCTAATCAGCACACGGGCATGGATCCTTCCTACCCTGTCTTGCTCTACCAGTCTGTCTCTTCTAGCTATCTTACCAGGTTAGGCAAGGAATCAAAATGGTTACCAGGGACAGAGGGGTTTGTTTAAATATGAAAACTTATTCAGTTGGTATTTCTCCCTTGTCCATCTCTCCCACTAATTTCAGGGCTTGGAAAAGACTCTAATCCCTGCCCCTCTGTGTCTCATCTCGTTTCTTTCCTTTGGTAAATCTAGTGAGAGAGTTTATGATGAAAATGCACTTAACTTTATTTATTGCCGAGTCACTCTATGCTTATGCTGTTACTAAATATAACATCTTTAATTTAGAATAAGTTTCTTTTATGCTCATTCCTGACAAAATGATTGGATTAGTTTATCTGCACTGTGATTCTTTTTTTTTTTTTTTTTTTTTTTAAT
>NW_017728993.1:35033310-35048571 GCF_001723915.1 Gavialis gangeticus | reverse complement strand
TTTTTTTTTTTTTTTTTTTTTTTTTTTAATCTTTGCAGGGTGTCTTAATATAAAGCTTACACTAAAGATTGCTGCGCCTGGCTGCCTGTATTTAAAAACTTGTTACATTTATTATGCTGTAAATATTGGGCTCCTCTATATTTGTGTATCTATAGCAAGTTGAAATGGGTTTGAGCCAACCAGTGACTCTTTTATGCCTGCTTTAATCATCTCGCTCTGTTAGATGCTATTGTTAATCTAAAATGTTCCTGCTATTTTAGGATATGCCTACGTAGGAGATATTACCAGCAGTTGTACTAAATACTTCACTGCTCAACCAGTTGCTCAGGTATTCTGGCTGTCTTTGTTGCTATGGGAGATTGGAAGACTATTACTGTGCCAGCGCTGTCATCAGGTAACTTCTAGTTAGACAAAATTGGTTATATTCTTGCTTTAGAAAATGGACATATCATTAGCATAAAGATATTCAGGGATCTTGGTTTCCTCTGTTTAAAAAATCACAAGTTCTCGGATTAAAACCCCCCAAATCCATAATTAAAATGAAACATCACTATAGATAGGTATCAATTGAGCACAATGTTTTATTGATATATTTACAATTTTAAAGGAATTTGGTAGCTTGCCAGTGCCTCAGTCACTATAATAAAATCAATTTTAAACACCTATAAATTTTTACATTTGATTTTGAGTTTTTTATCATGGAAAATCAGATAGCCCCCTGCCCCCTTCACTCACCAGGATGCAGATCCAGGCCCCTTGCTCCCAATGCACAGCCCCCACCCCTCCCCAGCCCTGGTGGTGCCCCTCACTCACTAGCTACAGACCTCCACCCACCCAGCCCTGCTGGAAGGGGCCCCCAGATGCCTGGTCTATGGGGATAGGGACCTGCAGACCACTGACCCGCAAATCAGCATCCAAGCCTTGGCTGCTGCCTGCTGGAGGCAGCAGCTACTGTGGCAGATCAGAGCAGCATGGCCCAAGCAGAGCCCCTTGGGGTGGGGTGGGGTGGGGTGGGGTGGGGGGAGAACAGGAGGCAAGAAGATGCAGGCTTCCCCCTGCAAGCTTGGGCTCCCTGCCCTGCTGCCGCCCCACCCCCTCAGGGCCTTTGGAGCCCAGTGGGTGGTGCCCTGGTGTAGCAGGGCAGAGCAAGGCCGGGTGGGGAAGCTCATTGCCACCATTGGGAGCTCTGCCCTGCCACGATGAGGCACCTCTTGTCCATCCAGCAGCAGCGACAGGAACAATTCTGTGCTGCTACCTCCGCTGTTGCTGGGGCAGGCATGGGGCCTGCTGGGGCAGGCAAGGTGCACTTTGCCATGGTGGCATGGTGCTTGCAGCGACAGGGAGCTTCCCTGCCCCACTCTGCTTTGCCATGCAGGGTCCCACCTGCTGGGCTTCAGAAGCCCTGGGGAGCAGGGGCGGCCTCCATCCGCCCCCACCCTGCACAGAGATCTGGGGTGCATGTGCTCCCCATGCCTCCCCCAAAAGTGCATGCAGTAGCATAGAGCCAGCCCCATCCCCTGGATGAGCTGCCTGTGGCTCCCTCCCGCTCCCCATGGGGACCCTGCGGCCACACATTCTGGCGCTGGGCCCCAAATCCTGCACAGTGCCCAGGCTGGGCAGCAGCCTCAGCCGTACTTAACTTACTCTCTCCCTCCCTATGGGAGCCTCAGTCCCCCTTCCCCCTTCTCAACTCCTGCCAGACTTACCTGCAGGTGCTGCTCTCCAGGCTACCTGGTGACCATGTACATGTGTGAGTGCGCACATGAATATGGCATCTCCTGCCTGACTGCCCTCCTCCTGCTCCCCCAGCCCCCTGCAGGCTGGAAATCTGCCAGCCTGCAGAGAGCTCTTTGCAGTAGTGGAAAATCTGTGCGTTTCTCAGTTCAAATGGAAAAATCCATGTTTTTTCCATTTTTCTGGGGGAAACGGAAAACCTGGATCCCTGATGATATTTAATGGGCACTATAGAGTGAGGCTGGTATTTTCTGTGTGGAATCGAATTGACTGCAAGTAGAAATACTGGATAATGCAGTAGTATCTATCGCAATTTCTACTTGGGTAAGTGATTTTACAAAATGGTTACTACTAACAATTATTTTCCCATTTGTGAAAGAAATCTAGATATTTACATTTTCCAGGGTCTGTGCATATGTTACATGGATGCAGCACTTTTCTTTATTTATTCAGGTTCTTTCTCACCCTATCTTTTGATTTTAACTGCATTGAAAGAAAGGGTACTTTTGTGTACATTTGAGTCGGTGGAGAGTAAGATAAGATGTACAATCAAATATAATTTATAAAACTTTTATTTACAAATTTTGGTCATGCATGATAAATGGAAATCTAAGTAAGCAAATCCAGTAACTTAGAATTTTTCCTGCTTTGTGAAAAGATGATTTGTTCTAAGAAAAAGGTTTTAGAATGTTGTCAAAGTTTTACTTTTCAGTAGAAACTGATACCTTGTATTTTGTTTAGAATGTACTTTTAAGCTCTTACTTAAAATGAAATTAAATTTAGAACTAAAAGTTCTAGATTATGATTGATCTTGCTTTAAGGGATTGTATGGTTTTTTTAGTGTATTGAGTTATTAGTCTTGACTTGTTCCTTAATATTTTGAGTTTTAGATAGCAAAAATACTTCTCAATATACCTCAGAAAAAAAGATGTCTCCCTCAAGCTTAAACATGCAACAAGTGCTACGCTTGCCACTGCCTTCATCCAAAAGTATGAACAGCTTTTTCAGTGCCTTCTGCACAGAAGAGAATGTTGAACAGAGTATATCCTATCTTAATAGGGTAAGCAGATTTTCAGATATTAAGAACAATAGTCGATCACCTGTAGAAAGGGTGTGAATGTTCTCTGGAATGGAAGAACTTAGTCTCATGAAGTAGGCATTTTGCCTGTAACTTCTCAAGACCAAAATGATGGCATCTTCCCTACAGAAATGAATGTCCTTTGATATCCTAATACAGAATTTTTAAGTCAGAAAAAGAAATCACTTTCATCTCTCTCTCTCTTACATCAGGAGTTGACAACACTGGGTTTCCCTTCACTTTATGCAGAGTCCAAAGGTAAAGAATTAAACTTAATATCTATCTTAAATTGTATGAATGAACTACTTGTACTTCAACGCAAGAACCTCCGAGCTCAGGAAGAGATGGAAGTGCAGCACTTGAAATTGGGTAGTGATATGGATCATCTGCAGAACTGCTATGCCAAACTAAAGGTAGAAAATTCATTCTTTCATAACTTACATCATAATGTAATGCACTCATTTAATAATGCTAAATTCTCGGTTGTTGTAATTTGCTTGTATGTTAAAAACTTTAATTATCCTGTATGTTATTTCTCTGGTGTCATTTTTTTTCATAATTGAGTGAAAGCTCATTAAACTTAATGAAAATGAGTTAATGGGAAGGAGAAATAAAGTCTGAATCCTTATTTCTCTAATGATACTATTTATGAATGGTTTCTGACCACCTGTACAGGAGGAAGATTAATTGGATTAGATGGTTATAATGCATGGTGAATGTGAAAATCTTGGGAGGTGTTTGGACTTCATCTTTTACTAGTATATTGGGAGAGATGTTAGGTTTTCCTTGCTAGAAAATGAATTACTTCATAGAGTAATTAGTAATATTGGCACAAGTAGTAGCAGGCTTATCCATGCTGCTTTTCAAATGTCATCTAGATTTCTAAGACTGGAATATAGTTCATTCCCTGTATTGTTCCCTGGACACCTTATTACCGAGTTTCTACACCAGGTCTATTCAGAGCAGTCACAATGCATTTTTGACTACTAGCTTGAATTTTGACCAAGTTGGTTGTAAAGGCTCTATAACCTTGTGTTCTTTTAGGTTAAACTATAAACAATGGCCCATTATTGTTAGTGGCAAGAACTGCATGGAAAAATTTATATTTGAAAGTACATAGCAAATTTTGAATTGTAGGTCAGCTGTGAGACACATTTTCTTTTCCACAGCTATATCCTACCAAAGCAAATGTAATTTCAGTGGATAACTGAGCACCTGTTTTGCTTTTTGAGAAGATTGGCTATCACTGTTGTTTTCCCCTAGTATTTGTATTGTAGTAGTGCATAGAAGTCTCAATTTGCCTAGAAAAATAACGTCTTGATTCACTGTACACAACAATCCGAGTCCTGAGGAGTTTAATTTGCATGGAAACAAAACTGTCCTGCAACATTTAAATTCCCTTTTGTGATAGTACACCTGCTTTTGGAAAAATGTAATTTCTGAAATGTTAGTTGCCTGCACACTCGGGCAAATTACTCTACCTTGCATGCATCTGGGACATTTTGCCTTCCTCATTGTTCTTGTGTTGATGCAGTGCTTATCTGGCCCTCAGGCCATAAATTTTTTTCACAGTATTACTTTCAGTTGTGATGGAAGAGCCCTTTTTACAGATGTTGCATTGTATAAGATGTTACCTGTATTCAGTTATGGCATACTTAGACATTCCTAAATGAGTGATTTTTACAACCAGGGTGTCATGAGACCCTATTATGGGTTTCTTGGGATGCTGCGCAACATGGCACTGCTACGGGCAAACATGTAAACATGCTATACAAGATAAACCCAGAGATTTCAAATAGGAATCTAAAGCATCAAAATGCATCTTGACCTGTTGTGGACTTGCTCTCTTATTTTTTCCATAATCAAAATGAATGAAAACTAAGAATTGGCATTTTCTGAAGGGTTGAGATCCGCTGTCCTAAATGCTCATATAGTTTCTTCATATTTCTGTACTCTTGATATTGACAAAGAAAATGGCCTCGAGTAGTTTGATATATCTTGGCCACATGATTTATTGCAGAACTGAAGCTGCAGTATTTTGCTCTGGAATCTAACTTTAAAAAAAAAAAAAGCAGGAGGTGTATTTCTAGCCTTTTTTAGTTGACCAAAACCTTCAGAATGTCAATTGACGGTCATTAGTGCAATCTGCTACAGTAACTACAGTGATACCTATCTAAAGCTACTCTGAAACAGTATCTGTAAACTGCTCCATTCAGTCCTGAGATTACTGTTCAACTCTCACTGATCCTTTTTTCAAAAGCAGCCAGCTAATGTGTCCATCTCTGAGCCCCAAATCGACAAAAGAGCTGGAGTCCAAAGCATCTAGCTCCATCCCTGACTTCTGTACATATTATAGTATACTGAGTATTTAAAAATCTAAAGGCAGCAAAATATTAAGTGCATTCCATATCAAACTAAAAGTAGTAATATGGTACTGATTTAAGTTTTCTGTATATGTTCAGTAAAATCTCCATGAAATTAATTTACTGTAGTACTCCAGTGTAGCAGACTGCCATATGTATAATAGACCCCGTAAACGGAATTTCAGAAATTAGGTAGAAGGTAGGGTGGAGATGCACTTTATAGACTAGTCATCTCCGATTCAGTTAAGCTTTTGTGAGCAGCGATCACTTCAGCTGACACTATCTGATGAGTAGCATTTGTGTAGTGGTGGATGAAGTGATCTGTGGATTGTCAAAGCTTATGGATCTCTGATTCTGATAGTCTATAAGGCCCATCTCTATCCTGCCTTCTGCCTGATATCAAGCTAACATGGCTAAATACTTCTCTTTATTCAGAAATTAGGTTCCACTTGACATGTATTATGCAAGTGGGCTCTGCCAACATACTGGATTTCTGATGGTTCAACAAGAACAAACTTGTCTGAAATTAATTTTTTGGGTTTTTTTCTTTTGTAAATTTGAATTAAGATTGTATTATAAACATTTTCTTTAGGAGCAACTAGAAGCCTCTAAAAGGGAGATAGTTGGACTTCAGGAAAGAGACAGACAGCTTCAGTGCAAAAACAGAAATCTGCACCAATTACTTAAAAATGAAAAGGATGAGGTGAGTTAGCCTGTACATCTCATAAACCATTGATTGATCAAACTCACATGCAGTGTTGCAGTTGAGCTTTTTCTAATATTGTGTCCATGTGAGATGACAAATGGTTGGACTCAGATTACTTTTGAGTCACTTTTAGTAAACATCAGGGTCCTACAGCATGCCCAATGTTATAGCATTTTTGCCCATAATAAAGCAAATAAGTGTTTATCATGTGGATGTAGAAAACAGGGGGGCAGGGAGCATGGGGGAACAACTATTCAGAACATGGAATGGATCCTTGGAAATCTGGGTGGGGGAATGAATGAAATCCACACTGAAGTTTTCAACAGACAAGACTTTGCCTAAATTACCAACGTGAGGCTTGGAATTCCTTATCTTTGGTTTCACTGCAATGTTTTTGTTTAATTATTTTTTAAAAATTTTCTCTAGTTTTTTGTCACAATAGTGAGCATATGTACTTAGCATGTTAATGTTCAGCTAAGTATATTGGACATGCTATAGTTGTAAATTCTTAACAACTAAGCTGGTTTGTTGGTTGGCTCCAAGACCCACCAGACTGGTTTGAGTGGGCAGAGTCAGCTGCCAGTTAACTGATCCTCTAGCAGCATTGGAGCATGTTAGGACTTGGATGAGCCCTGGCACAGTCCCCATGCTTCCACTGATCAACTAATCAGCAGCTGGTGGTGGCTGCACTGGGTGGGGCCTATTTGAGCCCCACTGTGGTCCATTCAGCCAGCATGTTCATTTTAGCATGCCATTGAAACCAGCCACAATATTATCACATGAAGAATTTATAATAATTTTGTGGCCAGATTTTGGTTTTTGGTTTGCAATTAATTGAATGTGTGGCCAGGTTACATTTTAAGATGTGACTAACTGGTTAATTGCATCTTACGTATAACATCTGCCAGGGCTGTAGTTGTTTTTCTGCAACATCCTAGTTCTCTGAAGTACTTAATGTTACAAGATGCATGCTCTCCTATCCCTAAATATTCCTTTTTTCATTTTCTTTCACAATTACTAATCTCAACCAGTTCCTAGTTTTACAGAACAATGTTGATTTTTGTTTTTAATTTTAAAGGAAAGAATTTTTTGTATAATGTGAAGAGCTGTATGTTTTGGGGGGGTATTTTAGGTGCAGAAATTGCAGAATATTATTGCAAGTCGGGCTACTCAGTACAATCACGATATGAAAAGAAAAGAAAGAGAATACAACAAACTAAAAGAACGATTGCATCAACTAGTTATGAACAAAAAGGATAAAAAGATAGGTAAGTAAATATATCACTACTGTACACAGTTTAGATAATAAAGCTCTAAAGTTGTAAATAAAGTTGTAAATATGTGCTTTGTTTACCACCTTAGTTCTCAGCAACGGAACCCCCTTACCTAGGGTGCTATTTGATTTCCAGAACGGTATCATAAAGAGAGCACTGCACAAAATGTGTAATTTTCAAATTCTTGTTTGTAGAGTAGGTGAAAACCTTGGTGTTGTTATGTTTTACACATCTTTAAAAATACAGTTTTTTAGTGTTTACTTTCTTATAGACAGAAGCCAAAGAAAACTAGTTAGTACTCCAGTGAGAATCTTGATAACTTTCTCAATTCTAAATAGGACTGATCCCTTCTACCCCATAATTTCTCACTACTGTTGCTAGCAGTTCAGATCTTAAGACATATACTTGATAATGTAGTAAAACCTCTAGGCCAGGGGTCTAGACCTGTGGAACCTATGACACGTGGAGCTGTGGCTTAGATGGTATTTGGCACCGTGGGACTCTCCCCACACTTCACTGAAGTCAGTTGCCTTGGGCTCCAGTAGAGGGGCAGGTGTCCCTGCATTGCACCACAGTCAAACTGGGGCTCTGGCACAGGGTTGCTCTCCCTGCCCTGTGCTGCAGTCAGTTGCCTAGGGCTCGAGCGAGGGGGAGCTCTGCCTGTGCCATGCCTCAGTTGGGCAGTTCAGGCTTGGGCTCTTATTTTGGGCTGGGGGGTCCTCTTGCAGTACCAAAGTGCAGCTGAGTGGTAAGGAGAAGCAGCAGCTGGGTCTTAATGCCCACCCAGCAGACTCTGACACAAGCTGGGTCATTCTACTACCCGTCCTCCTGCCCTCCCCTCAAGCTGGAAAATGTTGCTAACCCTTCCTCTAGGTATCACCATTGAGGCCCTATATTGTGTTCACCACCTATGACCACAGTTAGCTGGCACTTCTTAAAATATTGGTAGATTCCTGGAGCCCAGTCTAATTCTAGGGAAAGGGGGGATATTTAAGAGGAATTATAACATTTGTGTAGAGACAGATTGTGAGGACTGGGGAAGAGTTTTATGTCTTACTGTCATGTCTTTCAGGTGCTCTACCATTTCTTAAAAATATTAAGCATGTTCTACTTTCTACTGTGTGTGGATGTTTCTCTTAAAACATACCGCTTCCGCTGTATGCACAGCATAATTTATTTTGTGTTTAGGTTTGCGTTATTAGTCTTGCCCTTCAGTACAGTATTGTTACTTGGAGTAGGCATTTAAGAGTGAAGATAAAGGAGCAACTAAGGGTGTCTACATACGAGTGCAGAGGCTTCTTCACGCTGGAATTCCAGCACATCAAAGCAGAATCCAATAATTGAGTCTGCTGGAGCATGGCAATTACAGTGATCCAGCAGCCTCCTGCATCTTGTGTATCAGCACCCTGTGCTTAAAAATGGCAGCAGTGGCACTTGAACATTGAACGAACTTTAGTTGAAGCACCCCTGCTGCCATTTTTAAGCACAGGGGCACTCTGTCCCCACCCCCATCTAAAAGTGCCCTTGTTAGCAGTGCAAGATCAATGTCAGGTTTCCCCAGCTAACTCAACCCAAGTTACAGACGACTTGTTTGCAGTGTATACATACCCTAAAATCACGTGGAAAATGAATATAATCTTAGAAATTATCTTTATAGCCAAGGCGACTATCTATTAGATGGATAATTTAACATCTCAAATGATTACAATAGAAAAGCATTGTAGAAGAGGTAGACATTGTCTTTCACCCTAATTTTGTTTGGTGGTGTTTTTATTTGGGTTTGAATTGACAACTTTTTAAGTGTGACATATCTGTGGCAAACTGTTCCATAACAATCTGCATATTTGGAATTAATTTTGAAAACTTAAAGCTCTTGTGAAGGATAGTAACTGCTCATGTACCAGGAAACACTTTAAAGCCCAAACATGGATGATCTGTTCAGTTGCTGAATACAGGTATTCAGCAACTGACAGTATATAAAGCTTTGTGGAATATCTTTATTTTAATTTCTATGGCTCATTGTGTTAGTGCCTGCAGAGCCCTAGTTATGCACAAGGGTCCTATTTTGCTAGGCACGGGGAAAAGAACAAAAAGGCAGTCCCATCCCAAAGACCTTACACTCTAACAAGAGAGTGTTAACACCAGAGACACCATGTGAATACAGACAGATGGGGAACAAAAGGTAACAGTTATACTTCTGATCAGCATGATAGTCAGTGTTCATGGCACACTAACTGCCTGACTATTGTTGATCTTCATAGGTACTGTAGAGAGTTTCCTTGAGGAAGGATTAAAAGAAGGAAAGTTAGAGGGGTTTACAGATATGTACAGGGAATTCTTTCCAGGCAATGATAGGAGTTGACAGCTTGGTGCTAAGTAAGACATGCTAGATAAAGGCTAGGACAGGCTGTGAAGAAAAGTGTTTTTGTCGCATAGGAGGTGGAGCAAATGGACAATTGTGAAGAGAAAGGTGATGTAATTGAAGCAATAAGCCAGGAAAAATTACATATCTGATGTCAACCTCTCTCACTTCATGTGTTGCCTGCTTTCTTAGATTGTGTATTATTCAGGGTGGGAACATCTCTGTAGTCATACAGTACTAATCACTACTACAGTATCATTAAAAATAACAAGCTGGTTTATATCTAGTCATGGCTTTCTACTCCTGCCCAGGGAAGTGTTCTCTGCCATGCAGTGTTTTGAGTGTATATAAGCAAGATCAGATGGGGTATATCAAATGTGATGCTTTACTCCAAGCTGTCAGAATTTCCTGTGGGCTTTTATCATCTCTTAATTTTGTTTGCAGGGACTTTTGGTCTCCTGTGGGTGCAAAGACTGATATATTTTTTTTTTAATGTTCGGTGTTGGGAGGTCTGTTGACACTATCTACATATTAAGGCAAATATGCAAAGGTAGGATTTATTGTTTAGATATACACCTTTATTTCACACTCTGAACTATCTTTCTTACCCTTCTTATTTTTTTAGCTATGGAAGTTCTAAATTATGTAGGTCGAGTTGATGGGAAGAGAGGTGGTTGGAGAACTGATAAAACAGAAGCCAGGTAAGTTGATAGCTATATAACAATGTTCATTAATTGAAGAATGTGTCATAGTTCATTATTATAAGGCTTCTACTTTCAGGAATGAAGAAGAAATGTATAAAGCTCTGTTAAGGGATTACGAGCAATGCCAAAAACAACTTCTAGTAGAAAATGCTGAGCTGAGGAAAGTTCTTCAACAAATGAAGAAAGAAATGATTTCACTCCTCCCCCCACAGAAACAGAAACCTAGAGAAAGATCTGAAGATGGTATTGGACCAGTAAGTGTTTATCAGTTTTAAAAAGTACTAAGCTAGTACTGTGCCATAGTTACTGGGTCATGCAAAATCTCTAACTCTAGCTTCTCGAGTCTGGCAACCTGCACTAGTTGGTATGCCCCAGGCAGTGCGTAGAGTTCAAATAGGCCAAAGCAGAATGTCAAAATCCTGTCTTTGGATGTTTCAGTTGATATTTGGGTATGTAAAGTCAATCAGGTCATATCTATATTTGAAAGCTAATTTAAGGTAGGGTGGGAATTTAAAGGACATGAGCTAGTCCCAAATAATTTTGGTTGTTGACAAGTGCTTAGATGCTGAGTTCATTGTCCTAATATGAAGGTTATCCTCTTATGGTTTTTAAGTTAGAAAATGTGATTTCCAGTGAATGTTAAGGATAACATGGTTATTGATTGTGACCATTCTGTGGTGTACTAGTTAAATCAGGGGTGTCGAAGATAGTTGGCCTGTGGAGCTACATCATCCACATCCTGATGCTGGCCTTGGGTCTTGAGTTGACCTGCACATGTTGTGTGCCGAATTGGCCACATGTGCAGGGCCTGGGACACACGCTGCGGCATGTGTGCTCTACACAACAGCCACGCAGGGCCTGCCTGGGACTTCCTCCCCAACACTGCTGCATGCTGGCTTCAGCACCCACTCTGGTTGGTCTGGGACATGAGCCTCAGGCAGCACCTGCAATCCGAGACTGGCCAAAGCAGGCATTGATCTGACATGCAGGAGTGGGGTGCCCACAGTACATGTCCTGGACCTGTTGAAGCAGGCACCACCAGCACTGGATCCAGGATGGGGTGGGGAAAGGGGAGTGAGTAAGTCCACAGGCCTGATCTAACTCACAGGGCTAACTAACCCTGTGCTGTTCAGATGAGTTTGATGCCCCTGGGTTAAATGAATCGGTGTTTCTGTTTGAAAGATCTACAGATAATTTCAGGGAAAATAATGCTTCTAAACACCATGGTTTTTTCTCCAGTTCTGCCAGTGTTCCCTGTTCTTGTACTAAGAGCCTGTATATGAAAATGGGATCAATGTTGCCTAGCATGAACCTAATGTGTACTTGTTGATTTCCCCCATCAGAAGTCACAATTGCATTTGATATCAATATGAATTGCGAAATAAGCTACAACAGCTAACTTAATCCTCTCTAAGTAGCAGAAATAAACAAGGAATGAAAAACAAAATTATTCACAACCCTATTTTTGAGTCATCAGTAGTTCCAAGATCATACTGGATGAGTAATTTTGCATTAGAATTTGCATGTTTTTATTGACACAGAACAAGCTATGAAACTGCATTGTGCTATAGAAAATAGGTTTATGCTTCTTCATTGTAGCGTATGTGAACCTGGCTTAGCAGAGGACCTGGCTTCTTTAGCATCTAGCATTCTAATACTGCCCTGAACACACATTGTTCATAGCTGAAAATAAATAAAGATAAGTGTATGATATAGAATAATATAAAGCATAATGTTCAATGCCAGAAACCAGCCAGAAATGTACATTGCATCATACATTTATGCTTTGAATTTTATATTATACATTAATCTTTACATATTTATTTTCAGCTGTGGGCAGTTCAGTGGTGTTCAGGGCAGTACAAACACGCTAGATGCTGTAATTGTATTGTAACGCGTTTGTAACTAATACATAATACAAATGTAAATAAACAAATATTTATATGCTCACTTGGTTCATGAGAAGGCGATGGAGGAATTGTGGTGAAGAGACAGGGATAAATAAAGAAGAGCAATTGGCATCCGAACTTTGGAAAAGGGGGAGATTAGGGCTTGGGAAGCATCTTTGGGATTGATCGTATGGTTGCTGTCCTGAGTGATAGGTAAGGAAGCAAGAGTGCAGGTGGAATTTCCAAGTTTTTGGCTGTTATTTGGGGAGTTTACTGTTGTTTTTTATCTGTAGGCTGTTTGTCATTTATTGTAAGCCACTGACTTTCTGAATATGGCAGGATAAAAATCATTATTATCAATAATAATATTTTTCCTTGACATGAAAAAGTGGTGCTTAACTCTTCCCTGGGCAGGAAAAGAAAGCTATGCCTAAATATAAACCAGGTTGTTATTTTTAACTATATTGTGGTAGTGATTAGAAGCCTAAATCCTGATTAATACTGTACAACTAAGCTAGGGATAGCTATTCAAAAAGCCAGAGCCCGAATTGATTCAATCTTTGCAGGTTTCATAGTTTCTAGGGTCGGAAGGGACCTGAGAAGATCATCTAGTCCGACCCCCTGCCATGGCAGGAAAGAGTACTGGGGTCAAACGACCCCAGCAAGGTGTTTATCTAACCCAGCAAGGTGTTAGTCTAACCTGCAAAGATTGAACTGATTTACAAGTGCACAGACATTCATGTTTAATTCTAGAAATGCAGGCACATGCCTGCAGTGGCTCAAGCTAGAAGCTGGGCGTGCTAGAGCAGCCCTCCCTTCTGTTTGCAGCAGCCACAAGGATGGAGGGAAGCTGACCTGGTGGGGTGTGGCCAGGGCCCCAGCAGGGACTAAGTATGATTGTGGAGGGGTTTAAACCCCCCACCCTGGCTTGGAAGCCAGCCCCCACCTGTGCTGCCGGGCCGGGCTGGGACTCCATGACAGCCCTGCCTGGTTTGGGCATGGGGAGTCATATGCAGCCTCCATGGCCCCAGCCCCAGCTGCAGAGAAGGATCCAAACCTGGTGACTTAGCCCATGCTGGCCCCTCTGTCCTCAGCAGTACTTGCCAGCTGGCGAGGCTCAGTCCTGCATCCCCAGCTGCTGGCAAGGTAGGTGGATGGCATGGGCCATGCCAGCCAGTTCTGGCCATGCTCCTTCCCCCGTTGCTGGATTGGGGTGTGGGGGAATGGGCAACAGGGGCTGCAGTCCCCCAGTAGGGGTTGTGGGGAATAAACCCCCTCTCTGCTCTGTTTGCCTCAGGGTGCCATGCTTCTGGCCACGCCCCTGCCCTTGCCCCTGCTCTGGCTAGGGAGCAGAAGGGAGGGGCCAGCCCAGCTCTAGAGCAGAAAGCACAGCCCAGCCCAGGGCTGCAAAGCATGCATTTAGCTTGAACCAGGAAGGGGTCTGAGACAGGCATTGCATAAACTGGTTTGACCCAAATCAGTTAAATCTGATACTATATTCAACCAGGTTCATCTTAAACCAGTTTCAGCTGTTTTAAAACTGGTTTATGTGCACTGAACTTCTATTGTATTACAGGTTTAAACCAGTTTCTGATCACCTAAACCAGTTTATGTTTAACTTCAGTCCCTAGCCCTAGAGAGATGTTCCCACCTTGAATAAAAAGCAATCTAAGGAAGAAAGCAGTGTGAGCAGTTGATATCAATTGCATACAGTTTTTACATGTTTTTTCTCTTCTGGCATTTGTTTTACATTCTATACATATAAAGGGCTTAATCTGTCTGTGCGTCTGTCTGCCCGTAATGCTTTTAGCCAACTGTGCATGCGCTGCTGAGAAGGCAGGCAGCGATTGGCTGCGTGGGCCCAAGTTTGAGCCTCTGCCAGGATCTTTGTGATGGCAGCAAACGCCCTGGGTGCCTGAGCAGTGGGGCTTCCCCATGCCTCTTTGCCTGAAGGCAAAGGGGGGGGGGTCACAGTGGCAGGCAGGGAGGGAAGGAGGGAAAGGAGTGGGGCAGGGGGAGGCAAAGGGGCGGTTATGGTGGTGGCAGTTGTTGGGGCCAGGTGGCAGGGAGGGAGGGAAGGGAGCAGGCAGGGGAACCCCGACAACAGCTTTGAGGGAGGCTGCATGGGCCAGGGCAGGTGCAGGGCAGGGGGAGGTGAGGGGGGTGAGGGGTCATGGTGGTGGCTGTTGTCAGGACCAGGCGGCAGTGAAGGAAGAAAGGGAGGGAAGTGGGGAGGGAGCAACAGCTGGCAGGGAGGGGGAGGCAGCTGGAGGGAGAGGGGACAGGACGCAGGGGGAAGCCCCGCTGTGAGGTGTAAGCAGGTGGGTGGGGGGAGGGAGGGAGTCCCCATGCCGAAGGCTGGAGGAGGCAGAGGTGGTGGAGGGAGTCTTCACGTGGCCGGCTAATCATGTAGGCGGGGCATGTAAACACTCCCTGAAATCTGTCTTTCTTGATGGGCAATTAGATTCATAGACACCAGGGCTGGAAGGGACCTCGGAAGATCATCAAGTCCAGCCCCTGCCCCAGGGGCAGGAAGTCAGCAGGGATCATAGGATCCCAGCAAGATGAACATCCAAATGTCTCTTGAAGGCATTCAAATTGGGTGCTTGAACCACATCTGGCGGCAGTCCGTTCCAAACCTTGGGGGCTCAGACAGTAAAGAGGTTCTTCCTTATGTCCAGCCTGAAACGGTCATGGTGGAATTTGTGACCGTTCCACCTTGTCATCCCCTGGAGCACTCTGATGAACAGACGTTCCCCCAGATCCTGGTGGTCACCCCTAATAAATTTATAGGTGGCCATCAGATCACCGCTGAGCCTGTGCTTTTCCAGGCTGAAGAGTCCCATGGCTCTCAGCCTCTCATCATAAGGTCTGTTTTCCTCACCTCTGATCATGCGCGTGGCTCTTCTCTGGACTCTCTCAAGCTTCTCCACATCCTTTCTGAATTGTGGAGCCCAAAACGGGACACAATACTCCAACTGCAGCCTCACCAAGGCCGAGGACAACGGGAGAATGACGTCCCGGGATTTACTTGAGAAGCATCTATGGATGCAAGCCAGCTTTTTGCTTGTTTTACTAACTGTAGCATCGCATTGAAGGCTCATGTTCATCTTGTGGTCAGTCGTGACCCCCAAGTCCCTTTCATCCGTAG
>NW_017728993.1:35026586-35028310 GCF_001723915.1 Gavialis gangeticus | reverse complement strand
TGTCATTGTAAGGTCTGTTTTCCTCACCTCTGATCATGCGCGTGGCTCTTCTCTGGACTCTCTCAAGCTTCTCCACATCCTTTCTGAATTGTGGAGCCCAAAACGGGACACAATACTCCAACTGCAGCCTCACCAAGGCCGAGGACAACGGGAGAATGACGTCCCGGGATTTACTTGAGAAGCATCTATGGATGCAAGCCAGCTTTTTGCTTGTTTTACTAACTGTAGCATCGCATTGAAGGCTCATGTTCATCTTGTGGTCAGTCGTGACCCCCAAGTCCCTTTCATCCGTAGTGCTAGCCAGCGTAGCATGGCCGAGCCTGTAAGCTTGCTGCAGGCTTTTCCTCCCAAGGTGGAGAACCTTGCGTTTTTCGGTGTTAAACACCATCAGGTTCTCGTCTGCCCATTTCCTGAGCCTGTCAAGGTCTGTCTAGATCACCCTCCTGTCCTCGGGTGTGGATACTTTACCCCAGAGTTTGGTGTCATCAACGAACTTGGCCAGCTCGCTTCTGACACCAATGTCTACATCATTAATGAAGATGTTAACTAGTATAGGCCCTAGGTCAAAGCCTTGAGGGACCCCACTGGTCACAGCGCACCACAACAATTGATTTCCGTCAACCACCACCCTCTGGGTCCTACCGTGGAGCCAATTCCCCAGCCAACGAATCGTGGTGAGGCCGAGGCCGCAGTTAGCCAGTTTTGCTAGGAGGTGATCATGGGATACCGGATTGTAGACTTTTTTAAAGTTAAGATATGTGACATCAATCTCTTCCCCCTTGTCCAGGTGATAGGTCACCTGGCTGTAGAAGGAAATGAGATTGGTCAAGCAGTACCTACCCACAACAAACCCGTGATGGCTATCCCTCAGGATATTGCCATCATCCAAGTCTGTTAGGAATGGCCTCTTTGATAATCTTTTCTAAGACCTTCCCTGGGATAGAGGTCAGGTTGATGGGTCTGTAATTTGCTGGATCCGCTTTCCTCTCTTTCTTGAAGATAGGTACCACATTGGCCTTCCTCCAATCTTCGGGCACTTCACCGGAGCGCCAGGAGTTCTTGAAGATCTGTGCTAGGGGCTGGGCTATGATGCTTGTCAGCTCCTTGAGTACCCTGGAGTGTAAACTGACAGGACCGGCTGACTTGAAGGTGTCCAGCCTCTCAAGGTGTTCCTTCACAAGGTCAGCATTGACGGAGGGTAAGGAATCACCCTCACTGTGCCGTAATGGGTAGGGGCGTCCCATGGGACTGGTGAAAAACCGATGCAAAGTACCCATTTAGCAAGTTTACTTTTTCCTGGGCGTCAGTTGTCCTATCTGGTTTAGCAGGGGTTCAATGTTGCCCTGCTTTTCCTCCGGCTCCCCACATATCTAAAGAAGGACTTTTTATTGTCCTTGATGTTTCTAGCTAGTTGGATTTCTGTCGCAGCCTTGGCTTTCCTGGTTTGCTCCCTGCAGGTCCAGACCAGTGCAGAGTTTCATAGTTTGAAGGGTTGGAAGGGACCTGAGCAGATCATCAAGTCTGACCCCCTGCCATGGCAGAAAAGCGTACTGGGGTCAAATGACCCCAGCAAGGTGTTTGTCTAGCCTTCTCTTAAAGACTCCCAAGTAGGAGCCAGCACCACTTCTCTTGGAAGTTGGTTCCAGATCCTAGCTGCCCTGACAGTGAAGTAGCGCCTCCTGATGTCTAGCCTGAATCTACCCTCTGTCAACTTATGGCCGTTA
>NW_017728993.1:35021837-35025982 GCF_001723915.1 Gavialis gangeticus | reverse complement strand
CTGCACTGACAAGAAGGGAGTTCCCCAGCCTGTAGGTATGGTGCTGATTCTTCCTCCCCAGGTGCATCACCTTGCACTTGTCAGTGTTGAATCCCATCCTATTCTCATCCGCCCACCCCTGTAACCTGTCAGAGTATTTCTCCTTGGAGGTGGAGCCAGTCCTCCATCCTTTATAGGTCTTTCTTTTTAGATGCAGGAGGTCCTCTAGTTCCCTGGAGAGCAAAGGGGGCTGTGCCCTTTTGCTGCCTCTCCTCCAAGGCGGAATAGACTTTCCTTGCACATCCAGGATCGCTCCCTTGAGGAACGATCACTTGTCCTGAACTCCCCTCCCCTTTGGGTCGTGGTCCCTTAGGGCCTCACTGACAAGCCTCCTTAGCTTATCAAAATCAGCTTTCCTGAAGTCAAGGACTTCTGTACTGCTGACTGACTTGTCAGCTTTATGGCAGATGGTGAAGGTGATCAGTTCGTGGTCACTGTCACCCAGCTTCCCTTTGATCATTAGGTCACTGATAATGTTGTCCCCTGTTGCCAGTACCAGGTCGAGCAGTGCTTTACCTCTCGTCAGCCCGTAGGCTTCTTGTGTCAGACAGAGCTTGTCCATGCACGAGAAAGCTTTATGACCGCTCGGATTTGGCCGAGTGCTCTTCCCACGAGATGTCTGGGTAGTTGAAGTCTCCCATGACAACCATGCACTGGGAGCGTGCAGCCTCAGCCAATTCCCTGGCAAACTCCTGGTCAAGCTCTTGATCCTGGGTAGGAGGTCTGTAGCAGACTCCCACCATCGTGTCCCTTGTGCCATGTTCCCCATGGATTTTAATCCAGAGGGTGTCCAGTCATCCACCCTGGGCGCCAATGTCAGCTTTAGCTAGTATGTAAATAAATATCAACTTCCCCAAACTGCCCTTCAGTTTGTGTCATGCATTGTCTAGGTTTGAGTGTGTTTTGGCTGGGGTGAGCATGAAAGTGTGGATAAGCCTATGGGAATTTTAAAAAAAATCTAATTTAGAATTGAAACATGGATTGATGGGATGTCTAACAGCTTGCTGGTGAGTGTAATTAAGAGAACATGATGCAGTTTAAGGAATTGGGCTGTATGTAATTGATTCATTTGCTAACACCCACTGCTCTGACAACAGGATATGAGTACACTCCCCTTAACTTCATAGAGATTTAGTTGTATCCTGTGGCAGGCTAAATGGGCCTCCTATGTGTTTAGTACTATTATTAGTAATGCTAACTGTTTCACTCCTTATTTTAAAAATAAGTTAATTTTTAGGTTGAATGTACTAGTATTGTTGAGTTTATCCTCTGCCTGAATAGCTTTTTGGTGTATATATGTTATATGCTATGTCACCAGTTCTACAAATGAATTGTATGAGTGGACCTCCATCTTTGGCTGCACTCCAGGATGGTCAGTAAGGGTCAGCACAAGCTCAAGAGTCCAGATGGGCAAATTGTGTTGTAGGAGTAGGCTTGTATGAACATATATGTACCAAGGCAAATAGAGGGGAGTAATAGGTCTGTATGCTTTGAAATGTTATGTTCTTCAGTGACTAGCTCAAACTTCTCCAATTATTTGCTTATTTTTTCTGATATATGGTTTTTTTACAATTTGACATGGGGTGAGGAAATCCAAAATTAACCCCCATTAAACCACTCCTACACTGTAACATGACTAACCAGCACAGAACAAGTACCGAGTAGAAGATGTATGGTTGTTTTTTCCAGTGTGGATATCAAAGCAACTTTTACTTCTGAAGACACTTAAAAATCTACTCCACTTAAAGCATTATGTGCTTACAAGAATTCGTCTCAAAAGCAGACCTGTATTTAGTTCTGATGTTTAGGCAGAAATTGCTAAATATTACTTTCTCTTACTTATATGAACAGAAATAATGTTTTTAAAGAAATTGTTTAGCCTTATTGTGAATGTGTGTGTGTATATAAGGTATGCAAAGTAACTAGTAATTTTAAGCAGACTTACTAATGAAAAAAATGGTCATTTTGACAGCTTTGTCAGCGTCTGAGAATGGAATCATTCATAGTGAGGAGTTCTAGTCAGAGTATGAGAACAGTAGTTCACTGGCTGTTTTGATGCTTGAAAATTGGTTTGATTTTGAATGGGATTAAACCAGATTGTTAGACCTTCCTCCAAAATGAAGATTCTTTGTATCTAATTTTAAAAACACAGCTAGCTGTGAAACCTGTCTATATCAGGCAAGTGTCAAACGTTGCCTGTATTCCATCAGAAAGGTTTATCAAAGCTTGTATACCCAGTGAATTATTTTGCTTTCAATGAACTGGCGCTTTCCAATAGGAAAATGTTGGAAAGGTTTTGACAAGCTCTGCTTAGTCATTGTCTAATGCTTTGGAACAGTGAGAAAATAATTAAAAGTTATTGGGGAACTTATTTAAATTTAAATAGAAGAAAAGTACTTGAGGATGGAGGCTGTTTTTAAAGCAAAACTACAAATAGAGTAGAAGCTTGTCTGAATTGAACTTTGATTAACTAATGATTTTAAACAAATAACTCTGAATACTTTTTCTGTCTCAAATGCTTGCATCCGTAATTGCTTCTTCTTACTTTATAAGCAACTTTATATTGAGTGACATGAGGTTAGTGGCCTGGAATAAGAAGCTTGGGAGCGGGACACTATTAATAAAAACAGTGATGCTCATTGTTAACAGAATAGCATGCAGAGGTTCAGCAGGATTAGGCCCTCCTTGTGTTAGGCTCTATACACATAAGAAAGGGTTCCTTTATGGAATGGAGTAAAATACTGAACTTACTTTTGCAGGATGAGAACAAATTAAGTTTGAAGGCATAAATGTCACTACATACTGTTTTTTCCCTGTTTGGAGCTTGTCTGTTTTTGGTGTGTATTCTGTCCTCCTTTTTTACTTCTGAAGATAGAGGATTTGTACTGTGTGGGTCAGGACAAAAAGGGAATGGGATGGGACAGTGTTCCGGTTTCATTGAATGGTTCTGTCCTTTACCACTTCTTTTTGGCCTCTCTCCTCACAGATGTGCCGTGGATGAAAAGGAAGAGGCAGGGCTAGTTACCTACTTTTTCACAGGATAATTCTCATCCTGTCTCTTCCTAGATGAGAAATCTATAGATAAGATATACAAACATTATCCCTATGTTTTTGAAGTTGGGTCCTATGCTTTATATTGAACTCCCTACTTCCTGAATTGGTGTGTTGGGAAAAGTTAGCAGAACTCCTCAGAAGCTTAAAACACTACTTCAAGTTGTGAGAGAGAGAGTTTTATTCTGCCCACGAAGGATGACGGCCCCTAAGAATTGACATGGAAAATGTGCCCTCCAGAACTTCTTAAATACATACATTGAGGGAGACCAGTGTCTGTGCATGAAAACTGAAGATATCTTGTCCCTCATGTGGGATTTTTTCCCTCATGGTTAATTAAACTATTAGAAAAGTATTAAAATAAATGAGAAGGTTGATTTGCAACATACTTGTTTTTATTTTTACAGGTGCTGTCAGATATAGAAGAAGATGTTGGGGAATTAAATAAAGAGAACATGTGGGAACTCTCCTGTGAAACCGTGCGAGAGCAACTGACCAACAGCATTAGAAACCAGTGGAGAATGCTGAAAAATCATGTTGAAAAATTGGATAACCAAGGTGTGAGGGCCATTGTAAATCTGTGTTTAATATAATCCTTTATGCTTCTGGCAAATGTATTTTCAAAGCATCTAGTTGTTGCCCAGTTTGATGTGACAAAACTGCAGCTAGAAATAAGATAAATGAACACAGAAATTATGGTACAGAACACTGCCTGAAATGCTCTACACCTGCAGTACTATATGTTCAGTTGCAGAAGGATTAGGAGACACTTGTAAAACAAAACTACTATTCTGGGAGACTGCGGGGACATTTCTATCCCATTTTTGGGAAATAATTTGTTGAAAGATTTTTTTTTTTTCTAATTTGTTTTCAGCAGAAAGATAATCTGGGTTAAAAATATACTTTTTTGCAGTCTTTCAGCCCAGCTGTGTCACTTCTCTGCTGAATCCAGGACTGTTGCCAAGAAACAAGCCCCAACTATTCATACCTGCTACACTTGTACAAGCCCAGCAGTTGGGTAGTGTAGATGGTTTTGAGGGTTTCTGAGCATCTGC
>NW_017728993.1:35014298-35021826 GCF_001723915.1 Gavialis gangeticus | reverse complement strand
GGGTAGTGTAGATGGTTTTGAGGGTTTCTGAGCATCTGCCCAAGCTCTGCTGTCAGGTTTTGGCAAGACAGAGTCCGAGTACTGTTGTGGAGGGTGATGAGGACCTATCAAAACTATTTATGCTGCCTAATTATCAGTCTTGCATTTGTATGGAAAAGCAGTGAGTGGGCAGAACTCTTCTTGTCATCAGTCTTGGATTTCGCTAAGAATGCAGTATGGGCACAGCCTTCGAGTTGTAGAAATATACCTTGAAACAATTGAGTATGCAAAGCAACTAAAATACTTCCAGAGTTTGGAGTTGGCATTTCCATAATTCTCTGTCTCTTGGTGGCATGGTGCTGGCTCGTTATTTCCAGCTGCTAAAAATACATGAAATTCTTTCCTAATATTAGTTTTCCGTGTAAGCAAATGCTTTGGCTACCATGAGGATTTTTAGCAATCATGAATGGAATGGAAGGTCAGCCATGCAACTGCGAATAGGATGGCAGATGGTTCAGTGAGGAAAAAAATGGCTTTATTAAAATGTCTATATTGTGAAAAAGTTTAAGAACCTTAGCTCTGAAGAATACATATTAGTGATTTTGGGGAAGATGTTAAACTGGGTGATTAACAGCCCTAAGTAGCAAAAATTGCAGTTTGTATCTCCAGTATTTTTTCTGTGGTCAATTTTTTTAGTTGTGCAAATGAGCACGGATGAATTTGGGTCACATTGAAACTGAGAGAAATTCTGCCACTGACTTGATTGGAATCTGTATTTTCCTGTAGTACAGTCACCCATATATAAAGTTGCTGTTTTTGTCTACATGCTAAAGTTAAACACCGCATGTAACAGTACAAAATACTCTGTATCAATAAGGCAGAACTTGTTGAAAATAGAAAATCTTTCTTTAACCCATACCTTTCCTGGGCCAAAAAAATGTACATGAAGTAAAAATTGTTATATTGTATGTATTTTCCCTTTGTAAAACTCATGGGATACAAGACCTTTTCTTTTTCCATTACAAATAGACCTGAATTATAATTATCCCTACTTTATATAACTGAATCAGTTCTTTTAAAATTTTAAAGAGCTGTGACTAGTATTTCAGTTAAAAGGAGTTTCCATTTTTCTTATTCCATTTACGTGATTGTAGAAGCTAGATTATTTTCTGATCCAGTGTTGGGACATGAGATTCTTTGAATTTTGATCTGGGTTCATTTAATGCCATGAGACAAAAAGGCCCCCTTTTTATAAAATAAAATGCTGCTTTTGCTTTGATAATACTTTAAGCTTTGAATCTCACAATTTTTTTCTTACTTTTGAGATGTTTCAGTTAAGTATGATAGCGGAAATGCTTAATGTTTCAGTGAATACAGTGATATTTTAATTCTTCTACTTGCTTGTTTCCAATAATGTTTTTTGTGGGGGGAGTTGGGTAGCTTCTTGTTTTTGGCATGATTCTTGAACCCTTAAATAATCTAGTATATGCTTACTACACAGGAGGCAGTTCTATTGATATTTTGGGTCAAAATTCACACATTTCATTTATTTATTTATTTACATTTGCCTGACTTACGGCCTTTTACTATATCTGCAGCATGAACCTCTAGGGAATCTCGCAACTTGTTTTCATATAGCTAAAATGCCTGCCACCCTAAATTTATGATTAAAGAAGCGTATACTAGCATGTTCTAGTAAGTATATCAGAGCTCTGATATACTCTGAAGTTGATATGGCTGGTGCCATAGAAACTTGGCCACGAACAGATGTTCACTTCTACTGGTACAAGTCTTTCTGGGAGGGGGAGCGTACAGGCTTTCAACCTGTGGCCACCCCCTTCTCCCCTGTTTTCTGCATCTTCCCAAAACTGGGCTGATCCCATTCTGAGGAAGGTATGGGAACCAGTGCCTGCTCCGCTCCATCTGGTCCCTGCGGGGATTGGAGCAGTGGGTAAAAGACTCCCTGCATCTTCCATAGACAGGAGTTTGGGTAATGAACAGGAGCACTTCCACTCTGCTCTTCTGCCAGAAACCAGGAGCAGAGTGAGCACTGGGGGAAAGCCCCTAGCCCTTTCCCCGTACAAGGCAATGCTTGCATGGGGGAAGGTGTAGGAAGAAACGGCAGCTGCTCTCCACCCCTCCCAGACCACATCTGTGGGACCAATCTCTCTAACCCTTTTCCTAAGCCAGTTTGGGAAAGAGCTGGGAGCAGATGGCAGCTGCTCCTCCCTGCCCTCACAGTCTTTGGGAGGAGGCAGAAGCGGTTGCCTCCTTGCAGCTTCTCCATACGGAAGTTGGGTTGGAAAAGTATGGGGTTCTTTTGCTGCAGCTCCTGGGAGGACTTAAGCCACAGGAAAATGTGCAAACATTCATTCTTCCAGGAGAAACTCTCCCAGAGTTGTAGTCAGGCTATTTTTTTCCCAGAACTGCCACTTTTATTACATGAGAAAAAGATGGAATGTCTGTACATGGACTTCAGCAGTCCCATACTATTTTCATGCAAATGCTGAACCTTCCTTGGGGAGACTAGATTAGCAGCACAAGGGAGTCCATTTTGGCTCTTGGCAATAAAGGCCACTATTGAAGTGTAAAGCTCTTCTAAATACCTAGCATAAAAGTTTGTCTTGAAACAAAAATAACAGTTCAATAGCATGTTTATCTATGTGCTCCCCAAGGGTGACAGCTAGATGCAAAGTGTAGGTAGGTAACCCAAAAGTTACGAGTTTAATAAAGAAACTGTTACATCTTGTATTTGTAACTAAGTTTGGTTTTCTTCTTAATCCTGTTCCTGTTTTGTTTTATCCAAGTGTTTGGTTCTCTTAATATTTAAATTTTAATTTTGTTCATTACTGTTTTCTCTAAGTTATCTTTAAATTGCTTACTAATATTATGATTTCAAATATTATCTCTGTTTATTTTGGATAGTTTAAACCAGCTTGTACGTGTCTGTTTAATAGGATTGTCTGCAAAATGCATGACTTTATTTTTCAGGAGTCTACTTTTTGCTTCAGAGAATGTAAAGGGGCAATTTGATACTTTTCCATATAGTTAAAAAATCTACCAAATTTTATTTTGGGCCGGGCTGTTGTTTAGAGGTGTAAGCTTGTATCTGTCTCTGCTTGAACTTCAGAATTCCCTTTTATCCAAGTTGTATTATTTCCAGGTGCTCAAGTGAGGCAATTGCATTTTTAAATGCCCCTTTTGTATGCATTTTGTAAATGGGTGTGTGTATGTGTGTGCATCTCAAATTGCAATCTTATTGAAATATGGTATCAGTAATTGGGTTTTTTTGTTGTTCGTTCGTTTGTTTTTTAGTGTCACGTGTGCATTCAGGTGCTCTGACTGACAAAGATGTAATCTCAAGAGAGGACCATGAATTGGAAACTGAGAAGTTAGAGTTAGAAATTCAGCACTGCAAAGAAATGATTAAAACTCAGCAACAGCTCTTGCAGGTAGGAGTCTTTTAGCTGTACTTTCTCTTTTTTATTTTCCTCTGTATGAATTCAAGTCTGACTTTATGGATCTTTCTAACCACTTTTGACTGCTGTTCCTTTCATTGGGATATTCCTTTTTTTATAAATTTAGATGGCGATGAGGGTGATGGGTATGATTACTGCCTGAGAACAGTCTTTTTTGTGGAACTGTGCAATGTGAAAGGCAGTAGCAATGCATAGCGGGTGCACAGGAGTGCACTTTCACCCCCTGAGAGCGTTGGTGCACCCCCTGTCAGCCAGCCTTCCTGGGCAGGCAGGAGCGCTGGTGCCCCCCCAAGAGTGCCAGCTGGAGAGTGCTCCAAGAGAAGCGGTCTCCCCGCAACTGATCCCGCCGACCTGGAAGTGCCCTGACCTGACTGTCCAGTCAGGAGGCACCAGTCTCCCATGGTGAAAGGAGAACTTAAAGAAGGCAAATAAAGAAGTTTAGTGCCCTATTGAGTGAGCAACCCTCACTTACCTTCCAAGATGTTCTGAACAGGGTACTGACATTTTTTCAGTGTTTATGAACTGAGAACATCTGTCAGTGAACAACCCTGTTTTATATTGGTTGAAATAAACTTTTGTTAGTTTCTAAATCCTGAATTTGTGGAAATATTGCAAAGTCTGAATGGTGATTTCTGAAAATATTTGCTTCTTGCTCCTTATTTCTGCAGCAGCAGCTTATGTCTCCATGTGATGACGATACCACTGTGTTACTACAGGACTGTTATTTGCTGGAAGAAAGGGAACGTCTCCAGGAAGAATGGAAACTATTTAGAGAACAAAAAAAGAACTTTGAGAAAGAGCGAAGAAGTTTTACAGAAGCTGCAATTAGACTAGGACTTGAGGTATTCAGAAGAGAGGGATCTTAATAGGATATTTAAGGCTGACAATTAGTAAGTCTTGTAAGCAATTTAATCTAGATAGTGTTGGAAATACGCATTGTGTGTGTGGTGTTACAAGTTTGCTGTTTGTCTTTCTATAGAAAGGTCTCTTTCTCTTTTGCTTTTTTCTTGTAATACATGCAAGGACACTCTGATAGATTAATTTTTTGCCTGTTTGAGATTACAGTAGAACTCCAGCTCTTTGGTAGAGTTAGGTTCTGAACTCCACTGCAGATGAGCGTTTGCAAGCTAATTGGGAGCTATATAGCCACAGTAAAGAGCTGCTGAGGACTGTGAAAGTATGTCAGCTGTTTTCTGCAGCTTTTGTTTTAAATAGCATTGCTTCTCCAGTTGTGACTGTGCCAGTGCTGCAGCTTATCAGAGAAGTAGTACCCTTGGAAGTAAAAGCTGCAACAAACAGCTGAGCTGTTCATTCTTGCTTTGGCACCTGCAAAGTATCCCAAAAAATCTGGGTTCTGCTGTATTATGTTTTGCAAATAGGCTTTGGAAAACACAGTTGCTTGAACTGGGATTATTACTTTGTACATGTCTTCTATAAGCATAGACCCAGGTTTGGAAAAATCAGGGTGTCTTGTGATAATAAGGTCGCATATTTGGGTACCTAGATAGTGGCAGTAGTAGCCTAAAATTAGACAGTCACTTTTTTTTGTCCTGGGATCAACAGTGGCCACAAAGCAATTGTGACAGTGCTGAGGGCTGCAGGACACACAACTTTTGGGATGCTCAAGCCTGAGAGTTGATGATCTATGTAGAGCACCACAGCTCACATTGTTAAATGAATTTTGAGAATAAATAAAAAGTGAAAAATGAAGAAAACTAATACAAAATAATAAATGAACATGGAGCACTTATACACATGACAGAACTCTGTTCCAGTGTGCGCTAATTAGCACACATCAGAGCAGACTTGGTTAACTGTGCTAATTAGCGTGCTCTAGCAGCCTCTACATCACATGTATTCAGCATCCCCACATTTCAAAATGGCGGTGGCTTAACTAAAGCTTGTCGTATACGTCTTAGTTAAAGTGTTCCCACTGCCATTTTGAAGCATGGGATGCTGAATACATGTGATGCCCCCCACCACCTCCTTTCATCCTGGAACAGGTGTATAGGTGCCCATCAGTAGCACTGATTCACATTTTATGACTATTTCAGTCCAGTAAAATGTTCTCTAAACTTTCACTTTACTTTGAAAAATATATTTTTCAAATAATCTGTGCATATTTTTCAGTAAGATGAATTACAGGTTCAGTACTGATTTGACCAGAATTAACTAAGCTCTAAAGTCAAGATTGAAGTACAGGGGTGTTTTAGAAATTAATAGTGAAAGGGCTGCCTATGCTGTATGTCTGCAGCAAAGTGGGAAATTATACAGTGCTGGGGAACTCTGGCAGCATTGTTGAATGCACCTATTGTTTATAATGTAGGGAAGTGATGTAGTCCAGTAAATGATCATTGCACAACATAATGGTCTTACTCCTAAATTGCCCGTAGTTTCTGAAATACCATTGTATAACTGTAATCCTCTGTGCATCAATTTTGTTTCTATTTCTTCTTTTTATACTTTGACAGTATCTATACTGTGGTTTTTCAAAAAATTGTAGCATCTCTTGTGCTTGGAGTTCAGTTTTCTGTTCCTCCAGTGTGCCTAGGAGGAAGAATTTTGGATAGTGGGAGAATTTATTTTTGTATCCTTTCTCCTCCCATGGTACTTCTGGTTTATCTGCCACTTTCAGAGATAGTGTAGCTCTCTCTGTATCACAGCCACCTGGATGTAGGGTGTCTGGCATCAGTATCACTTCTCTTCATCTTAAGGAAGAAATCCTTCCTGTTCTTCCTTCATTCTAGATTTGGGTGGGAGTAGTCACAAGTACTTTCTGATTCTTATTTCCCATTCCAGAAGGCATTTTGGATTGAGGGATGAGCAGTGGTCCTTCTTGGCAGGTCCATGGAAAGTGAGTGTACCATATAGCTGGTAGTGTCATACCCACTCAAGTCCAGGAGGCAGTGGAAAGAGGTCATGTGCCACTAAATAAGGCAATAGTAGAGCAAAGATATATTTTAAATAATTTTTTTAGGCAGGTCTTTGTGAACCAAACCACCCTTGAAAATAACCCTTGTCAGACTCTGTCAGCTGTAGTTCTGTGTTAAGTAGCCTGCTCCCCTTGCATATGAATGAATTGCCCTTCATGGTTGTAGATGCAAAGTATGTTAATCAGTATAAACAAACTACTGTCTGTACAAAATATATTGGTATTCCTTTTTTAGAGGCAGGCCTTTGAAGAAGATAGAGGAACATGGCTGAAGCAGCAGTTTCTAAGCATGACTTGTGATTCCAAGTACTCGGAAAATGTGAAAACTCAAAGTGCTACCTCAGGAAGCAAGTATTTAATTCAGTCTTCTAAATAGTTCTTTTACTGTGTCCTCTCTTAGCTGGAGGATACATACAAAAACATTTGTAAAAATACTTTATTTCCCATACAAATAAAGTTTGTCTACGTGGAAGGTAGGACAAGTGAATGCACATATCTTGCTTGCATATGAACTTTGAGAAGGGACCTGGTGAAAATCATATACATGCCAAGAGAGTTCTTTGGAAGTAACGAGCATAACGAACTGCTGAATTAAACGAGTCTCTGTGAATGCTAATAAGAAAGGAAAGTAAGATGACATATAGAGATCGAAAAAGCAAGAAATACGGGTTGAAAATAAGAATATCATCCTGGAAAAATTGGCTATTACGTATGAGAGAGATAATACAAAATATACAGTTTATTCAGTGGAACATTCCTGTTGGAAAATGGTAGTAGTGAAAGAGATCTTCTTGGTGGATGATGAAAAAAGGAATTTTTCTCTGTTACTTATGATTTTCTTGCAGGATAATATCCAAAGTTTTTTGGGATGAATATGACTTCCTTTGGAAATATTTATGGTGAAAGGGATGTTTTCTAAAATATATTCTAGAATAAATATGTTTCATATTGCACAGTAGTTAGAAAAATATTAATTGTATTTCTATTACTTCCCCCTCTTAGGAGCATGGGATTAACTTTTTGACTTCTGAATTTGTATGTATAGTGTTGGTGTGCACTCAAATACAAGTTGGAGAACTCCCTTCTCGTCAGTGTAGATGCAGAAAAGGATCTTGGAGTCATTATTGGTGCCAAAATG
>NW_017728993.1:35011592-35013875 GCF_001723915.1 Gavialis gangeticus | reverse complement strand
ATCTGCTCAGGTCCCTTCCGACGCTACCAACTATGAAACAAGATACAACAGCTTCTACGCACGCACACGATCCTTGTCATGGGAGCCAGCAGTTAAAAATAAATGCAAAACAGCTGTCATGTGAAGTTCATAGATTCACAGATGCTAGTGTCGGAAGGAACCTCAACAGATCATCAAGTCTGACCTCCTGCCTAGGCAGGAAAGAGTACTGGGGTCAAATGACCCCAAACAGATGCCTATGCAGGCTTCTCTTAAAGACCCCCAAGATGGGGAGAGCACCACCTGCCTTGGAAGACCATTCTGAATTTTGGCAACCCTTACCATGCAGTGTATACACTTAAGTTAACATTCTTTACCCACAAAATGTCTTGCCTCTCTTACTTTAGCTCCTTGCATCTTATTTCTATTGACAACATCCTTGGTTCTTCTGTGGGCTTCCTGAGCATGATGTTGTCCTTTTTGTAACTGGAAAAAAAAAAAAAAAAAGGAAATTTAGGGTGGAATTAAGTTTGTCTGGATACTGGTTATTAAGAGTTTTTTAACAATCTGGGTGTGTGCCTTGTATTATAAAGACTTCTTTTAGTTTGATTGTGACTTCTGAACAGTTTAATGTTTGATACAGTGTGTGTGTGGTTTTGTTTAATGCTGTATTTTCTCTTAAATTGTACTCTAAACCTACCTGTAGCTCTAAGAGTGGTTGGGGAAGGGGTGGGGTGTGAGTGAGAGAGAGAAACTAGATTTTATATTTTTTGTCATGTGAAGGAGTATCACTTCTGCATGATGCTGTTTGGATACTTTCTTCATTAAAGGTTTCTTAGAATAGTGTTTTTAGATTGTATTTTTTCCTTACAGATTGATGTTAAACTCTGAAACTACAACACTAGTATAAATCCTACAAAATACTACATAATTCTACTTGCCTAATTTTTTGCTCTATGGTCTAAAATCTAAAAATGAAAAGGAATTAAGCCAGATCATACCATCCCCCCAGTCAATTTGGGTCTCCCCATTGATTTCAGTAAGAGTTAGGATAGCTCATATAAGTGTTAAGGTTAATAAATTATGTTATTTTATGACCTTGGGCAAGTTCCTGAGCTCTGATGTTGACTTCAGTGATTTTCATGCCATAAGACAATGAAGAGCTCTTAATGTATCAACTGCAAAATACACTGTAGGAACCTGATCCAGAAAACACCCACTTATACGTATGAGTAACTTTAAAATATGAGAAGTTTTATTGACTTTAATGTGACTACTTGTCTGAGAAAAATTACTTATACCTATAACGTTTTTCCTGTTTTTTCCTCAGTGTTTAAAGGTGTTTATAAAAACAAATTTCAGCATAAAACTTTAATACTATCCAATTATCATTAATGAATCTATTGATATTCTTATTTCATTAAAGACAATGAAACCTTGCAGAATTTATCACTTTAGATACTTTAACTACGTTGGGCCTTTTAACAACTGTTTTATATTCTTGATTCTTTACAGGTTCTGATCAAGACAATCATTTAATGAACACCAGGTCTCAGCAAAAGAAACCTCGCTCCCTGTCTAGTGTACCAACCTCAGCAGAACTTTGCCAGACAATTCAGTATACTCCTTATAGCAGGTATCTGAAAACATAGTGCCTATCATTACTTTTTAGTTTGAAACCATGGACCTGGAGTAACAGTGACTATAGAGAAAATGATTTTTAAATTGGAGAAGGCCTGAACTAAGAGTTTTGATAGGTAACAATTTTGTTTCATATTGTATCCCATTTGCTTTACTATATTGTTCTCTCTCTTATTGTAAGCTGCTCTGAGCCTCTTTTGGTAAGGGCAGCATATAAAGCTAATACATAAAACAAGTAATCTGTTAAGTATAATTATTAAACAAATCTTAAAGCACCGTCCCATTATTTTTTTTATTTATATTTATAAAGAGTGTACTAGTTACACTGTAACTTTCTCTTTCTAGCAGTCCATGTGCTGTATCAAATAAAACCACTGAAGAGAGCAAACCAAATCAGTGGGAGGAAATCTACAAAGAAGAAACTGAGTAATGCTTCAAGATGTGGATCACAGGAAGATTATAGCTGATACTCTGCTGCATATAAACTCGCACATAGAAAATAAACTGCCTTAGACTTCCTAGGGTTGTCTGTTATTCTGCTATCTTTTGTTAACGAGATGTGCCCATACATTTTCTTTCTAAGGTGAAACTGTGTTGTGCGTTTGGTCCTCTTTTCAAAGAGTTGAGATGGTCGGGGGGGGGGAGGCCATCAGAGCAGGGGCG
>NW_017728993.1:35010662-35011582 GCF_001723915.1 Gavialis gangeticus | reverse complement strand
TGAGGGGGTGGGGGGGGGGGGGGGGGGGGGGGGGGTGGATGTGGGAAAGTGAGGTGACTGGCTCTTTGTTTTGTTTTTGTAAAAACAGTTTCTTGCCCTTTATGAGTAATTTTGAAAGATTTTATTTTAAAGATATAAAAGCTTTGGATATTTTTCTAGCAACAGAACTCTGATTCTGTGAATGAAGGAATGTATGAAATTTTCTGGTTGTAATGAAATACTGGAACCGTAGTGTTTCCTTTCATCACAGGCAGAGGTAGCACTTTTAGGAATTGTTTAATTATGGTAAACATTCATTTTTGTCTCAACTGTAACTATCATATTTTTTTTGCCTCAACTTGAATGTACAGTAGATTTTTAACAAAACAGGTTCTATATTTATTAAGTCATGTGATTTGAAATTACCTCTTTGATATCTTTCAGATGACTAAAGTGCAAGATCTTTATATGTTTGTAAATATACAATATAAGTGATTATGCTAAGATGCCACAAAATGAAACATGTATCCATAATCGTAGTATTTTACATGCCAATTTAAACTGTTTTATAGTGATATTCTGTTTACAGATGTATTGGGACTGTCAGTGTTTCAGCTGAGAATCAAATTCTTTGAAACATATTTGGGAAATAAATGTGCAAAGCATATCCTAACAAATATAGCTCCATGTTTTTTGTGGATTTAATATTTATATTAACCAGTTGTAGAATGATTGTTTATGTCAACAAATACATGTGTATTTTTCCTTGGAATGGACTCCAACTTAAGGAAATCTAGTTTGCTCATAACCATATGCAGTGGCCATACAGACCATCCCCCGCCTTTTCTTGCAAAGTCCTGCTTCATATATGTCAAAAATAAAACCCTTATGACCCCATAATTTTTGTAAATGTAAGTCTTCCTTTTTGTTGTTCTCACCCT
>NW_017728993.1:34996371-35005662 GCF_001723915.1 Gavialis gangeticus | reverse complement strand
GACTCCAACTTAAGGAAATCTAGTTTGCTCATAACCATATGCAGTGGCCATACAGACCATCCCCCGCCTTTTCTTGCAAAGTCCTGCTTCATATATGTCAAAAATAAAACCCTTATGACCCCATAATTTTTGTAAATGTAAGTCTTCCTTTTTGTTGTTCTCACCCTCCAAATTCAGGCATGCTGCCATGTCTTTGGAGAGATCCTTAGAACTTTACTTCTGTAAGACTAAGGGAAGGAAATGAGCTCAAGACCTACCCCAAGAAGTCACTGTGCAGAAGCTGACATTGCATTATATTACATTAATACTCTCAGGCAATAAAGGATATATTTCATTAAAGTTCTCAATAAATGAGTAAAGCAGAATGTACTAGTTCATTTGTATACATATGGAATTGTTGCTCCCTCTGATCTAATTAGTTGGTTATTCAAGATCTGTAGTATATGCCTGAGGTAATACCAGCATGCCACTAGATGCTGCTATTGCTTTGAAGTGATTAAGCAGTGTTAAATAGAAACTTAACTATTTTTCTGTTAAAGAACTTAGTGGGACTCCTAAGCTACACAATTTCACTGGTGCTTTTTAGATGATTATTATTTTTCAAGGATAAAATAAGCTTGTTAATTAATCAAAACCCCTTGTTTCTTGAAAAATAGCACCAAGGAGCTGCAATAAACTGAAAATTCTGCAGACCCCATCCAGTGCAGTTGTAAGGCAAATCTTAGGTGAAGCCACAAATTTGTAAATGTAGTGTTAATTTATTTGTTACACCCCTATGGGAGGGCTAGCTGTGTTCAACCCACGTATGCAGTTAGGTCTCATGGTGGCTGGTAAGCCAATTTTTTGAGATCTGCCCATACATAGAATGGCTGGCAACTGTAAAACTACAGGCTTACAGTATCTAGGTTAGTGTGTGTGTATAGTGGCTGGAGAGTTTCTAAGTAATATATAAATACTGATACCTAATGATGGTGATACAGATATTTTAAGTGACCTGATAAATGATGAGCTTATAACTATGGTAAGTTTTTATTAGAATATCCTATATAGCTACATTGACCTAGTTCAATCGAAGAGCAAACAGAATAGCTGCAACACAGACCTACAGAAGAGCACAGGCAAGCTTCTAACTTTGAGGATCCAGTTTCCCAACAAACTACAAGCCTCTCCAAAGCTTTTAAATCTGTAGATAAAGAAACCACTACATATTTAAGAAGTCCTTGGCTGAGACAAGGGGGTTGACTTGTCAGAAGCTGTCTAAAGTGATGAGCTGACACAGAGAGAGATCTGTAGAGACTCTGAAATGGAGTTTTCCTGTATTCAGGAAGAAGGTAAGCCTGATGGAGCACTTTCCATTCTAAATAAGCAATAATTAGCTCCTTTAAAGCAACCTGGCTGCTGACCCACAGTCAACTTGAAGTAAGAGTGCCACATAGTCTTTAACCAGCACCTAGTAATACTAATGCTAGGTGACTTTGCACCTTAAATGATGGGTAGTTAGCTGTGTTAGTCACAAGTCAGGGAGAAGGCACTGCAGAGTGGTGCTTTAGGGTGCTTAGAGACGTGGGATGTCTGCTCCAACACACTGTGATTATAGCACGGAGCAGACTCTATTAAGTCTACTGGAGCATGCTAATTAGCGCAATTCAATAGCCTCAACATCTCATATTCAGCATCCCACGCTACAAATGGCAGCTCATTTCATGAACTTAAAGAAATCTTTAACTTTAGTAACTACCTGATTTCTCTGAATTGAAGAATCAGAAACTTTGAGCTCTAAAAAGATGGGGTAAAGCAAAACCATCAATATGAAAAACACCCCAAGAGACTAATTGAAGCTTCAGGGCTGTGTCCAAAATAAGAGCAGACGTTTGGTTGCCCGGGGACAACTAGCAGCGGCACACCTTGTGCTGCTACTGTGTCTCCCCGGGGAAGGCCTGTGCCACGTGCCCTCTGGTGTGTGGCAGGCTACCCTGGGTGGAGTTGGGGAGGCTGCTGCCAGTAACTGCTGGCCCCAACAGCCTTACCTGGAGTCCTGGGGGACAGGGAAGCTGCAGCCATGTGTCACTCCTGCAGCTGGGAGCGTGGCCTGCAGCCGGAGTGCAGCCCCAGCCAGTCAGGCTCCAGTTTTGGGTGGCATATGCTGCCTCCACATGTGCCACCCCCCTTTTTTTCTGTGTGGGTTTTTTTGCCCCAGGATCTCCAGGAACACCCACATGTGCAGTGTGTGGAACTGCAGACGTATTTGCAGCACCACATACCACACTGCCCCACTTGTCTGGAAGCTGGCAAGCTGTCTAGACTGTCCGCTCCTTGTTCTCATTCTTATTTTACTGAACCTCAGGCTGTTCCACCGTGCATGTATAAGGCATGAACCAGTGCAGAACAGCCCTGGAATTGTGGGGCTGTATAAGCCTTAAATTTTCTTGAATTGTGCTGATGTTCTTCTCTTTACCATTCAGGCTCTGAAACTCTCGATACTTAAAACATTAGAACATAAGAATTGCCATTTATGGGGTCAGATCATACATCCATCTTGCCCAGTATCTTGTGCCACATGGGCAAGCCACTGGGGACCTCAGCTGATGGCTCCTGCACAGAGCCATTGCCTCAGGCATGTAGCAAGCCTGCTTTATGGACATCCCCGACACCTGCCCCTTTTGCCAACAGAAGGAGACCCTGGCGCATGCCTACCTTGAGCGCGCCAGGTTGCAGCCCCTCTTCTGCCTCCTCCAGAGCTTCCTGCTAAGGATCTGGCTGCACTTCTCCCAGCACCCTTTTTTGTTGCACAATTCCTGTCCACGGCCCAATTGAATCCTAGGACCTCCTGGTCAATCTCTTCCTGGCTCTGGCCAAGCTGGCCATCTATAAGACCATGAAGGAAGCTCTGGCTGGGGCGAACCTGGGCTCTCTTCCTGGCACTCCCCCTGCTCATGTCTCTGGGCAGAATTTCACTGCTTGGCATCCAATGGCTGCCTCGACGTGTTCAGGGGCCAGTGGGTGCTGGCCAGCGTCCCCTTCCAAATCCCTTGTTATTAACCTGTGACCTCACTCCCATCTTTGTTTCCTTTTTTGTTATTCCAAGTATTTATTTGATGTGTCCTCAGTGGCCTCCCTCCTTAAGGGAGGCTTATAGTTTTCTGTGATGGGCTAAGGCCTATGGCCCCTTGGCACATCAAATGGTTTTGTGTCACATGGTGCCAGTGTGTGGATGCTGAAAGAGACAGAGAGCTGAGTATGACCAAGTTTTTTTCCACTTCCTCTCTCACTTGCAGCCTCTAGCATTTTCTAGGAAATTCTGATTCAGAGGCTCCCTAGCTCCCATATTTGATTTACTGGAGGTAATAGTGAGTTAATTTTAGGGGAAAGAAGTTACTGTTACCTAGCTTGCAATTTGTACATTGAATTTCCTTTCTTAAGTGACAGATCACCATATCTTTTTAATAGGACTGTCAATTAATCACTGTTAACTTACATGATTAATCCAAAAACAAATTAATGCTTTAATGTTTTTAATTGTGTCAATCGCACACATCGTTTTTACCAGTGGAGTAGACCAGCTCCAGACCAGCCAGGACCCATGTGCACAGCCCCACCCCCAGCCTGCCCCGCACCTGCTTCAGACTCACCTGCCCATACTGAGCAGCAGTGGCAGCGGCTGGGCAGAAGCTGCTACTTGGCACAAGGGAAAAGCAGCCCCTCCCTGCTCCTGGGCCCTTCTTGCTGCAGTTGCCCAAAGCCTGCATCCAGGCTGCCCTGCAGCTCCTCTGCTGCCATCACTACCACCTCCAGACCGCCTAGCAGAGCAGTAGTGGCAGTGCAGAGGAGCAGCAGGGCAGCCCAGGCATGGGCTCTGGGTGGCTACAGCAAGAAGAGCTGGGCAATGGTGATGGGGAGAGACCACTTTTCCTCCGCAGTGAGAAGCAGTTTCTGCCTGGACACTGCTGCTGCTCAGCATGGGCAGGTGAGTCTAGAGCAGGTGTGGGGCAGGTTGGTGTCAGGGCTGTTCACACTAGTTCCAGCTGGTCTGCTCTGGCTGGAGTAGTCAGGACCGGAGCATGGACTGAGTAAGTCAGGACTGTTGGTGCTGCCTGGGAGGAGCTGGGGGGGGGGCACAGGCTCTGGGCTGTTGGGTGGGGGGGGGGGGAAGGGGCGGCCCATTGTCTAACTGCAATAAAAATTACGATTAATTGCAACTATTTTTTTAATCTTGCTTTTTTACTAAATTTGTCAGCCTTACTTTTTTAAATTAACTTATTGTCTCTCCTCCTCCCACCCCCCCCCATTTTAAAGTTAGGCCTTTCTAAAGGAACGGTGGCCCTTATGTGTATGCCTCTATAAAACAAATTTAATGCTTCCGATTGGGAAGAATGTGTAACAGCTTCTGCACACTCTATCTGCCTTAGTTAATGACAGACAAAAATAGCTGTGAGTTATTTTTATGCTAGAAGGCATTTGGACCTTCTCCAAGCTATTATCAAAAAAATTCCATGTACACTTGAACTGATCCTGAATAACTAATCTAATAAAACTCATTGATGATATCCATTTAAAAGGTTTTTATTGAAAGAAAAATAAAAAAGTAATTTATAGAAAAATCAGAGTGTTCAACAAGGCCACAGGTCTTTTTAAAGCAGTTAGTCTGTGTGCTTATTTGAATTCCAATCTGTCACTGCTGCTTGGGGTTTGACTGTTTAAAATTTCTAGGTAAAACATGGATTTTTATTGTGTTCTTTTGATAGGAAACTGACAACTTCTGTGGCACCTGTTTCCTCCCCACCCCTTTTACAAACTTGTCCTTAGGAACTATCAATCTATAAAAGACCACTCAGGTCATCTAGTCTGAAAAGCTGTGCGGCACAGGTGACGGTCATCAGTTAGTGAAATTCTGTATTGAGCCCAACGTTTCTGATTGAGCTGGAATGTATCTTTTTATATCTTTCAGAAGACTCGCAATCTTGGCACACAGACTTCATTAGGAGATATTCCATTGTTTGGAGTTTAACTGTCCTTCTTAAAATTCTGTCCCTTCTTGTCCACATGTATCTTGCTTCAGCCTTTACCTATTGATTCTTCTCATGCCTATATCTACTTCCTTAAAGAGCCCTCCATCAGGAATCTTCTTCCTGTGTAGGTATTCGTATAACTGAGCGAACAGCTTTAACCTAGCTTTGATAAGCCAAATACAGTTTGCTTAGCCTCTTGCTGTAAAGCAGGTTTTCCAGCCCTTTCACAGTAATGTAACTAGGGGGTTGGGGCAAGTGGGGAACCAGGTCTAGATACCAACTTAGAGGGCAGAGAGGATGCATGGGGGGCATGTGCTCCCCCAGATTTGTGTTGACAGTGGGGCACAGATCATGGGACTGCAGTCTGGCCGGAGCCAGCACCAGCACAGCAGATGTCAGTGGTGACAGCAAAAATTGTGCCCCTCCACACCATTGTCAACACTTACATGTCATTTATGTTAGAGGGGGTACCAATACAGTCCCTTCCCTTAGAAGTCTTTGCCAGGGAAGGTGCAGGGCAGACACCAGCCCCACAGGAGCCAAGCAGACACAAGTCCCACACCCCACAGTGTATGTGGGGGACAGGGTGAAATGGTGTCACCCCCTCAAGGAAGGATTTGCCATAGTAGGCACAGCCCTGCATCAAAGAGCGAGGTGAGAATAGGGAAGGGGTCAGCAACCCACAGCCCGCGAGGCCTTTTTGCTCAGCGTGCCACTGCCGGCCTGGGCTCTAGGCAGCTGCTGCCAGCCATAAAGCCTGGGCTACTCCCAGCAGGTGTCTGGTCAGCTGCATGCCCTGCTGTGGTTGGCAGCATGTGGCAGGACGGGGCCTGGGGGTCCATGACCTCCCCTAGCGCCCCTACCTTCTGTGCCAAATCGGGTCTTCAATGCACCTTCTATCTCGCCCGCCACGTCTTGCTGGTATCTCATTAAAGGGAGGCTGCCTTCTTGCCCTCCTTGGCATAGTGCCTGCCTTGCTGTACTGGGGTCTCCATAAGCTTGCCCCCTCCTGGGGCTCCTCCATAAGCTTGCCCCCTCCTGGGGCCTGTCCCTCCGTGCTCACCCTTTTGCCCCAACTGGGGCCTGTCTCACACCTCTTGCGCTCCCCACCCGCACTCAGGCCCTGCTCACACTTCTCACCCTCGGGGCTCAGGGAGCCTCAGCCTTACCTGGCCCCAGACCCCTTCCTCAGGTCCTACACCCACTGGGCTTCTCCCAGTGGAGGCTCAGGCAGCCTCAGCCTTACCTGGCCCCAGACCTTTTTCCTGGGTCTCACACCCCACTGGGGCTCCTCCTGATAATTGCCCACACTGGGGCCAGGGTTGGGACACCCCATTTGAGGCCTCCTCCACCCCTACAGCCTCGCCCAGTCCTCCAGTGATACTGTGCTTCTCGTACCACAACAACCAAAACCATAAGCACAAAACCCCCTGGGCTATAACATAAATTCCCAGCCAACATAGCTTGTTTCCATATACATCCCCACCAAGGTTTTCTCAAGCTCCTACCTCCTTGGCAGCCTATGCTGTTTATAAAGGCCAGGCCCTGCCCCCTTCCGGTCAGCTGACCAGACCGGTTGTCACGGCAACCTGCACCTGTGCTGCCCTGGTGATTGGCAGCTGAGCTCGTAACACTGCCTCTAGTAGCAGGCACCTTAGTGCCCTGCTACACAGCAGCTACCCAGAACCTAGGTCAGCTGCAGTTGGGTTGGCTACAAACATCTGCCCCAGGCTCTGGCGTTAGCTCCGTACCGTGGATGCACATGCGCCTTGGAGTGGACTGTTCAGTGGCCCAAGAGTCCAGCTCCATGTGCCTGCACATCTGGTTCTGTGTGTTTGGCTGCCTCTGTCTGGTCCTGTGTGCACACACGTGTCTGGTTCTGGATGTGTGTGCATGTGTCTGTTATGGGTGTGTTCTGGCTCTCTGTGTTTGTGCATGTGGTTCTCTGTGTGAGTGTGCATGTGTCTGGTTCTCTCTCTGCTCTCCTTTCTCTCTCTCTCCTCTTTCTCTTATTTGTCTCTTTTTTTCTCTCTCTCATTGCAACATGCTCAACATAAAAGGAATACACAACAACAAAGGCAACATTTATGATTATTAAATATACTAATATGCAGTGCATCCTGCCATGTACACCCCCCTCCCCCCAACCGCCCACCCTCATTTTGTTTTTATGGCATGCCAGCACTCCGGCACCTTCCAAGGTAGACATTGTGGTTTTTTTGGCACTCTGGCCGAAAAACATTGCCTACCCTGGAATAGGGCATAAGGAAGCCCCCCCCAACCCCCACTCTAGGAGCCTGTGCCACTGTCTGTTTCTCAACTGCAGCAGCCTGAGCCTATGCTGGTACAGGAGCAGCTGCAGCAGTAGCAGCTGCCTCCTGAGGCAGGTAAGACTCCCCCCAGCTCTCCATTAGTCAACATAATTCCTACCCCCACCATGCCCCAGGGCCTGAAAGAGATTGTTACAGCTTTGCCTTCAGCTGTTCTTGTAGCTCTTCTCTGAACTCTTTTCTGTTTATTAATAACATTTTTTAAACAAGAACATCAAAACTGGACATAGTATTCCAATAATGATGTCTATAATATTGTATGCAGTAATTTTAACACTTTGTACCTCTATTCAATATGTTTATGCAGCCAAGGATTGCATTTGCTCTTTTAGCCACTGCTGTCCACTTAAAATAATCACAGTTGAGTAAGGGGAAAACAGTTACATATTCCAATTTGATCCAAATTTTGATTTACAGTGGTCAAATTAAGTTTGCCTTGTGCCTATATTTAAGCTTTATTAGAGCAGTTACAAAAATAATTCAGTTGTCAGTGTTATGTTACAGCCTTCCAATATTGTTGTGAAAAATTTACCAACCCAGCACAAAATCTACTCACCTCCTTTTTTTATCATGATGATTTTCAATTAAAATCGGTTGGGGGGGAAGGGGGATGTACATGGCAAGACACACTGAATATTAGTATATTTAATAATCATAAATGTTGCCTTTGTTGTTGTGTATTCCTTTTTTGTTGAGCACGTTGCAATGAGAGAGAAAAAAAAAGGAGGGACAAGGAATATAAATGCTTTGACAAGGGTTGCAAATGACACCCTTTCTATGTCCTGCAAGACTCAGTAAGTTATTTTTCTTTATTTTCAGTGTCCATTTCTTTATCCCATTTTTCTCTTTCAAGTCTACCCATTGCCTTCATCTCAATAATCCATTTAGATTATGTTGCTTTATAACAATGTATTCTTGAGACCTAAATACTGATCCCTAATGTTAAGAATAAATGGGGCAATCTGAAGGTTTAAGAATTGTTATAGTCTCAATTTGGCTTGTTTATTAGGGAGCTAGAATATTATAGCTGATCTGCAGTTGCATATCTCCTCTTCTGCTAAAACTGTTTATAGTCCTTAATTATGGTATTCCCATTTAAATAGTATGTTTACTTGGAAATGTAATATTTACAGAATGCTTGTGAAACCTTTGTATGCTTCATTAGAATTTCCTGGTCATAGTGACCAGAGCTAAAAGGACGCATTACACAGACTGCAACTTTGCCAAGAATAAAATACTGGTTTTCTGAATTAAAAAAAGCAAGCTTTTTTGTGGGAATAAATGTGTGTACAGCTTGTGGGCAGTGTAGATTATTAGTTTGTAACAGAGTTGCCTCTTTTTGTGATTTTTATCGAGAGCGTGATAATATTTGATATTCTTTTTACGCATCCTCCAGGTACTGCAATTGGGTTATTACCTGGGAATCTTATCTTTCCTTTAAAATAAAACCTTTTAGCTCTCCAAGATGATAAGAAAAGCCACGAATCCTAAAATCTCAAACATATCAGAAGAACTTACTATTTTTAATGGAATGATTTTTAAGCAATACTTAAAAGATTTCAGGGAACCTGACTCATGATTTTTATATGCCTAGGATTAGTATTACTGACACTATTGGCCTGATTTTTTTTCTATTTCTGGCCCAGATGCTGAGGTTTTATGGTTCCCATTTCAAGCAGGTGCATTTGCTCCTCGCAAATGGTGAAAATGAAGTCCCAAGGGCTTCCTAGTATGTGTGTGTGAGTGTATGTATAAATAACAGAATTTCATTAGCGGTACTATAATATCACTTTCAAGTAATTAGTTTAATTTCAAATACTGGGGGGGTTGGTGCAAAAGTTCCTATTTTATGCTCAGATTAACAATGGCTTTTAGGAAATTCTGGTAAATTGACAATAACATTTTCAAAAAAAAAAAGAAAGAACTGAGGGGGCAGTTTTTAAATTTTTTTTAAT
>NW_017728993.1:34922894-34996289 GCF_001723915.1 Gavialis gangeticus | reverse complement strand
AAAAAAAAAAAAAAAGTACTGAGGCGGCAGTTATTACATTTTTGTTAACTGAGTCACTTAGGCAACATTTTGTGCCTAATGCCAGGTCAGAATAACCAGGGCAAAGTCATCCTAATCTGTGGTAGAACTAAATGCCAGGAAGCAGCTATGAATACATCTGGCAAAATGAAGTAATGGATTGTATTTCTTTTGATTTGTTTTAATTGGCTTCAGGGAAAGTTAACGGCATGTTAAAATGTGTTATTTAAGAAAGTTACCATGATCCTTGCAAGCAATGTGCCAGCAATTACCTTTATTCAATACAAAAAATCAGTATGGTTGCAAAAAGAGATGTGTTTGCATTAACTGATAAAAATTTGAAAATTCAGCGAAATACAGCCCAGCAGTAACCACGTGTTCCTCATTGCACTTCTATAAAAGTCTAGTAAGGCCCAGGAGGATTTCATTCACCTTCACTATGAGGGGAATCATATTAGCACTAGTACTCACCCTAGTGGGTAAGTTTACTTTTCCCTTTTCCATTAACCTTTCCTTACTTTTTATAAGTGAATCAACAATTGAATTTAAAGTACATTTCTATTAGTCATGCGTCCATTTGATTTCTTTTTACAGGGAGCCAGAAATACGACATTGGTAAGTCTATATTTTGCTAAATAAATTTCATCTTGTGCCTTTTTGGCAGTGATTATTAAATAGAATGTCTTCAGAGCCGTCAGTGAAAACGTATGTTTGTCTTGCTTCCCACAGACCCCGACTTTAGTAAAAGCAAAACCTATGTGTACAACTATGAAAGCCGTATTATGCATGGACTGCAAGAACGTGGTTTGGCAAAGACTGGGATACGAATGACCAGCAAACTAGAGATTAGTGCATTATCAGATAATGCTTACATCCTCAAGGTATGCACCTATTTTCAAGGCAGCATTGGCTAGCAAATTAGGCTCAAGTAGCTGTACTTTGTTTTAGGCAGTTGCAGGAAAATATCGGTGCAGACTTTTTAAAGAGCTTTGTAGATTTAGAGAATTACTTGAGTTACAGCAAGGTTTTCCAGAGTGACTTGTCTTTTTCAGGGCACCTTGAAGTTTTGGATGCTGAGCTTGAAACTCCTCACTAGTCTGCGATTATTGAGAGAGTAGATGCCTGCCACCCCCAAAAAAGGACAACAAAAATTAGTAATTTTTAGAATATTGGCTTACAACACAAGGGGCCTGATCCTACTCCTTGGGATTTTGATCCTGCAGTTATCCATGATCCAAATACCCACAGATGCTACTAGAAGCAAGATCTAAATTTAAATATAATAATCAAAATGAAGATCTGTATAATGGTTACCTTACAGTTAAATGGCTAACATAGGACCTGTCCATGTAGAGCTTAATTTGCAGGTTTGAAAAAACTGAAAATACCAAAAAGCAATATCTAAATTAATTCAATATTTGTGCAAATCAATAGCGTATCTGTAGAGAGAGAAGTGAAACCTTGCCCCACTGAAGTCAATAGTAAAATTCCCATCAACAGAATTTAACCCTTAATAAATAAATTCATTAATGTATTTTAAGGGATGGGTTTACAAAGCTGCTGACTGTGCAGTAGCCTGATACTACTGCACAGTAGCGTCATGCGGCAACAACTGTCAAGATGCTACTGTGCAGTGGTTTTAGGCTTTTGCGTCACTTAAAAGACATTTGCCGGCAGTACTGCACAGTAATTCCGGTTACTGTGCATTTGTTTAGCACTTGCTTATACAATGCACAGCATTTGCTTATACAAGTACTAAATAAATGCACAGTAACCACTGTGCAGTAGCATCTGGTGTAGACGTGCCCAAGGTAAACTTGAATAATTCACAAAATGTGGTGAAGTTATCAAGACTGTTTTGGCCATTTTTTTTAATGTTGGAAAAGTTGAAAAATTTCAACCTTTTCCTTAAAAACAACATTATGATTCAAAACTTAGCTCCAGTTAATCTTAAATAATTCTCAGTTATTTTATTAATTAATATTATTTATGTTGACTTTATTATTTTACTAATTAGGTAATAATTATTAATTGTTTCAATTGACCTGAAGCAGTATTTTTTATTTTTTTTTTTGGTTTTTCATTTTGGTTTGTATACTGAAAAATGATACAGTTCTAGTGGAGAGGGAGTCTAATCCATTTAATTTATAGTATCAATATACTTAACTATTTATTTTAATATTATCACTTATTTATTTATAAACTGAAATTAATGCTGTATTCTATAACTTTATCCTTAGCTTTTAGACACAGGCAGTATAATTTTCATAACCCCTGAAAATGCTGGGTAGGAAGTATTGGAAGGAAAATGTTCAATTATTTTCTGGGTTTTTTTAAATTCTCAGCTCAACAATCTTTATTTATTCAATGCTCAGGCAAAGGTCATGTTCCCGCTGGGAACTCAGCAGGAACATTACTATACTTAGGAAAGTGCTGATGAAGTACTGTCCTAAAATTATTTTACGTTGTATAGTAGAATTATTCATGATGTAAAAATAAAAATCTACCCTAGCTTTTATTTCAAATTCAGGTTTAAATGTGATGTAAATAGATTAAGGAATATTTTTAAGAGGTAATACAAATGTTGTTAGCTGTCCCCTTGTAGAATATACTCTGTGAGCTTGATTCAAGGGATTTGTACTGGTTTTATATCAGTGTAAGAGAAAGAGAAGGAAATTAGGTTCTGTAAGTGTATCAACATCTAAGCCTATGTTCAGAATAGACTCTATGTACCTATGTTAGTTGTTTTCCTGCTTACATTATATATACCGCACATCCTTTAACAACTATTTTTATCTGCAGAATTAGGACAAATATATTTGTAAATTTTGTTTACAGGTCCGATCGCCGCAGCTGGAGGAATACAACGGAATCTGGCCGAGAGATCCATTCACTCGATCTTCCAAACTCACCCAGATAATCACTTCATGTTTGACCCGGCCCTTTAAATTTGAATACAATAGTGGACGGATTGGCAATGTTTATGCCCCAGAAGATTGTCCTGTCATGTGTATTAACATAGTGAGAGGGATTCTGAACATGATGCATATTACCATCAAGAAGTCACAAAATGTGTATGACTTACAAGAGGTTTGTTTCTTTGCCAGTTTGTTTCAAGAAGCTAACACAATTTTGTTTGAAATGTTTTTTATTCAGTTATAAAAAGGGTGACCAACATGAGGCATGAGTGCCACAAGTGGTACAGGCAGCCTCTATCTGTGGTACATGGCAGATTGGGGAGTGGTCAGATGCATGGTATCAGATAGAGCACGGTGCAAAAAGCAAAGCAGCAGATGGGTCAGGGAAAGGGATTGGAATAGCACTTGGGGAGCGTACACGACTGATTTGTGGCGCTTCTGCCAAAAGTTGCCTCCACTGATTTAGAATCTTGTTTCATATATCAGTCAACAAGCAAAGTCTGTCATTCACATTTATTTGCATGAAAGAAATGTCAAGTATGAAAATTGGTGTTTTTGCTAGACATCCCAATAAATTATCTTTATAATTTATTGATTCTTATATAATTATCAGATCTAGAGATGTGTTTATTGCTCACGATCCTCAATTAGCTTTATTTGAGTTAATCTATTAGTGTTCATTGGACTGACAGTGTTGATTAGCTTATTACTTTCTAACTTTTGAATGTCAATCCTGCAGCTCTTATTCATTTGAGTTTTCCTATTTATTTTAGTGGGATCAGTCAGGTGAATAATGCAAGCAAAATTTAACAGCCCATCAAGAAATGGCTTCTTTACATTCTTAGTAATCTTACTTTTCATTTAGATTCTTATTTTAGTGGAAAACTCTTATTCTCATTCGAAGGAGACTTGCTATGAGTAAGAAGCCTAATTATTTTCTATCATCTCTGTAGGCTGGAATTGAAGGCATCTGCCACACAAGGTATGTCATCCAGGAAGACAGGAGGAATAACAGAGTCTCTATTACTAAAACCAGAGACCTAAGCAATTGCCAGGATAAAGTGATGAAGAACATTGGGATGTCTTACATCTATCCTTTTCCTGGTTTTCCAATGGTATGCATACTATGTATAGGTTTTCTATGGAAATGGGTAAAATCATTTATTCCCATTCACTAGATGAATCTCTTTACATTTATAGAAAGAAAAGATCATAAAAGGAACTGCTGCATTCACCTACAAACTGAAATATGCAGAACGCGGTGCCCTGATCACAGAAGCTATGTCCCAGCAGGTGTATCAGATCTCCCCATTCAATGAACCTGCTGGTGTTGCTGTTACGGAAGCAAGGTAGGCCTAAGCAGCTAAAAAGAAAATTTAAGGCCACTCAGTTCAATCCTTCCTGCAGCTTAAATAAATGGAAGTTAGCTTCAATGGCAGCTGGGTAAAGTTGCAGATGTTCATAATATGGGAGGAGGAAGTTCCCCCAAAAGTTTTGGGAATGTTGGGCTAATAACTATTTTGTTATATTAAAACTGAACTTTGCATTGTATTTTAAATGAGAAGGAAGGAGAATAAACAGTTGTTTCTTAAACCCCTCAGAATGTAATATTTCAAAAGTGATTCCACTGGGTACTACTTTATAGCAGTGACATGGGGAGTCAAAGTAAATGTGATACATCCACATATATTATCTGGTAAAAGAAATAAAACAGTTTTGCACATCGTATTAGAATCACAAAATAATTAGGTTGGAAGGGACATCATAAATTCATAGACATTTGGACTGGAAGGCACCCCGGAGGACCATCGAGTCCAGCCCCCTGCCCCAGGGGCAGGAAGTCAGCAGGAATCATAGGATCCCAGCAAGATAAGCATCCAAATGTGTCTTGAAGGCGTTCAGAGTGGGTGCTTGAACCGCCTCAGGTGGCAGCGGTCAACTAGTCAGCGGTCAACATCAGCAGTCAACTAGTCCAGTCCTTTGTAAAATTCAGGATGTGCTTCTCCTAAGTCATTCCTTACAGATACTTCTCCAGGCTTTCCTTGAAAGCCTCCAAAGGAGGAGATTCCACAACTTCTGTGGGCACCTTGTTCCATTCTTCTACTGTTCATACAATAAGGATTTTTTCTGAGATTTAATTTAAATCTGCTTTTTCTCAGTTTAAACTTACTGCTTTGTGTCTTGCTCTCTGTGGCTACTGTTGTTCCCCTTTTATGGCAGTGCTGGAAACTGCCATTTTGTTCTCCCTTAATTTCCTTTTCTCCTAACAACAAACACCCAGTTCTCTCAACCTTTCCTACTAGGGCTTATATTCCAGACCTTCTTATCAACTCTGCTGCTTGCCTTTGAATCCTCTTTAGTTTCTCTACAACCTTCATCAAATTTGGGGCCCAGAACTGTGCACACATAATTCAGCTGAAACCTAGCTACCAACAAGCTAGAGTGGCAATCATAGGTTCAGTTTTTCTTGCCTTCAGGAATAACAGTTCAGTATTTAACTCACTGTAGATAACCATTATCCTCTCGTAATATTCTGTCCCAATGATAAGGCCTTATTTTAACAAAATTTCCTTGCTGCAACAAGAAAAAAAGATAAGATGTTGAAACAGTATCACTGTACAAATCGAAGCAGATGGATGCAGTTACACCGTTTATTTCTTAGATGTACACACCAATTTCTCTTTATTTCCTTTTAGACAAGAACTGAGCTTAATTGAAGTGAGAAGTGAACAAGTGAGCCCTGCTGAACTTCGGCTGCAAAATAGTGGAAGCCTTCGTTATGATTTCCCACCAGTACTACCACAGATGCCAATTCAGCTAATTAAGATGAGAAACCCTGAGCAACGGGTATAGAAGTCTTAACTTTTATTTTACTAATAATAAAGCTAAGAAAAGATCATAATATTATTATGCACTCTAAGTAAATGAACATAGTACATTCTCTCTGTCTTCTGGTTTGTCACAGATAGTGGAAACCTTGCAACACATAGTCCAGTACAACCAGCAGGACTTCCACTCAGATGTTGCATACAGGTTTTTAGAGCTCATCCAGCTGTCTCGGGTAGCAACTGTAGATAACTTTGACTCTCTTTGGAAGCAATTTTCAGACAGACCTCGCTACAGGTAATTGATTGACTTTGTCATGCCCAATCACCATTTTTTGTTCAAGGAGCACAAGAGCTAATTTTAAGAATATTTTGCAGGCGATGGTTGCTGAGTGCAATTTCTGCAGCAGGCACTGTGGATACAGTAAAGTTCATCAAAGCAAGACTTCGCAGTGATGACCTTAACTACATTGAGACACTTCTGACTGTTTCTGTTACTCTCCATTTAATAAAAGCTGATGAGCATATAATGCCCATAGCAGCAGTAAGTACAATTTATGATGACTGAGGACAGCTAGTGTTCATAGAATATGTTACAGATTAGGTTCTCGTCTCACACTGGTGTTTTGTATCAGGATAACTCTATTAATACCCATGGCTACTACCTGTGTAAGAGGAGGAATGGAAAATACATATATTTGTTCTGCAGACTTTAAAAACCTGAGTTTCATTTTGTCAGATCTCACATTTTATTTTCTTTTGCCAGCAAGTCAAAGTTCACTTTTATCTGTTAATTCTAAACAGTAATGGTGATGGACATGTCACATTATTTTAATAGCTTTTTAAGCATTACAATTTCCAATACAGAGTAATTACATAACATTTCTAGACCTGGGAATATTATGATAGAATTGCAGGTAAAAATACTATCCAGTTGGAAGCATCAAGATTTTTACTGCACTATTAGTACAAATATTTATTGTCTAGTAGGGTTTCTTTTATCAATAATCCTATTACACAGCATGTGAAGTCAAAATGACTCGCTAATACAATGAACAACTGCAGGCTTCTCCAACAAAATTAATCTCTAGATCGACTTCTGTTTGTAACTCTTTATTTGTTAGGTCAGATTCTTAGCTGATAGGAATCATCATAGTGCTATTTAAGTGAGATCTGATTCAAGTTTGTATATTAAATGTTTCCTGGCTTGATTTATTTGATTGAGAAGGAATGATGATCATTCTTAAAACACTTTCCTAGGAGAATCTCAATAATTGTCCTGGTCTGACTGGCAATATGAATGTTCTTTAAATATTAATTTAAAGAAATGTCTCTCTCCTTTCTCCAGGATCTAGTGACTGCTTCCCGAATTCAGAGAAATCCCACACTTCGCAAGTTTGCTTACCTGGGATATGGTTCCCTGGTAAACAGATGTTATTCTGTGTCTTCATCTTGCCCTAGTGAAGTCCTTCAGGTAAGTAGTTTTAATTTCAGATTTTTTTAAAAATAAGGATAACAATGCATTAGGATCTGATCATTTTTCCTTAGTAAATACTGACAAGATCCATGATAATAACATTAATTTAAATAGTATATATTTCTTTTGTACTCTCCCTTAGTAGCCAATTTCACCTTTACCTTTGGCATAACTCCTTCATGTAAAGTAAGTTCTGAGGGAGTCATCACTGAGTAATGTTTATAGTTTCAGTTCCATTATAGTAATTTTTATAAGACTTTCTGTATGAAAATAAGAAAGTACTGAATTGTGCTTTGTTTTCAGCCCCTCCATGACCTAGCTACTGAGGCGCTCAGCAGGGGCCGTGAGGAAGATATGACTTTGGCTTTGAAAGCCATTGGCAATGCAGGAGAACCAGCCAGCATCAAGCGCATCCTCAAGTTCCTGCCCGTGTTTTCATCTAGTGCTTCTGATATCCCAGTCTATGTTCAGGTTGATGCTGTGATGGCCTTAAGGAAAATAGTCCGGAAGGACTTCAAACAAGTAAGTTTATGAAGGAGATCGAGAACATGAATTTCTTGAGAGCAAGTCATTACTTCCTTCTATGATCAAGTGAACGGTTTAGTGGACGCCAGTAAAATAATGAATGTGATATGCTTCTACTTTAACAACTTTTGACATTGACTCTCATGACTTTAGTAAGCTAAAGTTAATATGGTCTAGAGGGTGGCCAATGTGAAGCATGCATGCCACAAGTGCGGCATACAGGAGATTGGGCAGGGGGCAGGGAGCACAGCTGCAGATATGGCCTGGAGCAGGAAGCAAAGCAACAAATAGGTCAGGGAGTACAGGGCAGGGGGAAGATGGTAGAGGAGCAGATTGGACAGGAAAAGTGGCACTTAGCGAGGGTGTAGGACTTAATTTGTGGCATGCCTCCCAAAAAGTTTGGACCCCACTGTCTAGTTCAAAGTACTTATAGGGCAGATATATAATGGGTAAGGCCATCATTCTCAAAGAGTGGTTCTCAATGGCTTGATGGCTAGCTGGGAAAGATTTATAATGGGTAGGACTATCATTCTCAAAGAGTAGTTTTCAATGGCTTGACATTTATTTGGGAAGTGTCAAGTGGGGTTCCCTTGGAGTCTGTCTTGGGGCTAGTATTTAATATCTTCCTTAATGACTTGGAGGATGGGTTTGAGTGCACACTTAGTAAATTTGCAAATCATTGCAAGATGGGTGGAGTTGCAGAGACCTGGGAGAGTAGGATTAGGATTCAGAATTACCTTGATAAACAGGAGCAATCTAAATAGATTTAAATGGTCTAATTGAATAAAATGTAATAAGAGCAAATTTAGAAGTATTGCACTTGGGATGGAACAGCCAAACATATCAGAGACTGACTCATTAGGCTTCAGTAATGAAGAAAAAGACCTAGGGGTTATAGCGGACTGCAAGCTGAATATGAGTCAGCAGTTTGCTATTGTTGAAAAAAAGCCTGTAGCGTACTGGATTTTACTAAAAGGATAGTGAACTGCAAGTTGAGGGAAGTGATTCTTCCACTCTTCAGCACTGGTGAGAGCAACAAAAGTTGCAGTCTAGCAGTCTAGGTACAATGACTTAAAGGAAAGGTTGGAGAAATGGATTATTTAGTCTGGAGAAGAGAAACTGAGAGGATCTGAGAACAGTCTTCAAATATTTGAAGGGTGGTGATAAAGAGAACGGAAATAGACTATGCTCTGTTGTCATGGGGGACAGGACAAGAAGTAGTGATCTTAAAACTGCAACAAGGGGAATTTAGGTTGTATATTAGGAAGAGGAGCTTTCTTATGATAAGGGTGGCTAAACACTGGAACAGATTATCTGTTTTTAAGAGGATGTTAGACAAATACTCCGTTGAGATGGTTTAGACCATCTAGACCAGTGGGGGCCAACTTTTTTGGCAGGAGTGCCACTCTTTCCGCTGCCTAAGCTGTTGCTTTGCTCTCTCCTCCCTGCCCTGTCTGCTGCATCAGTTGCTCTCCTCTAGTCCCTGACCTATCTGCTACAGTTCTCTCTGCTCCTTGCTGGATCTGACATGAGACATGGCTGTGCCTGCCACTTGGGCACATATGCCACTAGTTGGCCACCCCTGGTTTAGACAGCCTTTTTTTCCTTGTGATTCTCATTAGAATCAATGGATTTATGATAGATAAATAACACATTATCACTGGTCTGTTATTTGTTAAAGTGATCTGAATGATAGTGAATGAAGTGGATCAAGTTTACCAAGCCAAGGAAGTTGCTCCCAAGATTAATATTTGTCTTATTACTCCTGGCTTTTTCCTAGGTTCTGCAAATTGTGACCCAACACTTTTCTTTCATCTTTGTGCATCAGCTCCTGCAGTACAAAGAAATTATGCTTAACACTCTAGTTTCCTTTAATTATCAGTGCATGCTTTTTCATATAAATAAAACAAGAACCTTGAAGGGAGACTGTGTACCTTAGCTATTGATAGTCACACATGGAATCCTGTTTTCTCTGTCCAGGGGCTGGACATTCTCATCCGAATCTTTATGGACCGCTCACTTTCTCCTGAAGTACGAATGATGGCCTGTGTTGCCATCTTTGAAGCTAGACCTGCTCTTCCTCTAATAACAACCATGGCTAATATGATACTGAGAGAGACCAATTTGCAAGTGGCCAGCTTTGTATATTCGCACATGAAGGCTTTGTCAAAAAGCAGGACTCCATATCTGTACAATATGTAAGTAGAGAAGTAAATCCATCTCTTTTCTGTGTGGAATGTTTTCCTTGACATTCTCATAAGTGAGAATTGTATGAAATGAACCCCTGTGCAGTGGTGAAGGTTAGCATATTTCTGTATATTGTTCTCTCTCCCTTTCCTTTTTTTTAGATCAGCTGCTTGTAACATTGCCCTTAAGCTACTGAGCCCTAAACCTGACAGACTGAGTTATCGTTACAGCAAGGTTATGGGTTTTAGTACTTACTTCGGTGAGTAAAAGAAGTTTAATTTATTGGGAGTTTCCATCATCAAAACACCATTTTCAAGTCTTTTGGACAAATAATGTAAACCATTCCGAATTCCAACTTAGACTATTTCCCAGAGGGTCCTTTCTTTCCAGCGTTATTAATTGTTTCTATAAGATAACCTGCAAAGTTAGGCTTATTTGTTGTTTATGAAGAACACCATCGGTCTTTATAAATAATTTAACAAACTCCCTAATTTTCTGATATGCCTTTTGCTACAGTGAAGTGCACTTTTGAATATTCACATTTGATCACATGGTAATTATGGCATCCCTGCATTTGTTAGTATGAAATTGTCCCAAGTTCTGTGAAGACTTGTGCCTTTGAGTATCTCATTGAATTGAATGGTTCACTCACTTATATAAAAATACTTTAACAGTCGTTTTTACCTACATTCTAGAAACCATAATGACAGTATCCTCTACAGCTTGACCAGTAGAACAATAAAATGATGTTTGTCTTGGTTTTGTTTACTATAGATGAATATAGGGCTGGTGCCATTGGAAATGTCTACCTTATGAACAGTCCAAAAACAATGTTTCCACAATCTGTAATCTCCAATTTGGGGGTACACTATGATGGTGCAATTGCTGATTTGCTAGAGGTAAATATATTTAAGCCAATAAACGAACAATTAAAGTTTATGTTGCTTATTCTGTTTCTTCACTCGGTATGTTTTCACTGTATCACTCTACTGGCTTGTGAACAACGTTGTTCTTTTGTTAGGTTGGCATCCGAGCGGAAGGTCTCATGGATATTGTAAGGAAACAGAACATTCCATTTGCTGAATATTCCATGTACAAAAAGATAAAGGAACTTGGGAAGACAGTATGTGTTCTCGTTCTTTATATTTAGCTGTTGTCAATTATTATATTTTCCAAGTGCAGAGGGCAGGACCAGCCTCTTCCAAGTGTGGGAGCTGAGATGGGCTAGACAGAAAATTGGGGTGGGGTTGTGCTATACATTTTCTGGCCAAACATACTGATTCTTTTTTTTTTTTTTTTTTAAACAATACTTACTTAAGGCTGTGTGCCTCTGCAGGCTGTGGGCAGGAGTGGGGTGGGCTCAGCTGCACAGGGCAGGTGACAGTGGCCCAGGGAAGTGGTGGGGGGCTTGTACAGTGCAGTGGAGGGGTGGCTTTTTGGGGTTATGGGGGGGCTAAGGCGAATCTTGGGGTGACTATAGCCCCCCAGGACCTCCTCTAGCCCTGCCCCTGAGGCTTAGTAAGGGGCTTAGGGCCAGTTAAACACTCCCTTGACAAGTAGATTAACTTCTGCAGTCAGCCTAAGCGTCTTCAATAACGAGATCCACAGAGGGATGAATAGGAGGGGATGGATTCTCCTCTAATGTCTGGAGTAGTTTCAGCAGCCTTGCATTGTGGCCTTGTTTCCCAAACACCATGTATATGGCTGCACAAGGGGCACTTTTAGAATTGGGCTCCATAGAACACAGGTGGTGTCCAGCTCTCGCTTGGTCTCCCCGGTTCTGCTTTCCCTCCTTACACTAGCTTTGCTTTCAAGAAGAGCTCTTCGTTTTCCAGATAAAGGTCGCCTTGTTACTGTTATCTTAAATGTGGATGATGCAGAGGGTGAGGAGATGACCTATGCACTGGACTGATTACCCTATCAGCATACACAGCACTATAGGAAGCCACATGTGGACGTTTGAATTGTGTGGAACTCTGAAAAGCCACACTGTAGTACAGAAAATGGCCAAATATGGTTTAGTCAGTAGGAATTTGTTGCTCTTTGTAGGGTTTGTTTGCAAACTATTACATTCAGTGACTGTTTCTTTGTTTCCTAGCTGCTGGGATGGAAGGAGCTGCCTCCAGAAAACCCTTTATTATCAGCCTATTTAAAAATATTTGGCCAAGAGTTGGCCTTTACTAACATCAATAAGAATATCCTGGAGCAGGCTGCAAAGGTATCAGCAAACCCTAGTTTTGTCTGAAATATGTGAAGAGATTGTCTACTTTTTCCTAACCTGCGTTGTATCTGTTCCATTCTAGACTCTTAGGGAACCAACAGATAGGCAAGCAGTGGTGAAGAAAATAATCCAACAAATCCGAAATGGCATTGCAGGCCAATGGACTCAGCCAGTGTTCTCAGGAGAAATTCGACACATTATTCCTACTACTGTCGGTCTACCTTTGGAATATGCCTTATATAGTACTGCTCTGGCACGTGCTGCAGTAAATGGTGAGCTTTGCTTTGTAAGAGTTGCTATATGGGATCAGAGCAAGTGGAAAGGTATGTAAGTAGAGAGATAGGAAAAGGTGCATCTTTGTAGAAAAGTCAGGAGGAGTCAGTTAGAAAAAGTATGTGAAGGAGACCTGGGCATAATGTAGCTGAAACAAGAGAAAAGGCACTTGATTTCTGAAGTCATATTTTGGAAAGACTGAAGGCCAAGAGGATGTGATAAGAGCATGGCAAGTGCAAGACATATGTTGATGATTACAGTAGTCAAGTTCAGAACTAATCAAAGCCTGGTCAAAGGATTTTGCTATGGAAGTGGCTGGATTCCATGGGGACTGAGCAGGCATGAACAGGAGTTATTGCCTGTTTAGCAAGACAGATATTGAAGATTGTCCCACTGTCAGATGCAATTATCAATGATGTTAAAGGATGGAGAAATAGACATAATTCCATTTTAGGGCAGACCATGTTTGAATGTGGCCTGGGGAAAATGGCTGTTAATGATCATAAAATTATGCAAGGGAGTTTTAAATTAGACACTGTTACTTGACTATCTCCTGTGCTGCCACAATGAATTTCACAAGTTGATTACACAGTAGCTGAGAAGACGTTTCCTTTTTGTTATGAACTTGGTTGGTGTTGTCATCATTGAATGACTGGTCTCTCTTGTTCTGGATGATAAAAAAAGTGTAAAAGAACCAGATATTTGAATAACACTACATATAAATGTTTAGGATGAGTCTGTCCTCACCACCCACCCCATTATGCTTTTCTTCTTGGGGCTAAATAATATTAATTTTCTTAATATATAATATTAATTTTCTTTCTAAATAATCTTTATCCTCTAAATTCAGGGTAGATAAATCCTTGGGCTTATCCATCTTACACTGGTTACATACAGTTCAAAGTCTAGTGACTTTGAGGGAGTTGCTTCTGAGGCTAGAATCAGAACCTATCTTCTACCAGTGTGCATCAGCTTATGATTGCTTATCAACCTGCCATATACTTACAATTTTATATGGCTTCTACACATTGAAGTGATTTAGCAATCACCAACTTTCTCACTGCTTCTTTGCCAGATCATGGATAAAAATATTAATTAGGCTAAGTTCTAGGACACACATCCCTCTGGTTGCCAACTATTAATTCCTGTCTGAGGAATAGCTGTTCATAAGAAGTTTTAGTGTCTTTTTAAATAGCCAGTTTTTCATTCAGAGCATGTCTTTACCATGGTTCTATTTTTATTAATAATCTGTCATAAGAACTTTTGTCTGTACTCAGATCTCTCATTTATTTATCTTTGAATGTTTCCTGTCTTCCATAGTCAATGTGAAGATGTCCCCTGGTGATTTTAGGCCTTCACAGTGGACTGAATCCAGCATGCAAATCCGTGCTGATATCACCCCTAGGTAAGGAAGCTGTTTTATGGCTTTGAGCTCTGTAGAGGCCTTTGTGAAAAAAGAAATACTATTTCTTAAAGATATGTGCTACCTGCCTGCTTATATATGGCTACTTCACTCTGTTTCAGTTTATATGCTCAAGCAGTGGCAGTGATGGGAACCAATACAGAGTATTTCCAATCGACTATTGAAATTCAGGCCAAAGTGCAAGCAAGAACTCCAGTGAAATTTGATGCCACCTTGGACATGAAAGAGAGAAATTTTAAGTTTGAAACAACTCCATGCCATGAGGAGACTGAGATAATAAGTGGCAGGTACGATTATATTTCCTTAAAATTCTTTCTATTGCATTGTGGAATCTTCTAAAATACTAAGCAATGCAATCGTCTCACATGATTTTGGATATCAGTAACTCAGAGTTATATTGCAGCTCTTTATGAACATCCTTCTTAAACATCCAGTTATTCAATATAGCACATTTAGGGGGAAGGAGGGATTGTAACATGGCATAACATTTACAAAGAATAAAAAGCGTCTAAACCATTTAGAAACTTGATTCCTATTTGGATACTCAGAAGCGTCTCAGGTTTTATCTATGGTCTTTACTCCAACCTACAGTAACACAAGTAATTGATGTTTGTGTAGGAATTGAATGATTTTCTTCTTTGACTTAACTAAATATTTATAAATATTTAGTTATCTGTTCTGGTGTTCAAAACTGCACAGTTCTATTTTACGGATCAGTACAGGCACATGCTCCAGTTAATCCAAAAGATCTTTTATGCCATTTTCAAACATTATCTCATGAATATTCCGACAGACATGAAGCTTTTGCTGTATCAAGAAATATAGGAGAACCAGGTGCAGAAAAGAAGACACCAGTTCTTCCAGAAAATGCTGTAAAAAATATCTTGGAGGAGCCTTTCAAATCATCAGAAAGAACTTCAAACGAAGCCTCCTGGAAGGTAACTAATTCCTTTTTAGATATCTATATAGATATTTACTCTACATGCAGTAAATGTGGCTATATTTGTGCTTCTTGCCTGTGAAAATTCTTCTTGTGATATGCATGTGTTCGATGCAGCAGAGAGGTGTATCTGATATCCCATCTAAGAAATATTTCTATGGTTCTGAAGAGGATCTTCACCACAGTACAGGAAGAAGAACACGTGCACAAGCCATTTGCATCAAGATGTCTCGTTTTGGTTGCCAGCTCTGCTTTTACAGAAAAACACGAGATGCCACTTTCATGAAAAATACGTATCTGTACAAATTTATTGGAGTACGTAGTGGCGAACTTGTTATGAAACCAGGTACTGTATAGAACGCATAATTTTATGTCTCTCCTTCTTAGTACAGCTGAGGCATTATATTCCCTAATGCATGTGTCTGGTGTCTAGTCCGTACAGATGCTGCCATTGACAGAATCCAGCTAGAGATCCAGGCAGGATCCAAAGCAGCTTCCAAAGTAATCCAGTTGGTAACACCAGAGTCGGAGGAGGAGGAGGAGGACTTATCTCCGGATGATGAGATTCAAGCTAAGCTGAAGAAGATCCTAGGAATTGAAAGTGTGTTCAGGGTAATTGATTTTCAGACTGGAAGGAACCCATTCATGCAGAAGCAGTGGTTTTAAAATACATTACAGAAAATTAGCATAGATAATCAAGAACAGGTTTAGTTAGGTCCATACGGTTTCAAATGAGGAATCAGTAAGCAGTTATCCAGAGCCTGAGTGGGATGTAAGTGGTGCACAGCGCTGGTCCTGGCCTGCTGCAGAGACATGAATTGTAGCTGAAAGAAATGGGCATGTTTTTTTTTTTGTCCCTCTGCATGTTGGTTGGTATTAACACAATAAAGTTGAGTTTCCCTGAAATAAAGGCAGTAGAGTAGCTTGGAATCTAATGCAAATTTACCGAGTAAGACATAGAAAGGGTTTCTTGTGAAGTACACCCTCACTAACATCATTCTTGAAATTCTCCTTTCAGGTTGGAAATAGAACTCACCGCCATAAGAAGCAGAAGAAACAAAAGATCCAGACCACACACCTCCAGGCAGAAACCAGCGCTAAGCACAGATCTCTTTCATCCTCTTCCCCCTCTACTGCCACCTCTTCTTCCTCCTCTGCTGCTGGTGAGAAGATAAAAAATAAAGAGGAGGGTGCCACAGCCTGGCAATCAAAGAACAAAGATGCAAAAAGCAGAAAGAGCAGTAGTGCCACCAGCAGCCAAGACAGCAGTGACAGCAGCAGCAGCAGCAGCAGCAGCAGCAGTGGTGTGACAGGGTCACCTGGCAGCAGGCATCTATCAAGACAACGTACCAAGAGTCCAAACAGTAAGAGCAGCAGCAGCAGCAGCAAAGATAGCAGCAGCAGCAGCAGCAGCAGCAGCAGCAGCAAAGATAGCAGCAGCAGCAGCAGTAGCAGCAGCAAAGATAGCAGCAGCAGCAGCAAAAGTAGCAGCAGCAGTGTGGCAGGGCTACATGGAAGCAAGCATCTCTCAAGACCGCGTACTAAAAGTCCAAACAGTAAGAGCAGCAGCAGTAGCAGCAGCAGTGACAGCAGCAGCAGTAGCAGCAGCAGCAGCAGGAGCAGCAGCAGTGACAGCAGCAGCAGCAGCAGGAGCAGCAGCAGTGACAGCAGCAGCAGCAGCAGCGGGAGCAGCAGCAGCAGTAGTGAGAGCAGGGATTCTAAAGTTCAGGTAATGAGCTCACATGGCTCAGTAGAAGGAGTGGTGGTGGTGACGTGTGTGACGTCCATTACTGACGTCAGGTGACTTTGCATTGAAAATCAGAAAATTAGGAATTAATACAACAGAATGCAGTGGTAAAATACTGCCTGATCTGCAGTAAGGGCCCATCTTCAATATGCAGCCTCCACTTTAAAGCCCCTCCAGAAGTTCCACTACTTTGAACACTTGTTAAAGACCACCTGAGCAACCACATTTTGCTGGTTTACCAGTAATTTCTAGTAGGCATGGAATTGCTGAAATTATGTTCCTGAAATATTTCTTTATTTCCACTGTTGTTTTTGAAGTACAAGGCTTTTAAAATGTCCTGCTTCTGACTTTCCTCCCTCCCCCCAAAGGGGCTTCCAGAGATCTATCAGTATCGCTTCAAGTCGGCACGCTGGCAGAAGGTAAGCATTCTCTGCTTATGGATTTGGTGATGGGCTTTTCCCCAGCACAGGCAGGGCAAAAACCCAATGGACTTTGTATAGAAAGGACTGCCCTTTTCTTACAGTGTTTATAAAGCCTACATATATAACTGTATTCCACAAAAAATATAGAAGGATAAAGGGCCAGATTCTCCCCTGCCATGCATCTCATGAAATCATTTCTGCCTGTGTAAAATGGGTGCAGAACTCTACTGGAGTGGAGGGCAAGGTGCAAGACTACACTAATCTCATGTGAAGCATCTGCCATCAAAAGTTTACATAATGTGACAGGCCTGGCAAAGGTGCCCGTGACAGCTGTTGACAATTTACACTAGCAATAGCTTTAACCTGAGAAATAAGGCATGATAAACATCTAGAAAAAGATGTATCCTAGGGGCCTTGTGTATCAAGACACACACACACACACACACTAGCAGTCAGCAGGAAGGTAACGGGTTACAGAAACGGGTGTGTTATGAGATCAGGTTCCAAATTCCCCAAAAGAAATGTACTACATCAGGGCTATCTGACAGGAGGCCTGTGGCCCCTGAGGGGTTAATGTGCAGCCCCTGGGCTTCTGGTCTGTGCACCACTCCCCCCTTTCACACCTCCTTCACTTTTGCTGTTGTTGCCAGAGTCCCAGGGACTCCTTCTGCTTCTGCTGCATGACCTCACCCCTGGGTGCACCCTATGGAGTTCAGGGATCCCATGGCTGGAGACCTTGGAGGGACCGGGTGTGGTGTCTGAGCTGGTGTACTAGATTGTGAGGCAGGGGGCCAGAGTGGCTGAGGGAGGGGCAACATGATGCAGTCACCCATCCAGGGGTCCATGCAGTGCAGTGGGGGAGTTCACATGGTGCAACATGTGGCCCAGGGGTGTGTGGACCATCAGTGTGTAGCTGGGGTTACTGTGGCTCTCAGCCAGTCGGAGGTTGGACAGCCCTGTATGAGGTCAGTGCTGCTCCCACATTATGTGGAGACGTTGTGTTGCAATTGTTTTTGGTGTTTTAATTCTTTGCCGTGGTCACAGCCATTAAAGCAGAGGCACTATCTGAATCCGAATGCACTGTGTAAATGTCCTCAAAAACAGAAAGCAAAAATAAATTTTATTTAGAACCTAAATCTGAAAAGCCTTGGCATGTGAATAACTTAGGTATGCAATAATACCATTAAAATCTACAAATATGAGATTTTTTTGTTTGTTTAGGAGAGTAAAATCTACTTGGACAATCAAGGATTGGCAGGCTACATACAAAAACATCACAAAAAAACTGAAATAACTTGAAATAATTCAGCCACTCAGTCTTGGGATAAAAGTTTATTGACAATAAGCACTTAATTAGAACCTCCTGGAAATCAATAGAAGATTGTTACAGAGGGTATTTTGCAGGGTCATTTAGAACAACTTTATTCAATTGATCTGTTCAGGGTGGTTTGCTTTTGTATTTGCAGTACCCAAAGAAGACCGTTTCAGGTGGCAGCACTAGCAACAGCAGCTCTTCCAGTTCTTCTACAATGGAAGACACCTCCAATGCAGCTTCCCAAGTCAGTCTCTTAGTCTTCTAGAAACACAGTGTATGGATACCTGAGACTGGCAGAGTTGTATGGATTTGCAGTTATTGCACAGCTGGTATAATGGGAAAGGAAAAATAGAGTGAATGAGCCAGTATAATGACAGGGCCAGGGGGAAGATTTTTGTGCAAGAAATCTTCCTTCCCTTACATTGCAGAGATGTCAAAGAGCCTCTTTCTACAGTCTAAGCCAGTGATTTGAAGAACCCTGAACTGGACTTGAGGGATTCTGCACTAAACTCAAGGCTCCCATCCATAGCTTTTGGGAATTGAGTGGCACCCAATCTCAAAAACTGATTTATAGATTACAGTGGTTGCCTCCTTTGAGAGCAGGCTGGCAGTAAGGACGGGGAATCATTCAGGCTGAGAGAAGCCTGAGATGATGTTTATCTTCTTATCTCCCCATGTCTCATATCTCCCATCAGAAGATCTGGCATCACCCTGGTTGAGAATCACTGGTCCAAGCCTTGGGACTATTTGTTCCTATATCCTTTGAGTAGCAAAGCTACAAAAAAAGATGGATCATGACCTCTGTGCATGGAGCAACATTAGAGAACTTGTGCATGCCTGAGGTGCAGCCACCCAACTGTGGGATCTTCCAGAGGTGTTGGAGGTGGACTCTGGCATAAATCTTTTAATCTAACATGTAATTTGCTAGAAGCCCCTCAGTTCCTTGTGCCTCATGTAATTTGAATGTATGCCTTATTGCTTTATAGTCATTTGCAGTAGATCATCTCAAAGTAACCTGCACATTATTTACTAATTTTTTAAATAATGGCTTGGGGCTACTTAAATACAACATTGATTATTACCATTTATTAGGATTAATCTGCTGAGGTTAATATCGGTATTTGTTTTGTGGCAGCTCCTAGGACCAGGATCTCATTGGACTAGGTGCTCTTCAAACAAAAAACAAGAAAGTGGTCCCTGTACCCCAAAAGCTTGCAATAGCCTTCTAAAATAAAAAACGGAAAGACAGAGGGAAACACAGAAACAGCTGGTCTCCAAAGCTCAGTGCTGAATATTACCAATAGATAGTATATATAACACATACTCATTTAACATAGCCAGAGATCTTTCCCCCTATCCATTTACAGGAAAACAAACTTACTTTAATTCTGTGTTCTAAATCATACAGCCCTTATTCAATCCTCACTCTGTTAGAGCGCCCATTGATAACAAATGGGGTTTTAGCAAAGAATGACCAGTTTTGCTCAGTGTGTGTGTGTGTGTTTGTGTGTGTGTGTGTGTGTGTGTGTGTATATATATATATGTGTGTGTGTGTATATATGTGTGTGTGTGTATATATATGAATACAGTGTATGTCTGTGTGTAGATGCATGTTACACACACACACACACACACACACTTGTACATGTGCACACACACAAATACATATACTTACATACATTTAAATCGTAAATGAAGTTAATATTTCTATAATGATTTCTTAATAATAATGTGGCATATTATATATTCTGCTCCCCCTTTTTTAGCTTAAATTCTTGGGAGACAAAACATCACCAGTACTGGCTGTTATTCTTCGTGCTGTCCAAAATGATAAAAAGCTGGCAGGCTTCCAGCTTGTGCTGTACTCAGATTGGTACTCCAGCAGACCCAGGATACAAGTATTTGTGTCAAACATCACAGAATCAGGCAGATGGAAACTCTGTGCTGATGCTTCAGTCATCACTTCTCACAAAGCAGCAGTAAGTCTCAAAATGTTACACAGCTACATACATACCCAAACAATCTTCAGTGTACCTAAAAAAAAATAAAAAAATAAAAAAATGAATGCTTTTCTCTTCCTCATAGGCTTATCTGAAATGGGGCAAGGATTGTCGGGACTACAAAATTTCTACAGAGATTGTAACTGGTCGGTTTGCTGATCACCCAGCTGTACAGATGAAACTAGAGTGGTCTAAAGTTCCTTCAAGAGTCAAGGCAATTGCACAATGGTAAGTTTTCAGTCATCTCCAGTATTGTATAGTACATCTTCTGCAGTGTTTAAGACCAGATTCTGTGCTCCGTTGTTCAGAGGTATTGTTCAGTAGAGCAGGGGGCAAGGTTGGAGCTTGTCAGGGATCATTTGGCATTACTGCTATTCCAGATGACTTTACATCTGCTCTGGGCTCTGGTGCAGGTTAGAGCAGCCTGTGGACTGTTCTCATTTACAGGCTAGTTGTCAGTGTCCCCTAAAGGACCATGTAGTGGCTGACACTGACATAACAGCATAGTATGGACATGCACCTTCCCCTTCGCATCCCTGTCCCTATCTATATCTCTCCAACCCCAGTGTCTGCTAACCTGAGGCTGAGTGCATGTGCGGAAAGCATCTGAGGTGGTTTCATTAGCTGTGCTCTAATGAATAGGTCAGCTCTGCCAGAAGAATTGTCAGCTGTCTGCATCATGTGCTTCCTGTCCATAGGGAATATCTGAGTATCTGTAGTCTGTGTGGACCTTCCAACTGACCTGTGTTTTTTCCTTTTTAAGGTTTTACTCATTCATCCCTGGAACTGCATTTATGTTAGGTTTCTCAGAAAAAACAGACAAAAATCCTTCTCGGCAGGCCAAGATGACTGTGGCTCTAACTTCTCCAAGGACTTGTGATGTTGTCGTCAAATTGCCTGATGTAACTATAAAGTATAATCCTTGCAATCGCATAGCTCACCTGACAGAATGCTTGGCTAGATATTTACTTTTAAATTAGACCTAGGCCAACTCTGCAAAAAAAAAAGAAAAAAAAAGGATTTGAAAAACGAACTGATCTGCGGTTATTTGTGACCCTTTTATTTGCTTTCCAAGAATATTCATACAGAGACATTTTGTTCACAGAAAATGAATTTCTATGAATATTCATGCTAAATATATTTTGCATGTGTAATTGCTCCAAAAGTGTTTGGCCAGCCATCTTAGAAATTCCTTCTGTTTTTGGAAGTAATCCATTCAGAAAGTAGAAATAATCTCTTATAGCTTAGTTGAATAGTGACTGCATATCCTAAGTGCATAGTAAAAGCAGTAGTCACAGTGCGTAGCTAATGGGCAGTGGATTGCCTGAATTATGTTCACAGAAATTGTTTCGCAGCCTATCTACAAATAATTTAGAGAGAAAGAGACTGAAATCACCAATAGCTTATTTACTGTCAATAGCTCTCCCAACTCTGTTTTTAGTTCGTTTTCTTATTCCTTTTCAGATAATCATTTATGACAGAGCAGTCAGGCTCCCAGTGCCCCTCCCTCTTGGGCCAAGCATACCATCTTCAGAAGTGCAGTCTCCTTCCTGGAATGTCTTTGCTGCAGCGCCGTTTGCAATCCTTGAGACTCTTAAAGGTCAGCAGTATATCAGCGTCTGAGGCGGGAGCTGTGACAATCTTGCTTGCTAATTCATGTTTTCTGAGATCTACATGGGATTATCCTTCTTTCATTAAGAAATAACTAACTCCCCACAGCAATGTTAAATCCTTTCAAGCTGGAGGGAATCCACTGTATGTTGTAAAGAAATCCCATAATTTTAAACTTTCCAAAGAACTACTCACATTCAAGTGCATGATGCTGTTGTTTCAGATCCAGTAGATTGGCTGAAGTCAAGATAGACTTCCATGGAAATACAGGACCCAACTCTGAATATATTTGTGGAAAATCTGACCAGATAGCCTTTTAATTGCCAAAAATCTAACTTTTGCTAAGATGTGAGGCTATATTTTTTTTCATACCTATAATGGAGATTGTGGGTACTGAAAACTCAATATCCCTATAGAAAAATACATATTGCCTCACTCACATTGCATTATGGAGTTTAAAATAAGACATGGCATTAAAATAGATCTCCCTTATGGAAAGGAAAATATTCACTTGTTTTGGGACTTGTTTTTTTTACCAGCTCAGTGTTCAGTTTCTGATGACAACATCACAACTTTCAATGGAGTTGAATTTAACTACTCGATGCCTGCAAGTTGCTATCACATCTTGGCTCAGGATTGTAGCCCAGAACTGAAATTCCTGGTAATGATAAAGAACTCAGAAGAGTCTGACCTGAAAGAACTTAATATCAAGCTTGGTCATCAGTAAGTAATTCTTGGCCTTATGTTGATAATGCAAAGCTACTATCTCATCCAGATGTAATAAAGGCTTAGGTGGAATCATTACATTGATGAATCTGAAACCCAAGTTGCATAAGTGTTTCCCTTAATTATCTCACATTTATACTGAATAACATACATAGGAAAATTGAGTATAATATTAGCCTATATCTAAGTATGTATAATATAGGTATATATTATAAGTATCTGGGATGTGTTTATAAAGATGAAAAATTGAAGCATATGATAATGCAAACAATCAGTGCTGTTTAGTAAGAGACCATATTTTATATACAGAGTGTTCATGGACATGATCAGAATAGGATATAAATTAATTTTCTTTCTTTTAAAAGTGAAATGGACGTGTATCCTGAAAGTGGACTTATCAAACTCAGGGTCAATGGTGTTGAAACCCCGGTAGCAAACATCTCATATACAACTGACTCTGGTAGGTGATACAATGTACATTTTATTCCATTTTTAAATTATGTGTTGGGAAACAGAGGAGAAAAGAAATACTTCAATAGAGGTATTTCCATTAGCTTAGCCATGATATTGCGTGAAGTAAATTCTTTTATTTTCAATTTAGGACCAGTGAAGATTTCAGAATACATCTTTGCATAACAGCGTTTATAAACACAGGGCCTTAAATAGCTACAAAAATATGTGGGAATTAGATTAACTTTTAAAAGGCTTCATTATTTTTCCGAGAAATAAATAGTAACAAATTAATGAAGACAATGTGACTGTTAGGACTCTTACCTTTCATACATGCAAACACTAAGCCATTTTATAGTGTATTTTGTTTCTCCAACAGAAAAAAAATAAAGATGAACAAAGCATTTTTATATAATTATAAAATTCTGGTATGTTTTATAACTTCCTTCTCTGAAGAAAGTTCACTTGTATTTCTTTATTACAGGTGCTTCTGTAACAGTCAACAGTGAGGGGGAAGGACTATCACTTGTAGCCCCAGACTATGGCATTGATAAATTATATTTTGATGGACATGAATTCAAGGTATGTATCTCTCCTCTGTTAGTGATTTTATGTTTACAAAATACCGTGGAAAGTTTTATAAAATTCCACAATTTGACAAATTAGACTCTGTACTGACCAATCATATTATAAGACTATTGTAGCTAAATAAAGTCATTTATTGATGAAGTCACCAAGCTTGCCCTCAGAATACAGAAATCACACTTAGTCAAAATACATGGAACTTTAGCATAGGTGTAAGTGTCTTGGTTAGCAAAGCTAACTGCAAAATCAAGATAAAAACCTCTAGTTAGCATAGCATCCTGTTCTTCTATAGTACTTCTAATCCAATAATATTAAAATGCTTCACAGACATCGGTCAGTACCATAAGTCTCAGGGGTAGTAGCATAGTAACAAAGAGAAGTCAGAAACCTGGATGCCAGAAAAGTGGATCCTTGTTCTATATATGTGTGTGTGTGTGTGTGTGTGTGTGTGTGTGTGCGTGCGCGTGCAGAAGCACATTATATTTTATAAATTCTAATAGAAAAGCTGTCTAAATGGTCCTGTCTAGGAGTTGCTAATTAAACTATTATAAAAACATCCATCAGACAAAATACTAAGCATCAATCAATAAACTAGACACAGGGATTTTTCTAAAGGGCATAGTGTACCAAACTATGTTAGATGCCTTGAAAATGATGGGAAAATTATTATTACAGAAAATGAATACATATCATGGTCTTTAGACATAAATATCGTGACTTTATATTACATTTCATTTCCCTCTGAATTTATATCAGGAAACCACTCTAATAAAGTTCTATTCTGTTGACATTATCTCTTAAATATGAACTTGAATTAACTTTTGTGTTTTGTTTTTTTTTAAACAAAGATTCAAGTTGCTTTATGGATGGCTGGAAAAACATGCGGTATTTGTGGAAAATATGATGCAGAGAATGAAGAGGAGTATCGGACACCAAGTGGATCCATAGCTAAAGATGCAGTGAACTTTGCTCACTCCTGGATTCTGTCAGAAGCCCCCTGTGCTGGCAGTATGTATCCAATAAATATATTGTGGTATTTACTAGAGTTGGTCAGAAAATTGAATTACTATCTTGCAAGAAGTTCTGAGATTTTTAAAAAAGAATGTGTCCCAAATTGTTATAAGAAACTGACGTTTCAAAATAATTTTGGAGACTAAAACTTCCATAATATTTTGATACAGAAACATTAAATAGGCCTTACAGATGTTTTGTTTAGATAATTGAACCATATACAATATTGGCATCAGTAATATCAATATCAATGCTATTCATAGCAAGATCATTACATTTTAAAAGTTACAAAAAATTAGAAGCTGAAGCAAGAGAAAAATATCAGAACCAAAACAAATAAAGGCAGGCAAAATGGAAGAAGAAATAAAATGCTCTATTTCATTTTTTTCCAAAACATTTCCACTGAAAATTTTGTTGAAGTTGACAAATTCCCACAAGCTGTTTCAGTTTCAAATCTGTACCTTCCAGTGGAAATACCAGTATTTCATCATTGCTTTCCCAACCAATACTAATCACAATTAGTAACAATTAAAAGTTTTGGATCAATGAGATTATATCTTTAGTCTCTGTCAAGGCCGTAGAAATATAGTCCTGTCAGATTGATGTGCCAGCGTAAATGATGTGTACACACAGTGCGTGTACACATAATGTGCTATGTGTACTGTAATCATATCATCCCATCATTGAAATGTAAGGAATAGGCAACTTTTATTTGCTTACTAATTTTCTCTTCCTTATGTTCTTATTTGCCTTTGTAACGAAGATTTGACACTCTAATTACCCACTATAATACTTCTATTTAACATACACTTACGGAAAGTCAGGACTAGGTTGAGGTCCAATAGCAGACTATTTTGATCACCGTAAATCAGACCTATCTGTTTAAGCAACAGGGAATGTATCTTTATACATCGATTCATGCATAAGCAGCTGCATTTAATTAGAATGACCAGGATATTTGTACCATTCTGTATTGATTATTGTATTTAGGCACAACCTGATTTTTTTTTCTACTTAAGACTGAGCTCTATTGTCTATTAAACTCAGGTTTTACACTAACTCAGTGAGCCAATTTATCCCTTTTAATGTTAATTAAGAATCCAGTTGCATTTCTTCATATTCATCTAGAAGTAACTCAAAATTTCATCTGAAATCAGCTTCCTATATCCATATGCACATCAGATTTACTAAAGGAAAAGAAAGTAGTCAGTGATATTGTTTTACATATGATTTAAATATAGTCTTAGGTGGGCCAGTTCATTTGGTATTTGTGAAATATCACTATCAAGTGGGAAGTTTGAAGAAATGTTGAGTGTTTTACACAAGTATTTTTTCTTTTTTTGCAGCTTGTAAACTACAGCGTTCACTTGTGAAACTTGAAAAAACAGTTAGACTTGAGGGGGAGGACTCAAAATGCTATTCAACTGAGCCTGTGCTGCGTTGTGTGAAAGGGTGCACACCAACTGAGACTACCCCAGTCACAGTTGGCTTCCATTGTGTCCCAGTTGGTAAGTCAAAAAAATCCTAAGGTACAGAAACTTCCCTAATAGTCAGCACTGTAGATTCTGATTCAACTTGGTCTCAGACATAAGCATTGATTTCAGTAGGACTTCTTGTATGCTTGAAGTTATACATGTGTGTAAGTACTTTAGCAAGCAGGGCCCTTAATTTCTAATACAGAGTGTCTGAGACTTTCTTTAGTGGAAGACAAAATGCTGATTTGGTTTTATAACATTCTTCATAGGAATGACATTTAAAACACATAGCTAAATGGGTATTTCATGTCATCTAGTTTGTATTAGTTTCTGTCTCTGGACCCAGTCCTGCTTCCACTGAAATTATTAGTGTTTTGTCAGTGATGGAGCAGGTATAAACTGGCCTTCAAAATAGCAAGTGAGATTTCAGGAATATTGGGATGTACAGGGTAGTTTTCTTTTAGTTTTTAATTTGACATTGCTAAAAAAATTAATTGATTTAAACTGAAGTATTGTAAGTGAAAATTATAATCATTGGGCATTTTAATTGTTGATTGATTGCATTTGGGTTTCTTGTGATGCCTACTTTACCTTCACTTAGAGGAAATGTGCATGACAATGAGAAGTCAGGTGCAGTGTATTAGTGAATACGGTCTGATGCATATAAAATGATTCTCTCTCTAATTCTGCTTATCATCCTTTTTTACTTAATTTCAAGATTCAGTTTCCAACCTGCTTGAAGGACAGACGAAGCTTGACCAGAAGTCTGAGGATACAGAGGATGTAGTTGAAGCCCATACCGCATGTTCATGCAGGGACCTTCACTGTTAGTTATATAAGGCTACATTTCAGCATATGCGGAAATTTGAGTGTTTATTTTTATTCTATGATGCCAGAAAATTCATCCTAGGCAAGCATAGAGTTGTTAATTTAAGTGTTTAAAGTCCTATTGAATCTTCTTAAAGCTGATCTAAAGAAATGTTCAACGTGATCATTGTAAAACTTCTGAAAATTCATAAACATCTGATTTCCTAATAAATTTTTGCATTCAAAAAGAAATGCTGGTTTCTTTATTTCACTGTATATAGAAATTAAGAGGTCTGTTCTGCTTCTTGTCTCACACTTCCACCATTCTGAGTAACTCTGCCCCTTACTGCAGCATACCAAGGGCCTCATTTTGCTGTTAGATAAGCATGAACCAAGAGCATCTTAACAGAAGTCAATGAGGTACATCAGTGTGAGACCAGAAGTAGTGAGGGCAGAATTACATCCAACAACTCCTGAACCTTTCATGTGAAATCCTGGTCCTAGTGACATCCATGTCAGTTTTTTCATTGATTTCAGCAGAAATAGGTTTTCACCCTTCGTGTTTAGCTGATTGATTCAAAAGCATCCCACCCAGCAGAATTTCAGTTAAACAGTAGCCAGTAATAAAATGGCTATCTTTAGATGAAACTATGCCTGCTTGTTTGGGCATAATGCTACTGTAAGAATATAGCAAAAATGTAGAGATGTTCAACAGCTGAAACTATTTATTAATTCACTCAAGAGGCTTCATCTGGCAGTATTGAAATCAGTGGGAGTTTAGCCATAGACTTCTCCCTGTGCTAAAAGCAGGCGTTTAGCTTCTCAGGGCCTGATCCAAGAGTCCTAAAACAATTTAGAAACTTTCCATTGACTTTCAGGGGTATTTGATCCGAGCCCTTGCTGAACTAGAGAAGCTACAGCTGAGCGATAGATTCCACATCCCTACCCTACCAGCTCAGAGCATGAGAGGTTGTGACCAGTGAGTGGATTTGGAGTCTCTATACCACTGGCACTAGGCATTAAGTGTGCCTATACATGAGCCACGAGGCTGCTCCAACACACTGTAATTACAGTGCGTTGGAGCAGACTTGATTAATTGAGTCTGCTGGAGTGTGGTAATTACCGCGCTCCAGCAGACTCCAGCATCTTGTGCCTGAGCATCCCTGCGCTGAAAAATGACAGTAGGGGCATTTTAACTAAAATCATTCAATGAGCTTTAGTTAAAGCACCCCACTGCCATTTTTCAACATGAGGATGCTGATGCATAAAATGCTCCAGGTGTTTTAATTAAAGTGGCTCTTGGAGCTGCTGTAATTAAAGTCCCCCCCGCCCCAGCACCACGTGTATAAATGCCCTAAGAAAGAGATTTAAAGAATGGCTAGGATCTGAAAACATGCTCCTCCTACTGGGACTTTCTCTTGTTACTGAACTGGATATAGGGGGAACACATCCTACATAAGACACTATTCTGCTAAGAGCCTCATGTTACATAAATAAGAGGCAGTTGGAACTGAGACACTGAATTAATTTGTCTCAAAGTGATTCCTGGTGCCAGGAAATAGAAAGCAAACAAATACTGAATGGAAGAACGGGGCAGCTAGAAGCTTCATCAGAGCTGAAACTCTGGACATGTGGAAGTTATCATGAGGAGGTTCTGACAGGACGCCACTCCATGCAAGCAATTGGTGCTGTTTAAAAGCAAAACCTGCAGCAATTACTCATACATTTTCACAATGCCTGATTCAGAAACATTGTAGAGAAACTCAAGAAGAGTTTGGGATTGGTGTGTGAAGAGGGCAATTTTGGGACAGCTGACTGAGTCTCAGGTAGGAGACTGGATTCTTATAACACCCATCTTCAAAAACAGCTCTGGAGGCAATCCTGGGATCTGCAGACCAGCATGTCTTCCAACTATCCGCAGCAAATTAGGAATCCTGTCTCACCTTTCTGCTGGAGTTCTTTGAGGATGCTTTCAAACATGTGGACAAGGGGGATCCAGATGCTGTAATATGTTTGGATTTTCAAAAAACTTTCTTGCGGTTCTTAAAAAACTGAGTTGTCATAGGTTTGGAAAGAAAGTTTATTCATAGACTGGTGAAGAGAGATGAAACAAGGTCAAGGCTAAATGTTCATTTTTTCAGGATGGAGGAAGGTCAGTGGTAAGGTTCCCTTAGGGAACTGGTGCTGGGGCTAGTTTTGCTTAACATCTTCATAAGTAACCTGGAAAAGCAAGTATATATTGAAATTGTAAAGCTCACAGATGATATCAAATTATTCCTGGCAGTCAAATCCTAAACTGGTGGTTAGGAGTTGCAGAAAGAGCTGCAAAACTGAGTGAATGAACAATAAAAGTGGTAGAGGAACTTCAGTGTTGGCAAGTGCAAAGTAATACACATGGGGAAATACAGCCTCAACTATACATACCCAAAGCTGGATTTTGACCTAGATGTTACAACTCAGGAAAGAGACCTTGGAGTCGTTGTATATTGGTCTCTGAAAACATCAGCTCAATGTGTAACAATGACAAAAAGGTTGGGTATCATAAATCCCTGTATATGCCCATGTATAAATCTTGAATATCGTGTGTAGTTCTGTCCTCCACATCTTAAAAAGGACGTAGTAGAATCAGAAAAAGTATGGGGAGGTATAGAAAAGGACAACAAAGATGATTAGGGGTATGGACCAGCTGTTGTACCAAGAGGTACTGAAAAGGCTAGGACTTCAGTTTGGAAAGGAGAAGGCTGGTGCTGGTGGGGTGGGGGGAGCGAGGAGGGATTTAATAAAAGGCTAATAGCATTGCAAAGGGGTAAATAAAGTGAATAGAGACCTATTATTCATCAAGTCTGAATCTGGATTGCTAGGTACACCCACTGAAATTAAGGTGAGATAAATTTAAAACAAGAAGTACTTTTTTCCATAGCATGTGATTAACTTATGGAACTTGTTGCCACAAGAGATTATGGAGGCAGCTGCTATCACTGAGTTAAAAATGGGATTAGACAAATGTATGGAGGACAGATCCACTGGGAGCTATTACAGACAGCATCAGCGATGTATGCTCTGATATACCTAAAACAAAGATGTGGTACCAGGGAGGGTACAACAGTACAGGAAGACCTGTGACCCTTGACAAAGCATTTAGAATTGGTGTAGAGTGCATGGTATGCAGGCTGGAATGAAACAAATGGAGGATGGTAACATGGATAGATATGAATGATAATTCAAATTAACAGTAAAAAGAGATCTAAGACGCAAAGGGCCCTCTGATTAGATACAGCATCTCATGTATTCAGCAACCTGCATTTCAAAATGGCAGTGCGGGCACTCATTTGATGAGCTTTAGTTAAAACACCCCCACACTGCAGCATCCTGGGGTGTTCTAATTAGATTAATTAAGTCTGCTTTGACATGTTCAAATCAGAATTTGTCAGAGCATGTGTATAGGCACCCAAAGGCAACGGGAGAAAGAATAGTACAAGGAGAGGCATGTGCTGTGACAAACTGACATAAGCCAGGAAGATACCTGACATACAGGAGAAATGCAATTAATTATATAACTTTGAAAGAGTTTGCAAGCAATAGCAAAGTGAGCAGGATGGACAAAGAAGACAGTGATAGCACAACTAGCTCAGATTGATTCCTCATGTGAGTAATGTACTACACTACAGCACCAAATGATTAGAATATGAAGCTGAAAGCGAAGTAAACATTTAAAGTAATGGCTGCTGCCAAGCCAAGGCACCGATGGCATGACTGCTAGTATCTCTGAACAAAAAGTCACAGATGTTAGAAAGTAAATGCGTAAAACTCATGGCTTAGAATTTTGATTGTATTTATATTAAAGCAATATGCAACCTAGACAAATGGTAAGTAAGAAACTGGAAATATAAAATATATAGTAGTACATGGGGAACAAAAATCCATTATTAAGATAAAAGTCTGTCAAACCCCTCATCTCATGAAAATGATGCATTCATTGAGACAAGGACCAAGCAGTTGAGGTGAGTTTGAGGATGCCTTCCAGAGGCAAAGAAACAGCTATGAGAAGACAGAGCAGCTGAAAGGACCCAGCTACGCATTTCACATCTCCAGGGAAGTTCCCTTTGCCCTTCTGCGGATGTAAATAAAAAAAAGAAGAAGAAAAGAAAAAAATAAATAAAAAAGAGCTGAATTTTCTGAGAATCACAGAGCAGGTAAAAGAGTTAACATGTTGGTTATCATAGAAAAAACCCAAAAAGAACGCAAAAGAATCAACTACATATATAACAAGAGGACATTTTCCACTATCTACCAGGAGAGAAATGTTGGGATGTGGTGAATGCCAAACACTTTCCTGTGCTGAATGTGTCAGCAGAATTCTGACAAGTGCTCATAGAAAAACAGCAGATGTTTGTGCATATTCAATACCCTATTTGGGAGATACTGTTTCTGCAGATTGTGTTTGGGCTGCATTTGGCATCTAAGGTTTTTTCAGTGGAAAAATACCACAATTTTTGGTGCTCTAGCACGTATTATGATATACATAGATAACATTTTGATGAAGGGAAAAACAATAGAAGACAGTGACTGTGGTCTTGGGCAGTTTGGAAGAGTCAGAGGTGCTGGATTAGTAGACAAACAAAAAAGTCAGGGAAACAACATTCTTGGAAGAGAAGTTAACCAAACAAGATATACAAAAGATGGTTGAGGCCATTGCTAATATACTTGTTCCAACTAACAAATAATATTGAGATTCTTTGGAAGGGTAAACTACATTGGAAATGTGTGCATTGTATAGTTGCGTGCATCAGCAAAAGTTCAATGGACTTGGGTTGTAAATCCTAATAAAGGAGTTTGTAAGCAAAAGGAACTAATTAGGGAGACCCCAGTGCTGTGGTACTGTGACAAAAGCATCCATCCAAGAGAAGGCACATTAGGTACTCCAGTGTGCTTTGCAGGCTCCCCTGTGCTCCTGGGCTAGGGACAGACGTTCAGAAAGCCTGAGCCTGAATTGATTCAATCTTTGCAAGTTAATCTAACCTGGGGTGTGGCCAGGCTAGGCAGGACACTCTGATTAGGGAGGGGTGTAAACCCTCACCCTGCCTGCAGGTCCCAGGCTTTTTCCCACGCACTGCTCAAGGGGTGGGAGTATTGCCAGACCCCAGACCCTGGCTAGGACTCTGAGGCAAAGGGTGTGTGTGCAGTGCATGTATCAGTTGATGATACTGAGCTCTGCAATCTCCCTCTCCCTGTCTGCAAACCTGACAGGGCTGCAAACCAGGAAGGGGGGAGAGGGAGGAGGGTGATAAAACCACAGTGTTATCAGCCCATCTGGAAAACTAAAACCTCTCTCATTTGTTCAAGCTCTTCTTAAACAGCTTTTTCCAAGGAAGGAATGGAGGGACATCATCAGCTGCCCTGTTGATTAGCTCAAAAAAGCCCTAAGTGCTGTTTGCCTGTCCCAGTGAAATTGGAGACACAGACACCTCTCAGTATTAGCTAGCATCCCTAGGGGGATACCAGCATCTATACTTGGGGGTCTGGTGTTGCTGGTCCCCATGGGGTTAGCTGCACAGTCCACTCTGACTCCTCTTTTACATGGACACTGTCCAGCCTGCCTCCATAGGGACTGAACCCTCCAGCCCCCCCTCTAAGATTCTGATCTGTGTCTGTGCAAGGGGGTAGGTCGGGGGTCTCCAGTCCCCACAGGGAGGCAGGTCAGGGGGTTCCTGGTCCCAGTGGGGGCACGTTCCCTGCTGTTTGGGGTGGGAGGAGGAGGGGTCTGGCAGATTCAGGTCCCACTTGATTGGGTCCAGATCCACTGGACCCTGCCCCCTCCCTACCCAAACAGCTGGAATTTCATCCCCACCAGGACTGGGGACCAGCAAAGCAGCCTGCACATGCAGTTGTGGGCACACAGCTCTCAAGTGCTGTGTGTGGGGGGAGCTTCTCTCTGCAGCCCCTTCGGAGCAGAGGGAACCAGGGACAGACCCCTTGAGGGGTATGGAGCAGCTGGGCAAAGCCCCACTCGCTCCTAACACCAGGGGCTCCAGTCTGGGAAGTTGGAGGAAACAACCAACCCACTCCAGTTCCTAACCCGGGCTTTAACTGCCACCACCATTGCCCAGCTGTGCAGTAGGGGGCAGCATTTAAAGCCGGGAGTCCGATGAGGGGCACTGTGGAGAGGAGCTGCATTGTTCAAGACCCTGGGGCTGACAGTCAGAGGTTTGCTGTCAATCGGTCTACAACAGTAGAAAGCACCATGGCAGTCCTGACTGACTGGGGCTATGTATACTCTTTCACTCAGATGTTTGAACCCCATTTGATTTCCACTATATCTGCCATTTCTTTAAATGTTTGGCGTAATGTGTATGCTTGTCCATAGAGCACTGGAACTGGTGGAACTATGATTCCACTGGTTGAATGTAAAGTTTCTACATACCTTAAGTTGTCCACGGATGAGTCCAAGAAAGTATTAACAAAGTCTTCTATGTAGTTTGGTCAAAACTGAAAAGCAGTGCTTCACGTGTCACAAGTACTACCAAAAACCGCATTTCAGTGCACTCAAATAGAAAAAGATGGTTTAGGCTTAATTTATAGGTGTAGAAAGTTTGATGTCTTTATTTGGGAGGTGGCCGTATTAGCTGAAATGTGCTTCAAACCATCTAATGCCTTTGGCAAAAAGACCTGGCAAATGCCCACCCTGACAATACAGAGATTGCAAGTAGCATTTTTGGTTCCAAGTGTCAGATTTGTTGGTTACAGATAGGCTTCCCAGAACACCTGACATGCCGGAGCAAAGGCCTTCGACTGCGCTTCAAAAAAAATGAAGGTTCCATCTCAGATGGATACGGTGTTATCACATTTGAACCTTTGAATACTAATAAGAAGTAGGAAATAGTTACACACTCCCTTTCTGTAGACATAGCTACTTTATTGTAAGGAAATCAATCTAAATGCTCAATACACCACAAAGTATTGTAGAGCTCTCAAAGTTATTCAAAATTGTAAGATAAAAGCAGAGCTAAAGTAATATGAGAGCTCAGGGAAGTCACACTGTGCTTTGCTGCTCCTACTGTACATAAACGGTAAGGTTGGGATAGTGATGGAAATAAAAGCAATGCTGAAGAGTTGGTGCTGTTTTTCATGTTAATCCAAAGGACCCCCAGCAGAAGGTGGGGTCTTACTGTGTGTTTAAAGGTTTTAAATTAAACTAAGCATCATTATATCCACGTGACCAGATTCAGCTAGTCCATCATGTCTGCAATATCACTGGGAACTGCCAGGTGGTGCTGGGGAGCCAGGGGAGGTCTAAGGAATCCATAAACGTGATGCATTGGCCAAGAACCCCCACGCTGGGAAGAGGGAGGCAGCAGCTGCTGTTCCAGCTTGTCTGGAATGAGCTCTCCTACACAGTTCCTTACCCAAAGCTGGTTACTTTGTGCAGGGGATGGAGCGATGAATTTCCCCTTTGAAATCTGTTCAATGCAGGCACAGACATAGCTCAGGCTTTCTGTCTTCCTCTCTCTGAACAGAGTGACATTTTATTTTAAAGGGCACAAAAAGCTTACCTCATCAGTTTTCAACAAGCAGTAAAGAAAACACGGACCTGGGATCAGTGCTACTGTTAAACAGAAGATAGGTTAGTAAAATATTTACTCTGTTTAGAAAAAGCCCTTTCCTCTTCAGAAGCCACTTCAGCTCAAGGCGCAGTGACTACACAATTTTAAACCTTACAAAAAAAGAGAAAATTAGATGAAATAAAAATGCCCTACTGGTTCAACCAAACAATATAACCTAGTAAAACTAAATCATCTGCTTTGGATAATATTTGCTTTTCTGTTTTGTAAAACCAATTACTTATCATCTTTCCATATTGAAACAAACTGTAATAGTATTTTCTTTAAAAATTTGTAGTATTTTTGCTTGCAAATAAAAGACTGAAAATAACAGTCCTGGGTTTATTATAAACCATGATTAAATCCTGCTCCTCCTACACAAACAGGTAGTCCTACTGAAGTAATAATGTTTATAACCAGCCATTTAAATGTGAACAAATCAGCAATCAGCCTGGGCCATATAATTAGGAGCCTACCAAATTCGCGATTGTTTGATTATCGCAGAAACCGCAAATTCAGGCAGGTTCTGCAAAAAATGGCAGTCTCTGTGGTTTTGGTGGGACTATTTGATGTCCTTTGTGGTTTTGGTGGGCTTGCTGCAAAAGAATCCCCAACAAACTTACTGAAAATAAAATGGTTGCTCTCCAAAGGGAGCCAGCAGTCTTCATGGCGCTGCAGCCTGGCTGCACAGCCTGAAGGAGTGGGACCGTCAGCACAAAGAGCTGCCATCAAGATGGATGCAGCCCCCACCTGTCCCTGCTGATTGGCTGAGAGGGCTGCCTGCCTCCAACAATCAGTGGTGAGGGGCAGGGCTGTATGACAGACAGCTCTTGAAACCAATCAGCAGGGCAGGGCAGGGCCCCCAGGATCTCTTGGTCATTCAAAGGCTTGGGGGTCCCGCTGTGGTCAGCCCTGGGATCTGCCCACAACATCCACTAGCTTTCTTCTTGAGTTAGGTAGACCCTACATATAACCCACAAGCTCCCTGCTAGGTTAAAACTCTTCCTCTCACTTTCTTTATTCCAGAGCCCAGTTCAACCTGATCTTTGTTCCCCACTTCCCACATGAGTTGAGAGGAACACTCTCGACTTTAGTTGGTAACTAGCCAATTGCCGGTCAAGAATGACGGGGGGGGGGGCTGGGGTGGAGTGCTGTCACCTAACGCCCCATGCTGCTGCTCTTCTGCCTCTTGCAGAGAGTGGGGTGGGGGGGCCAAGGCCAGCGTTGGTGGACCCAGCTCCCCACCCCCTGTCTGGTCCTCGGCGCGGCTTCGGAATCCTGGCGGCGCTCCCCCACGATTGGAGCACTCTGATTGCCTGTTTCCGTCAGCCAATCAGAGGGCGAATAAAGCGTTACGGACAGACAGACAGACTTAGGCTTTTATAATATTAGAACTGGGAGAAGAGCCTTCAGTTTGGGAGGAGCCACTTAGTTAGACTAAAGGACCTCAGAGGTTTTAGTGCTCCACAAGAAAATTTGCTGTTTAGTTCTTCTCATTCATGCCTGACTGTCTTCATTGTACTTGGTGATCACTGCAAACAGAAGTTAAGCTATGAAGACCAAAGGGCATCCCGGACAGATTAAGCACATGCAAGAGCCAGGGCATTGACTGAAGGAGCTGGTGGAGGTGGGGAGGGGAAGTTTGAAAGAAACAGGAGAAAATCCTAGAGAGGAGGAAGTCTAGGATACACTCAGAGCAGGCACTGGGAACATGGCCCTGATAGCACAAAAGCAAAAACAAAGTCGAAGAGACAAAGCTTTTGTGGCTAAGTGCTGACTGGAAAAGGGGGCCTGGCAGTTTAAGCAAAGACTCTTTTGTCATTGAGTTCTGCTGTGTTCAGGGAAACAGGACTTTGTACAGCCTTAATAAACAAGATTGCATCAGACAAATGTCTGTTCCATCACTGGGCTCCTCATACCTGGAAGAAATGAAGAGATCCTGAATTTTTGCACAATGCTTAGGTCAAAAGAGGTAATGCTATTAAACCTGGTAACAAAACACAAATGGAGACCAAAACAATCAGTTTCCATGGTCTTTCTAGCAATTAGACAATGTTCATATCCCTACATTAACTTACTTCACAAAACAGCATGAAACAGGGGTATCAAACATACAGCCTGTGGGCTAGATCTGGCCCATGGAGTCGCATGATTTGGCATGTGGACTGACCCCACACGCTGGCCCCAGTCCAACGCACTGTATGTGGTACATGGGCTGGACCCAGAACAGTGCAGCACTTCACTGGATCGGCTCTGCATGCTGGCCCTGGGGCTGGTCTGGATTGGGTCATCCTGGAACCAGTAAAAAGGGCCAGTCTGACAAGGTGCTACATGCAGCATGCTGCCCAAACCAGTCCCCTGCACTGTATGCACTCCTGGCTGGCCCCACACACAGCCCCAGGTTTGCTGTTCACATGGCACGTGGGAGCAGCACAGGGCATGCACTGCCTGTGGCGCACACCCTGGGCCCAGCATTGCCTGTGGCATAGAGAGTCCAGGGTGTGTGCGATGTGCAGTGCCCTGGACCATCCCCTTGTGCTGCCTACAGCACCAGATCCAGCCCATGTCCCATGAGCAGTGCATGCCCTATGCCAGCCCTGCTTGCCATGTGTACAGAGAGCCCTGGGGCCAGTGTGGGGGGGCTGCATGCAGTGTGCGGGCTAGACCCAGTTCCATGATGCTGTACAATGGGTCAGTCCTGGTCTGGCCTACAGACTGCCCCAGCAACCCTCATCTGGCCCTAGGAGGCCAGATGAGTTTTAACTTATTTAGTATATAGCATCAAACTATTTAATACAGTTACTTATAAAATGTTGGAGGGTTGGAGTGCCCTATAGAAAGGCACTTTGTGCCTGAAAGCTTGCCCAGCAGTTTTTCTGGCTGCACAATTGGTCTAACAAAAGACATCACAAAAAGCGTAGTGACAATTTGGGGTTGGAGTATCCCATATTTTGGCAAAATTCTTCTGGGCCACTATCAGTTAGATAAGATCTTGTGCTTTATGTCAGGTCAGAGCAACCAGGGCACATTTAGCACAAAGTGTAATAATGCCAGCAGCACCTTGTGAATAAAGATCATGGGTAGTTTTCCTTACAGAATAAATATTTTGTTTTAAATTATCCTTAAAAAACAATAAAAAGGGCAGCCCTTTAAAATGTATTTCTGTGAATGTATTTTGCTAGACTGGAGTAACTGTAAAAGGAAATTGCCAACAATACCTTCATTTCAGATTGAAACATCAGCATTATCACCAAACAAAGTTTGAGTAACTTGATAAAAAGTTGATAACTCAACAAAACTCATTCCAGCAGTCATCACTGTGTTACCAACTCTTCTATAAAAGCTGCATGTTCCCCTAGGGTCTTCATTCATCTTCGTCATGAAGGGAATCATACTGGCATTGCTCTTCACTCTTGTGGGTAAGTTTCTGTTTCCCATATTATTGGCCAGAGATATTTGTTGTTGGCCTAGGAAAATAGACATCCAGTTCTCATTGATTTTCAGTAGGAAAAGGAGCTTAACTCCTGAGGCTTAGAACAAAAAGCTCTGGCCACATGCGTTAGTGGATGTTTATGTATAAATAAGAGACTCCAGGCAGAAGTAGTGGACTGGAAAAGATTGCTGCCTAGGAGTGTGGGGTGAAATGGGCCCAGGTAAGACCACTCCTTTCCCCAACCCTCTCCATGACCAGAACCATGCTTGGGAAGTCCACACCAAGACTGGGGTGGTTGGACCTCCACTTCTCCACTCCCTGGTCTGTGGCCCTGGGTAAAAGCTGACAATAAAGACTTCAGCTGGTAGATGCAGCTGCAGAAGAGCAACAGCAGGGACCCTGGGCCTTTCAGACAACTTCTTGCAGTTCTGCCTGGACTCTGTGCCCTGTGCTGATTGCTCCTTTGCTTCAAAATTGTCTTCTCTGTCTCCCAGACTCTTCACATCAGTCTTATTCCATATCTGCCCTTCTTATAATTCTCCCCACTTCCCCTCAGTGCCCTGTCCTTTCTGTTTCCATTTAGCTGACTCCACTGCAATAACCCTCTCTCCCAAACACTAACATGCCACTTGTTGCTCTTGCAAATGCTTTGCTTGTATGTCCACCACCCCGTGTCTATTTGGATTGTAATCAATTTTGGACAAAGACTATTTAATGGTCTGAAGCCTTGTCTACACAAGGCTGTTGCTGCCACCAGAAGCTGGCAGCAGACAGCAACCATGGAAGAGAGCCAAACAGAGTATTCTCAGACATTCTCCATATGTCTTCTATCAGCTCTGTACATCAGCTCTGTAACATTCATGGGTTCGGTCAGCCGAATGCACGGGCAGAGAAGACTGGTATATGCAAAAGACCTAGCATTAGAGAGCCATTAGGCACTACTGTGATAACACAAGTATTGATAACATTTAATTGGAAGTTAAAATAGTTTTCAGTCTCTTACCTATCCATTGTTTTTGCTTCCACAGGCAGCCAGAAGTATGATGCTGGTAAGTGTATTGTTCCATCTAAAGCACTGGACCTAATTTGGCCTTCAGATGCATCTGACTTCACCCATGTTTCTGACGGCTGAGTTAGGTTTGTGCTTTTGTTGCTGTTGTGCTGATTGCTGTGCCACAAAAAATAGGATAAGGAGGTATTTTTACTATTTTTTCCCTAGATCCTGGCTTTAGCAGCAACAAGACCTGTGTGTACAGCTATGAAGGCTTCATTGTGCATGGGCTGCCAGACAAAGGCATGACAAGAGCTGGGCTGCGACTCAGCTGCACACTAGAGATCAGCACATTGGCAGGCAATAACCACATTCTTAAGGTAAATTATACAGTGTAGAAGACAGTCAAAGCAGACACTCAAATAAGCTACATTAGTTAGTAACATTACATTTTATTTGTCAGTCCAAGCCAGTTTCATGGACTAGATATGTATTAAAAAAATTTAAATCCTTGGACCCGCTTTTTGGGTCTGATCTGACCATATATAAAGAACTGTTACAGCCACTTTAATTTGCTCTTGTGCTTTTGTGTAGCACGGTGGCCATCAGCTGTAATTTGTTTATAGAGACATTTAAGCAGTGTTTTGATAGTACTTCCTAGAATGCTTTTTATGGACATGGATTGAAAATTCGGGAATAGGGAAAGGTATTTCCCTGACCTGCAGATAGGCTAGGGTCAGAGTTTTCACTCTCTCCAGCATTCAGGAGGCAATACACAACTAATGGAGATTACTTAACTGGTCTAATTCTCTGTCAGAACTTAGGGTGGACAGAAGCTGTGTGTGGAAATTGTGCTTGCACAAGTACAGGTCTAAGAAAAGGAGACAGGTTAGTGCAATGATTGGGCAAGCAGCTTTGTGACCTAGGACAGATTGGGCTACTTCATTTACACACCTTCTCTCCATTCTTCCCTTGATATTTTAATCAATAACTATCTCAACAAATGCCTTTTCTCTACTTTTTTCTTAGGTCCGATCTCCACAGCTAGAGGAATACAATGGAATCTGGCCCAGAGATTCATTCATGCCATCTTTCAAACTCTCACAGATGATTGCAGCATGTTTCACTCAGTTTTTCACATTTGAATACAGGGGGGGAAAGGTTGGAAACATTTATGCCCCAGAAGACTGTCCTGTCATATGTGTTAACATAGTGAGAGGTATTTTGAACATGATGCAAATAACCATCAAAAAGTCACAGAATGTATATGACTTACAAGAGGTTTGTATTTCTGTTGTAACTCTACTGTCTTGGGAGAACATAGATTTCTTCTATTATTGTACAAAGATGTGAATGTATATATACTTTCCGTGCTGTTTTCCTGCTTGTGTCCTACTTCTGTTGTAATGAAAGTCGGTTTCAGATTAATAATTTAATTATGCTAATGTTTCAATATCTATAGGCTGGGATTGAGGGCATGTGCCATACAAGATATGTTATCCAGGACAACAGGAAGAATAACCAATTTGTTGTGTCCAAAACCAAGGACCTAAGCAACTGCCAGGATAAAGTGATGAAGAACATTGGAATGACTTATGTCCGTCCTTGTCCTACCTGCCCACTGGTATGAAAGATGTAAATAAGATGTGTCAAAATTCACCACTGGCATAACTACACAGAACCAAATTGTTTTAAATAGAGATGCACTGTCCTCAGGCCAGTGTTGAATTTGACCCATGCATAATGAATCTGAATTAAACTGTTGTCTGTTCTTATTCACTTTGGGAGTTTCTTTGTACTTTTAGAAAGCAGGAAACATTAAAGGAACTGCTGCATTTACCTACAAAATGAAATATGCAGAGGCTGGTCTCCTGATCACACAAGTCACGTCACAACAAATGTACCAGATCTCCCCATTCAGTGAACCTTCTGGTGTTGCTATTGTGGAAGCAAGGTAAGCCTTAACAGTTCATCTGCAAATAACTGAATTGACCATAACCAGGAGAGTTCACATAAAATGTGATCACCCAGGTTTGTGAATTAAACAAAGTAAATTTGTTTTACTGCAACTGAAAGGTCCTCTTGCTATCTTTCTCACTTTTGGAAGAGTGCTCTGGCCAGTTATGTTTCTACCTATGAAAGAGATTATATCTTGTAGTTAATGAAGACCAAGTTGCTATACGTTGTCTTCTACTTTTACCTAATTCTCAACCAGGGCATAATATGTATTGTTAATGCTGATTCCATATAGTTTGATGTTTTATAGGTTTAGAAATGTTGTGAAATTTAAATCTGAACATTTTACTTTAAAAATATTCATGTTGAATATTTCCTATGAGCTAATATTGTGCACTTGGTGCTTTTGTACAGATATTTCAAGATGACTTACAATCTTAAATGACTGGAGGTGGTTAGCCATGTTAGTCTGAAATCAGGCAGAAGGCAGAACAGGGTGGCATCTTAGGGAAAAATTAGTTCAAAGAGGCTTTTATAGACAACAACCTACTTCATCTGGTACTTTTCATAGCATCTCACATATAACCCTCACTCCCCCTCCCCACAGCCAGCTGGGGAAATTTGGGGTGTCCGTTATATATGAGGAAAAAGGCTCCCCATGGGTCTTGAAATTTGGCAGATGAGGTTGGCCAAGAGTGGAGCAGAGGCAGCGTTAATTAGCATGGCTCTGGGAGCCACAGCAATTAACACTGCCACAGTCTGCCCGTCCACACCCCTTTGCTGCCAGATTTCAAGACCTGTGAAGAACGCCTCTCCCCAGCTGCACTCCAGATCAGGCTGACTTGTGGGGTCGGTCCACAGTCAGGGCACCATGTCCAACCTAGCACACCACGCTGGGCCTAGAATGCCAGGTCCAACCCTGTGTGCTGGCTCCTGGAGCCATGTGAAGGATAGGATTCAGCACACCAAGTTTGGGACAACATGTCTTACAGTTCGAGAACCATTGTGCGGTCCCAGATAGCACATGGATTTGGAGCCAGTGTGTGGGGCTGGATCAGCCACATGGCCCCAGACCATGGAGCTGGGCCCTGCTGCACTGGATTGGGCCCTGCTGCACTGTCCCAGTGCTGGCATGCCAGATCAGGCCAGTGCATGGGGTACTAGGTCCAACCCAGCACATAGACCCAGATGCATCATCCCAGGTTCAACCCTGTGCGCTTGCTCCAAAGCCACATGCTGGGTTGGACTTGGCACACCAAGACCAGAGCTTAATACCAGGTCGGACTCTGCTGTGCAGCCACAATGCTGATGTGCCAGATTGGACCCTGGGGCATGGCTTTTTACTCCCTCAACCCCAACACATGGCCCCAGACCATGGAGACCCCAGACTTCAGGTACTTACCTGTACTCCAAGGTAAGATCTTTTTTCCTTCTTGGGGCCATCCAAAAATAGGTTGCATGTTATATTTAAGTCAAGTTATATGTGAGAAAATACAGTAGGTTGTTGCTTAAGGGTAGAACCAGACATCACCTGATATTGCATTTATGCCTCCATAAAAATTATTATGGCAACACAAATGGTGGGCAAATAGATGTCCCTACCCTTTGTTGCACCACATTAATTGTGCAACAAAAGATACTGTTAAATAGTTTCACTTTATTGTGGCAAATGTCTGTTTGCTCGCCACACTCTTCATGTGCCCCAGGCAGGTGCTTCTGGGGAGTCTAGGACCCAATCCTGTGCACCTCTGGAGTTCCAGTAGTAGGGTTGGGCTCCTCAAGCCCCTGGATCACCTGCCCGGCTTTCCCCACTTACAGAAATGCCCCCCGGGGGAATCTTGGGTACCTCTCTGTAAGTGGGAAAACTCAGGGTTCCTCACTTATGAAAACCTTCTCCAGGATCTCCATAGGCATGTCTTCATAGGAGAGGAAAGCCCGTGTGGTCATTAAATTAAGATTCCCATAATATCACTGGCTTATGCAAATGACCAGTGTAGAGTGATTTGTGAGTATTCAAAAGAAACATTCACTAACGATCCTTAATATGCCTTACATTAACATCTCACAGAATGAAGCAGCCTAGTGAAACATTTAATAGACTCTCAGTTTTTTTCCTGCAGACAAGAATTTACCTTGATTGAGATGCGGATCAACCAAGAGAGCGCATCGGAAATTCAGCTGGAAAACCATGGAAATCTTTTTTACCGTTTTGCAAAAGAGCTTATCCAAATGCCAATTCACCTCATAAAGATTAAAAATCCACAGTCACAGGTATAAAAAGCTTAATTTTTTTAGGCTCTTTCAAACATTAAAAAAATACTTTAGAAATCCCTCTGCTTTCTCTTTTTTGTAATAGATAGCAGAAGCACTACAACAATTAATTCAGCATATTCAGCAAGGATTGAACAGAGAAGCTTCAGCCAAATTTTTAGAACTTATTCAGCTTTTTCGTGTAGCAACCCTTGAAAACATTGAGTTTCTTTGGAATCAATTTGCATCTAAACCTCAGTACAAGTAACTGAACTATGTTACTCTCAACCAATATTTCTGATCAAAGAAATACTGAAAATGAAGGTAACGGATGTCTTTTCTTGTTTACAGGTATTGGTTCTGGAGTGCAATTTGTGTAGCAGGAACAACTGATACATTCAATTTTTTAATGCAAAAAATGTATAATGAGGAAGTTAATTACCTGGAATCAGTTCTGATTCTCACCTTCTCATTCCATTTAACTGACACAGATAATAGCACGTTAAAAGCAGCAGCAGTGAGTACATTACATAGTAATATTCCTCATTTTGTAATTATTTTACTTAGAAGTGTCCAGACTACTTTCATTTGTGATATACATACATAATTATAAATGGATATTATGTATTCCCTCCTGAAGTGATACTTTTCCTCCTTAAAGAGCTGGGTAAAAAGGAAAATGTTGAATTTTTGATTAAAACTTCCAACAGCTTTCATATGTGGTTATAGACTGTCAAAAAACAAACAACCTCCCCCAACCCCCACAATAAAACCCCCCAAGGAGGCCTCCAACATTTTCATCAATTTATTCTTCCAGAAGATACATTTGAAAAATTAAGACCAACTCCAATATAGATTATAAAGATTAAAGTTCTAGTTGATAATTCTGCACACTGGTTGTATGTCTGAAAATATTGAAAATAGAGGGGAAAATCCAAGCTAGCTTTGTTTAACTGTTATTAAGGGCAAGGTAAATGTTCAATTAAATACTAGATCTCATGATACCAATGTTAAGGTATGCTGCTTTTTACTTGTACAGAGACTACTGACCTTGCCTCAGTTTCAGAGCACTCCCTTGCTCCGCAAACTTGCTTATCTGGTATATGGTTCCCTGGTAAACAGATACTGTTCTGTGTCTTCATTTTGCCCCATTGAAATTCTTCAGGTGAGTGATTTTCATTTCATTTTCTAGAATGTACAGGAATTAAAAACAAAAAAACAAACAGAATTCCCTCTGTTATTCCCACAAGATTATGCGTAAATCAAATAAACAGATGTTTACATGTCAAGATTTGTAGTTGTGGTCAGTTGCAAACACAAAATTAGAAGCTGAGTTAAGGACCTTGACAGTTCTATTCTTTTACAGGTCAGAAGTGTGAGAACAAGTGGTAAGAATACCTAGGGAGAACAGAATCTGTAAAGGAATTGAAATTAAAGCTGCATGTGGCAAACTGTAGGATTAGAATGTGAGTTCTGTGATACATGATCTTTAGTGTTGTTCCTAGAAGTCCCTTTACTCCTCCACACCAGTATAAATGAAGTTGTACACATTTCACAAATCCTGGTTTCCAAAATTATGAATTATAAAAAAAGCTTCATGTCTGCACATTCCTACCAAGTTCTTTTGGTCTTTGCCCTCTGATGAAAGAGACCTGATCTTTTGACCGTAAATTGCAGAGGTTATTTGACTTTAGAATGGGGTGGGCAATTATTTCGGATGAAGGGCCACTTACTCAGTTTTGGCAAGCTGTCAAGGGCTGCACAGGTAGCCCCACCCCTTGACCGGTACCTCGCCCCTTGACTGGTGCCCCACCCCCTGGTCACCATCTTGGACCAATGTCCCAATGTCTTAGGACCAATGTCCAGGGCCAGCACCAGTGGGGCCCAGAGCGGGGTGCAGGCTGGCAGGGGTCTGTGGAGCCGGGCTGGGGTGCACCATCAGGGAGAGGGGGGAGCTGGCCTGGCCCCATAGAGCCCCTGCTGGCTGGGACCCTGCACTCCTGCTGCCCTGCTCTCGGCCCTGCTGGCACTGGGCCCAGAACACCAGTGGGGGTCCCACGCTCCTGCTCATTCCCAGTGCCTCCCAGCCCCGTGGTACAGGCGGGGGGTAGTGCGCAGCCCTGACCCCGCGCTCACTGGCAGGGAAGGAGCTGGTGCAGAGCGCAGGGAAAAGCAGCCCCTCCCTTGCCCCATGGCCAGCACTCCTTGCTGCAACAACTTGCAGCCTGAATGGGGCTGTCCTGAGCAGGCACAGGCAGTCTCACATGGGCTGCAAGAGGCTGCAGCGCAGGGTGCTGGCCATGGGGCGGGCAAGGAGTCACTTTTCCCCACACTCAGCACGATCTTGTAACCTGCCCCTGCTGCCACCCTGGGTCCCACGCCAGCTCTGGGCTTGGCCACCGGGGCTGCGCCGCAGAGGCAGCAGCTGTGGTCCCCTGCTTGCCGTGCCGGGCAGTGTTTGCCACTGCCACCTCTGGGATGCCCATCGTGCGAGCTCAGGGCAAGCAGCAGCAGCAAACACTGCCCGACACGGCAAGTGGGGAGACTGCAGCTGCTGCCATCATGCGCAGCTCTGATGGGCAAGCCCAGAGCCAGCATGGGGCCCAGGCTCTCAGCAGGGGCAGGTTACAAGCTGGTGCTGAGCGCAGGGAGAAGTGGCCCCTCGCCCACCCCATGGCCAGTGCCCTGCACTGCAGCCACTTGCAGCCTTCCTGGGGCTGCCTGTGCCTGCTCAGGACATCCCCACATGGGCTGCAAGTGGCTGCAGCAGGGAATGCTGGCCACAGGGTGAATGAGGGGCTGCTTTTCCCCAGGCTCCTTCGCTGCCCAGGGTCCTCCCCCTCCCTCCCCCCCCTTACCTAAGGCTCCCGCACTGGAGAAGCCATGTGGTCCCAGGCCAGAAGCCCCTGCTGGGGCTTCTGGGTGGAGGGTGGGGCCTAGCTCACTAGGCTTCCCCTGGGTCCTATTGCCCCTGGTTTCTGTCATTTTTGACAGGAACCAAGGACAGATCAATATTAATTTTCAAAATATTTTACGGGCCCCACAGGCTGGATAGAATGGCCTCATGGGCCAGATGTGGCCTGCGGACCATATTTTGCCCACCCCGCCTTTAGAATATAGGTTTATACCTTGAAAACTGGCACAAAATAGTAAACAAAACAAAGCCACTACAAAAAATAATCTGTCCTTGTTATAGTAGCAAATCCAGTGGATTAAGTCCCACTGGAAAGCAGTAAACATTCAGCAACCCTGTTGGAATGGAGTGGGTCACAATCTGTCATGGTGGTTGGACTCTGATGGGGACCTGCAAGGGAGTCCTGTCAGTCTCCAACTTGCCACAGATAAAGGCACCTTCTTTTGGAATCGTCTCAGGGCTCAGGTCAAATTATAGTTCAAAATTATTCAAATATTCTAAGCCAGTGAGTTCTGTTTGCTCTTCCTATGGTTGAGACTTCAATAATGAGGAATTGGGAGGAAAAGTTTGAAAGGTTCAACTTCAAGAAGAGAGCAAAGTCTTGTGGCAAAGGTTGTTTTTATTCACTATGGGTAAGAAAAGCAATATGTATGCATTTGAAATAACAGAGCTATGAACTGTACTTTGTTTTTAGCCTCTGCATGACCTTGCAGCTGAGGCTGCCATCACTGGCCAGGAAGAAGACATGGCATTGGCTTTGAAAGCCATTGGCAATGCAGGAGAACCAGCCAGCATCAAGCGCATCCTGAAATTCCTGCCAACATTTTCACCTGGTGCAACTGCCTTTCCCAGCAGAATTCACGTTGATGCTGTGTTGTCCTTGAGGAAAATAGCTAGGAAAAATGCTGCAAAAGTAACTGAAACGATTATTTATTATTTAAACAAAGACTTCAGAATTTCACTTAAAAAGTAATAAAGCATAGGGCCTTCTTCTCCTTAGATTTCTAGATGAGCATTATAAGCTGCATAAGAAAAATAATCCTGTTTCATGTAGCGTGATAGTAATGACCTTTTATTAATGTCAACGATCCAGGATATGATACATACTCTCTCTGCTTTTATCCCATATGTATGACAGCTCTAACAGAGTTATTCAATGCACAAGTCCCACAGGTAACAAACAATGAGAGGTGGGTAGGGAAGCACAAATTACTGTTCTTTCCCCAATCACATGCAACAAATTCCTGACTTCAGTGGGAATTTGGCTAGCCTGAAGGTCATAAGACCAGCACCACTAATAACAGCAGTTTCTTTCACAGATGTTTATTATGCCTCAGCAATGCTTTTTATCTTTGTGTACCAGCTCCTGCACTGAAAAGAAATTCACCCCTTATTCTCAATTGTGCGTGCGTGCGTGTGTGTGTGTGTGTGTGAAAGAGAGAGAGAGAGAGAGAGAGAGAGAGAAATTTATCACTGAAAATTACACAGGTTGTGTAGGGAGAATTCACCCTCAGAGTTACAAAACACTCATAGAAATATATTTTCTTCTTTCAGGTACGTGAAATCCTTCTCCAAATCTTTGTGGACCGTTCACTGTCTCCTAATGTCCGAATGGTGGCTTGTGTTATCATCTTTGAAACAAAGCCTGCCCTTCCTTTGGTAACAGTTATTGCCAATTCTCTCCTGAAAGAGAGCAGTTTACAGGTGGCCAGTTTCACATATTCCCACATGAAGGTTTTGGCACAAGGCAGGATCCCACAGCTCTACAATCTGTAAGCAGAGAAAGAAGTAAAACTTTCATTTTTAAGAGGTGATTTCTATGCCAGTTTTCTACTAATGTAGTTACTAGGGCTTAATCCATTGTTATCTGTTTTACTTAGGTCTTCTGCTTGCAACATTGCCATTAAACTACTGGACCCCAAACTTGACAGGCTGAGCTGTCGTTATAGCAAAGTTATTCATGTTGGTGGTTATTACTGTGAGTAAAAATTGCAAAATACACTGTTCAACTACTTTGTTTGACATCAGGTTTTTGGAAAATTCCATAGGAAAGCCATGCAATGCCACAGATTTCACCTTGCAGACAAGGTTCTTTGGGTAAATGTGGTATCTTTTATTAGACCAACTAAATCGGGGCAGGCAAGTATTTCAGGTGGAAAGCCGCTTAACAAGTTCTGGTGACATGCTGAGGGCCGCATGAGTAGCCCCGCCCCTTGACAGGTGCCCTGCCCCCTGGCCATCATCTTGAGACCACAAGTCCCACCCCTTACCTTTGCCACCAGAAGTCCCTCCCCTTGCCCCCTGGAAATACTCCTTTCGGGACGGGGGAGTTGCCATCTTAGAACCAGAAAACCAAATCATACACTAAAAGTCAAACACCTACTATAACATATTTCAATTTTATTACAAAAAATATTATTGTCATGATTTGTGTTCCAGTAGCGTATGTAGAGAGATGATTGCATTATAACTCACAAATAAATTCTTAGTTTTTTTATATTGTGTTGGGGTGTGTGGTTGTGTGTGTCTTTGGTGGGGGTGTATGTATGGTGGGGGAGTATGGTGTGTGTGTGTGTATGGTGGGGGTTTATGATGGTGTGTGCGCGGTGGGGTGTGAGAAGTTTATGAGGGGGTGTGGCTGTGTGTGGAGGTGCATAGGGTATGTTGGGGGGTTGTGTGGTGTTTGTGGGGTATGGGGGTGTGGCTCTGGAACACGCTGTCCTCTCTTGCAGTCAACGCAAGCAACACGGGGGCTGAGGTGCGTGTATCTGTGTATGTGTGTGTGTGTGTGTGTGTGTGTGTGTGTGTGTGTGTGGCTTGTGGGTGTGAGGGAGGGGTGTAGGGACCCCTCCCACACTCCCCCCACATGGTGGGCCGTTTGTTTCCCCAGCGCTCCCTGCACTCGTGGGGCACAGGAGAGAAGCCCCAGGCTCTGGAGCTGGATGCTTTCCCAGCCCCAGCCTGCTCCAGTGCCCCAGGAGTGCAGGGAGTGTGAGGGGAACATACAGCCCAGCAGGGCTGCGCTCCTTGCCCCCCTCACACCCACACGCTGCCCAGCCAAGCTCTGCACTGCTGCCACCCCCTGGGCGAGGGCTCTGCATTGCTTCCAGCCCCAGCCCTGGGCCGTATTTTACCTGCCTCTGAACTAAATAGTTGGAAAAATAGTTCTTTGCAAGCTTTCAGGCACAAACAACCTTCTCCAGGCATAGGGAAATTCTTCTGGTATTTGTGCCTGAAAGCTTGCAAAAAACAATTTTTCCAACTATTTAGTTGGTTTAATAAAAGATATCACATTCACCCAAAGAATCTTGTCTGCCTATGTCCTTAGGCCAATACTGCTACAACCAACAACCCTGAAGCATGGGACCAATTTCACCTGGAATTTATTCACACTTGAATTGGGGGAAGGGGGGGAAAAGAACTTGGACCTCCTAAGGAGCTGATATCCCTAGCTCTGGGATGAATTCTGTAGATTTCTGGACATCTGCTGTGGGCTGAGGTATTTTTGCAGAGACCCAGTATTCCTCTGACCTCTCACCTTGGCTAGATCACAGTTGTATTGCCTATGGAGTCATGCTTCTCTTGGTGGGACTTTCCATAGACAGAGTTGGCAATGTATGAAAACAAATGCTGAGTCATTTACATGATTCATCACAGCATGCAAATATACCCTCATGGATTCAAAATACCAATGGATACTACAGTGCAAACTAAACCTTTACTGCATTTTTCATTCTGTTATAGCGCAATACAGGGCTGGTGCAATTGGAAGGGTGTATCTAATGAACAGTCCAAGCTCTCTGTTCCCATCTGATATAATTATGAAACTGAGAGGGTACTATGCAAATTCTGCAATGGATATTGTAGAGGTAAATATGACATAAAATCAACAGTCAGAGCTATAGAAACATAACTCACTTCAGTCTTTGGGATTTAATGCTACCACTTAACCCTAGCCCTGGGTGGGAGAAGATGCAGAGGTGAAAGTTTGGGGATGGTTATTATTTCACTTGTCTTTGGCCTTTACAGCCTTCATGGCCTATAGACTCTGACAAAAAGTGATATGAAGGTATTTCATGTAGAATAAAATGCAACCAAAGAAAAAAAATGTTAATTGAAGATCTCTCCCCATCTCTGATCTGGAATTGGATAATATGTAGGGTGCAGTTTTAAAGTTTTGGGGAGTCTATTGTTGTTTTTTATCTTATGGATTGTTTGTTTTTGATTTTAAGCTGCCCTGAACCTTTCTCGACAGGGTGGGATACATTTCTAAACAATAATAATAGTGCACGTCTGCACTGCTGCTCTAACTCCAGCAAGTCTAGGCATTTAAATTAGCTGGTTCAGGTACTGGAGCTCAGAGCAGGCAAGCCACTCAACTTCCCAGGCACGTTTTGCAGTTCACACTGAGTTCCACACTGCTGTGACTATACTGCTAGGAGTGCCTGAGTAAGCTAACTTAAAACTAGCCGTCTGTTATTTTTGCAAGCATGACTGCAATGTAGACGTACCCTTTTTAAAAGGTCACCTTAAGCATTTACCTATATTCTTTAAATTAAGTGTATTACTAGATACATGAAATTCCTTTGCTCTCTATAGATTACTGTGTTGGATTCATTCCTGTCTAATTCTGTTTGTTTCATGTAGGTGGCTCTCCAGTCACAAGGCCTAACTGATATTATCAGGGAGCACAGCATTCCCTTTGATAAATATGCCACACACACATATCTGAAGGAGTTGGGGAAAAGTGTAAGTGTGCTTATTCTTTTCCTCAGTTTGAAATATGTTACACACAGCACCTACAGCCTTACCCAGACAAAATTCCTGTTGTAGCATCACTGAAATGGGAACTCATATGTGGTCACATCCTCAAGGTTGGATCCAAATTTGTTCATACAATATAGTGTATTAAGCAGCTTTTTTTCCTAGCTTCCAGGATGGAAGGAATTGCCTCCTGAAAACCCAGTGGTATCAGCCTATTTAAAAATATTTGGCTATGAGATTGTATATGGTGATGTGGACACAAAGTTCATCCAACAGACTCTGAAGGTATTGATTTTCCCTTATTTATCTATTTTGGCAGCTGCTCCAGAATTTCATTTCCCTCCATGTACCTACCTGGACCTTTGTTCCTTTATAGACTCTGATTAACCCATCAGACAGGCATGAATTGTTGAAGAAAATGATTAATCAAATCCAAAGGGGTATTGAAGGACAATGGGCACTGCCAGTACTGACAGGAGAACTTCGTTATATTGTGCCTACCTGTGTTGGCCTGCCCCTGGAATATAGTTTATACAGCACTGGCCTGGTACATGCTACAGCTGATGGTGAGTTTTGAAAGGTGTTGTTTAATGTTTTCACCCAAACCTGGCTAGGAATTCCTAAAGTCAAATCCCCATTCTAAAATTAGATCCCTCTGCAGTTTTGGCAAGTTATCCAGCTTACCTGTCTCAGGTTCACTCTACAATATGATGATAATATTTAACAGCTTCAAAGAATTAATTAGCTGGGGACAAATCCTGTCCTGCATATATCTGTGTAATTCAGTTTCAAGAACAGTAAATTTGTCCCTTACTAATAGTACAATTCTTTTTCTGTCTTTTGCAGTTGATGTAAAGATGTCCCCTCCTTTATCTGGCAATTTTAACCCTTCACAGTTATTTGAAGCCAATATTCAACTTCAAACTAACATCAATCCAAGGTAAAAATAACTGCTATATTTACATTCGTTGAGAGAGAAATATTTTACTGGGATTATGTTTTGTGGACATGTCTATAAGGTGCATCTCTACCTCACCACCTTTGTGGACCTGCACCACCGGTGAACTTTATCATTGCAAATCCAGCTGCAGAGACCCATACAGAACTGCCATAAAATAGTTATAGACTAGCATTTCCATACCTCAAAATGACATTTTAAGGGTGTTACCTCAGAAAATTGTAAGGCTAGCAGTGTGTGCTGAATCCATACTCAGAAGCTGGGATTCTCTTATTCCCAGTTAAACTTCTGTTTTGTCCCTGAAGGGCACCAGATACTGTACATTAAAGTCATGTCATTGTTCTACATAAATATTTTTAGTAGTGCAGAACTGAATCTGGTCATAATGGGTCTTGGGCCAGGGTCACTTTGGAAGGAAGAAAGAAGAATTTTTTTTTCTGGAGCAGGCTAAATTTATTTTTATTTGTTAACAAGATTGGCATCTTTTTGAAGCTGTTTCAGTAGTTTTCAGTCCTGGGATGATGGATCTGTGATGCAGAGGGCAAGTTAGGAGATCAAAGGTCTGTGTTAAATTTATTTATCACATGACCCTCCAGCACATCTATGGCTCTGCAACTTGTCACATGAATCTAACATCCCTAGATATGGTATATCTCTTTATCCATGCATAGATGGCTAGATCAATATTGCTTGTCAAAGCTGTTGACCCTCAGATATATTCTGAGAACCATAAAGGTTTGAAGAGCCAGTCACACCAAAATTAAATCATCACAAACATAATGTAGATATATTTTAATAGCAAATTTAATAGAATACAGTTAAGATATAAATCACCAACCAGCACAGATAATACAAATCAAGCAAATTATATATTGTATATAATTATATATATATATATAAAGTACATATTTATTTAAAGAAATAAGTAACATTGAGTAAATTTGAACTTAATTTCTCTAACTCCTAAATTTAAAAAAGAACAAACAAACAACCTTCTAACAGGTAGTCAGCTTGTTTGGGGGAAAAGACTTTTCATCTAGGTTTCAAATTCAGTTTTAAAAGAGTGCTTGCCTTAGCTCGTCTGTAGATGGGCTCTTCAGCAAGAATCATAGTTCAAGGCTAAAGAGCAAACATTCTGAGATGAACCCAGATTTTTATACTCTGTTGCCTGGCTCAATATAAAAAAATGTACTAAATTAGGTTAAAAAAACCAAGCATTTCTAATAGGTTTTACTCTAATTCATATGCGTATGTTTATTTTTATTCCATATCTGAACTATGTTTAGTCTAAAATTAGCTTGTCCAACATCAAACCATTAATTGTACTCAAGGTGCCTTGTAGCCTTTTTTTTTAATGTTTCTTGAATTTTCTAAAACAATTCACACCTTGTGACATCCTCTGGTTTAATTATCTCCTTTGCCTCTTCTTTTCTTAGCTAAACTTTGGTCAAGCAAATGCTATACCATAACACCATTAAAATGCTGAGAGCCTACTATAATCTACAAAGTAAAAGCAAACTCTGATCTGGAACATCTTTTATTTAAAGGGAATTCTGTATTTCAAAGTATGATTGCTGGCTAGATATATGTTCATTTATATAACCATGCATGTTTGTGTTTCCACTCTCTTTCAGAGTATATACACGCACTATGGCAATGATGGGCATCAATACACAATACTTTCAGAGTGGGCTTGAATTTCATGCTGAGTTCCTTGCCAATATCCCACTGAAATTTGATACCAGATTAAACTTGAAAAGTAAAAATTTTAAGCTTGAAACCAATCCATGTCACCAGGAGATGGAGCTAGTTAGCGCAAGGTACAACAGTTATATTTTGTGTGTTTCCTTTGAACACTTCTGTACTAGTGACTGTGACTTTCCTATTATAATATGAAAAATATGCAGCTGTTTTCAAAGATTTTGCTGAATTATGACCATTACATAAAGCTTAATATTCTTTTTGTGAATAAGAAAGTTGAGAAGAAGGTCCACAGTTGAAACCACAGACTGAAAATGACCTGCCACTAAGTCTGGAGTCAACAGTGAAGGATTATCCCCTCAATACATATCAGTTTATCTCAGGAGCTTTTCTGGGGCCTAGGGAAAAGAGGTAACCTCTAAAATAGCCAGATCCCAACCACATAAGGCAGTACCGAGGATAACTAACACTTTACATTTAACTAGAAGTAGATAGCAAACCTGGATAACTAACACCTTATATTTAACTAGAAGTAGATAGGAAACCCCTGTAGCCCGTAGAACAAAAGGTGTTACGTGCTTTTCACTTAGCAAGTAAACTTCTGAATAGAGTTCAAAGGCAGCTCTAAATATAATTGGTTATGCTTACACAGTCTGGATGTGGCAAGGGCCCCAAAGAGGGAAGGCAAGGTTACCCCAGCCTTTCACAGAGAAATAAAGCATCCCCCATGTGAAAACCAGGTGATTGAGCTAGTTAGTGCAGTTATATTTTGTTTGTTTCCTTTGAACACTTCTGTACTAGTGACTGTGAATTTCCTATTATAAAATGAAAAAAATACAGCTGTTTCCAAGGACTTTGCTGAATTATGACCATTACATAAAGCATAATATTTTTTTGTGCACCATGCTTAGTACAGATTTTGTATAGCAAATTCTACTGGTGAGTTGTTTCTCCATCATTTAATGGCCAGGATCCTGAGGTCCATGCTAAGATAGTGAGTTCAATGAGCAATTTACTTCTGTTAGGGATGAAAGAGGTGGTCCAATGTATTTTGGGTGGCTAAGTGCAAGGTAACTCATGGAGTAGTTGCCATTGTTGCATAATTCTTGATCAAAAATGTGTCCTGAGCTGCACTCAGCAGGGAAATGAAATTCTGCTGTGATGGGCCACTGGAGAGAAGTTCCACAGTTGAAAACATAGACTGAAAATGACCTGCTACTAATTCTGGAGTCAACAGTGAAGGGTTATCCCCAATACATATCAGTTTATCTCAGGAGTTTTGCTGGGGCCTAGGGAAAAGAGGTGACCTCTAAAATAGCCAGATCCCAACCACATACGGCAGTACTGAGGATAACTAACACTTTATATTTAACTAGAAGTAGATAGGAAACCTGGATAACTAACACCTTATATTTAACTAGAAGTAGATAGAAAACCCATGTAGCCCGTAGAATGAAAGGTGTTATGTGCTTTTCACTTAGCAAGTAAACTTCTGAATAGAGTTCAAGGGCAGCTCTAAATATAATTCATTATGCTTACACAGTCTGGATGTGGCAAGGGCCCCAAAGAAGGAAGGCAAGGTTCCACAAAGAAATAAAGTATCCCCCATGTGGAAACCTGACAGTAGAAGGGAGTCCCCATATGGCCTAAGATCTTGAACATCTTTTGAAAAGGACAGAGGGACTCCACCAACAGACAAACCAGCAAGAGTTTTATTTCCTTTTATTTCCTCAATTACTTTCTTCTTCCAACCAGCATGACCTATATCACTTCAGGACTAAACACAGCAAGGGTGAGCAAAACCAGAATAAAGTAGTTGAGTGGTTATGCTATTTATAAATCATATAACACATCTGTTCTTGCAGGACTAAAGTTTATGCTATGTCAAGAAACATCCAAGAGGTAGATTCACCTAAGCTATCCTCTGTTCTACCAGAGAAAATTGGGCCAGATATCTCAGAGCAGCACTTCAAGTCAGCAGAAAGTGTGTCAAGAGACACTGCTGTGAAGGTAAATAACACTTCTCAGTTTTTACTTTGTGGACACATCTACATGTGCAATTAATGTGAAGCAATAAATTCCAGGGCTTAGTGCTCTGGAGTTTATTGCTCCCAGGCGTGCCGTTTGAATGTGTACCTGGGACCCCAGCACATTGAGCTGGGTCAGAGCATCTCTGGCTACTAGGGGGCCCCAGGAGTCAACCTGCAAGCTGGGGGCTGCTCCCTACCAACTCAACGTGCTGCAGAGGGGCTGGCTGGGGCATGAGGGTACTCCAGTGCTGGGCTAGCTGACAGGCATCTCTACACTGAAGTACCCTCATATCCCAGCCAGCTGGGGCAGTATCTAAATAATACTTGTATTTACAAGTACTATCTTGTTTCAGAGTTAGTTTACTCCAGCCTCTTAAGGGCACACGTGTAGACGTGTGACATTTACTATAGAGCTAATTAGTCTACTCTGCCACTAAACGTCTCATGTAGATGCGCCTTGTATGTGCTAGATAGATAAGAACCTGATTTTCCAAAGTGCTGAATATCCACAACTGTAACTGAAGTCTGGGGAAGATTTAGATGTTAAATTTAAACAGCTACAGGATAACTTAATTCAATTCTTAGAATCAACTTGCACTTGTTATGAATGCAAGATCTGGCTCTTTCTTTACAGTGGTGGAAAAACAGTGGATCCATAGGATAGACACCTCTCTCTTTCTCTTCCCAGTACTCCACAGACAGGCTTTCCAGAGGTATCAAACATATGGAAGCAGTGGTTTGCAGGCAAAAGAAGGGAATGTTGAAGATAGGATGTTTATTTTTCTTCCCTAGCCCTGTGCATAATACAATATAACCCTAGGTTCCTTTCATAGCATGCCCTGTATACTTGGGATTTTCTTTTAAGGTAAAGCTCTAGGTCAGCTGCTGGCTTAGGAGTGAAGGCAGTAGAAATCTAATGGAAGCAAGAAGGAGTTCTGCTGGATCTAAACTGATAGAAAGGCATAGATTCCTCCTACACACATAACCCACATCTTTATGAAGAGTCCTGTATGATCTGTGACATTTGATGGCATGATGGCTGCCTGTTTTGTGGGTGTGCTGTAGGGAGGAAGCAGGGAAATAACCTCTATTACAGAATAATGTTGTGGGAACTCCAGAAGGGCATCCTTGAATGTTTTTTCTCTCTGTACTTCCTTACTCAGGAAAATCCCCCAGTGACCTCAGCATCAGTTGGTACTGAGAAGAGATGTTCAGATTTTACCCATTACTTGCAAAATGCTTTATCTGCCATGTTTCTTCCTAATACAGCAAAGATATGCTTCTGATATAATAGTCAAGAAATACTCCCGTGGTTCTGAAGAGGAGCCTTCCTCCAGAACAGGAAGAAGATATCATACACAAGTCTTTTGTGGCAAATTACCTGCTTTGGATTGCCAAGTCTGTCTTAATATAAAATCACAGGATTCTACTTTCTTAAGAAATACGTATCTGCACAATCTAGTTGGAGAGCATGAAGTCAAATTAATTTTGAAACCAGGTACAAAACAAAGCAAGTAGTTTTTTGTTTATTCTTCTTGGTGCAGCTGGATATCCCCTAATGCATGTACTTGGTGTGTAGTCCATACAGATGCTGTTGTTGACAAAATACAGCTGGAGATTCAGGGAGGATCCAGAGCAGCTTCCAAAGTGATCTGGCTGGTAATGCCAAAATCCGAGGAGGAAGATGACTCATCTCTAGATGATGAGGTTCAAGCTAAACTGAAGATGTTCCTAGGAATTGAAAATATATTCAAGGTAAGTTAACTTTGGCATGAAATGCAAGATAATTGGGTGAAAAAAATCTCCCATTCAGCCTAATAAATACACAGTCTAAAAGAATGAGATGGAAAGTCTGCTGAAAGTGCTATTTGATTTAGTTGGCACTACAGTATGTTTATTTTCTAATAGTATTTCCTGAAAAGATGAACTCAGATAGTCTGAGTTTGTTCAAATAAAACGAAAGGAAAGAAGAGTTAAAAGTCTACTAGAATCCAGAACTATTCAGTAGGGGCATAGCTAGATATTTCAGTGCCCTGTGTTTCCCACTGCAGTATCATTCATTTGTAGGTATAGGGAGTCTGAAATAGTTGTGTGAGAGGATAAAGTGGGAGAATATGGTGGAAATAGAAGCAGTGTCGTCACTGGGGATAATGTTTTTTATAGCTTGTAATCTGTTCTCACAGGGGATGTTGGTTGTACAGAGACATGGCATCTATGGTAGATAATATAGTGTTAACTGGAAACTTGTCAAAGGAGCCCAGTTTCTTAAAAAAATATGTGGTGTCTTTCAAATACCTGGCAGCTCCAGTGGCATACAGGAATAGGATAGTCAATGTAGCCAGAAACTTCCTCCATAATGCCAGAGAAAATGGGATAATCCTTGATTTCTATGACAAGGAGCCATGCAATGATCAACCTGCCACAGACTGAGCCCATACACAACATAAAAAGGACAGCTCCTGGAATTTGCCTGAGGGCTGTAGCCCCGCTCTCGACCTGTATATAACCTCTGTGCCCACTCTGAGATTATAGTATAGTTTGCCAGGTTTGTGGCTCTTGGGTAACCCCTGGCCTAGGCTCCTGAGAGGTGGAAGCATACCTGTGCTTCCAGAAGTAGTATCATTAAAAGGTCATTTAATTCCTTCTGGTATTGTGCTAGGGGTCCTTGGTCAGGAGGGTCTAAAACTTCATGTTGGAAATTTGTCTCCTGGATTCCTTTATGTATGCTGTTTTGTCCATGGCGATTGTAGTGCCCACTTTTCAACCTGCTGTATGATAATATTAATGGGGGGGGGTGGGGGGGGGGTTGAGGCTGAGTATGGCTCTCTTTTTCACAGAACTGAGGTTGTAATAGAGCATTATTTTTCTGGCAATCTTGGAGCAGGCACAGAGGTTATATACAGGTCTAGAGATGGAAACAGGTTATATATACAGGTCCAGAGTGGAACTGCAGTCTTCATGTGATTCCAGGAGCTGTCCTTCCTCTTATGTTGTGTGGCAGGTTGATCACTGCATGGCTCCTTGTCATGGAAATGTTTCCTTAGTCTTAAATACTAGAAGAAAGCCTTAAAATCTCTATGCACCTATAGCATATTGAGTTATGTAGTATAACAGGGAAGAAAGAAAGACCATGGAAGAGTACAAACACCTTAGCTGGGCTGAGTGTGTCAAAGAGTAAGTGTGTCAAGTCTTGTCAAAGACTAAGTGTGTAAGTGTGTCAAGCCTGGTATAAGTCTTCAAATTAACATTTGATTGGATTTGCAGGTTAGAAATTGGCGTAAACATCAACAGCTGAAGAAGCAGTCTGCCAAGAAGGTTAAAAGCAACATTGCCGAAATTCACATAGTCCCCACATCTACATCTCCACCCAGCTTGTCCTCCTCTTCCTCCTCCTATTCTGTAGGTGACAAACATAGCAATGCTCAAGACAAAATGTGGCAACCTAGAGAAGGGAAAGGAAACAGCAGCAGCAGTAGTAGTAGCAGTAGCAGCAGCAGCAGCAGTAGTAGCAGCAGTAGCAGCAGCAGCAGAAGCTGCAGCAGCAGTGAAGAAGATTCTCCTGAACATAAAAAGCAACAAGGAGGAAGTGACAAAATACTCAGGAGTTGTGGCAGTAGCAGCCAGGACCATGAATACTCCAAGAAGCAGGTAATTTATCCAGACTCCTATTGTAGTAGTACACATCACATTTCTGCTGATGAATGGATTTCTGTAGTTTGGTATCAAAAATCAGGAAATTATAATTCATTAACAATACAAGGCCAAATGCTACTCTCACAAGGATTCCCTTGACTTGAACAAGAATTATTCCTTGTAACTGAGGGCAGAATTAGGCCCAGACACTAAAGAGGGCCTAGCACAGTTTATTCTTACTTTCTAGATAATTATATATAGGATGGAAGAGAGAAACAGAAAAAATATAGATGTTTCTCTACTATCATTATGATATAGACTAAATGACCTAGTATACATCTTTAAAAGGTGTTTTAACATTTAAGTTATTTTTCATTTTTTAAATTCTTACCTTTTTTACCAAATGTATGTTGTTCAGTACATTTGTATGCAGTATCCAGAAAAAGTTCCCTTTGTAATATATTATTCTGTGTCCTGTTGATTTTCACAGGCATATCCAGAGATTTATCAGTATCGGTTCAGGTCAGCACAGCAAAAACAGGTACATTTTCTGCTTGGTGGATGCAGAGTTAAAATTGGTCTCATTCTCTACAGTGGAAGCAGGATTTGGGCTACAGAGAGGAATAACATGAAAATTACTCCTGGAACAGTTTTCTCTGAAATGTCTTGATACACCAGTAACTGAAGGACAATTTTTTTTCAATTTTGCAGTATCCAGGAAGGGAAGGCAAAAGAATCAGAGGTTATAGTAGCTCATCCCCTTTCACCTCTGGTTATTCTGAAAGTAGCGATGATGGTGGCTATGGAGCAGATGCTCAGGTTGGTGTGTCATTGAATAAGCAATACAAGTATATGAAAATCATGTCCACATTACCATGGATTTCCAATTATTCTAAAGTTTTGATTCTAGTAATAGAAAGAGACAGTGATTTATCAGCTCAACTAATACATAAAATATTACAGGTTTCTAAAGATAACTCCTTCTTGCCTATATGAAGGCAGGACAGAGTTACACTTTACAGACCAACTAATTCAGGGATGCATAAGTTCTAATAAGCAACAGCTCACTTTGTCAGATGCTGTAAGGTGCAACTCTACCTTGCCTTCATATACCTGCCTCAGACTAACACAGCTAACCACCTGACAGTGTGAAGGTAGTGTCGTTGGGTGTTTACTGAATACCACAATGTTCAAAGACTGACAAATGCTTCATGTTTTAACCATGTGGAATACTGTCACAAACCAACCCATGGGGGGACCCCCAAAAACCCCAGTTTCTCCCCAAAATGCTGCCACTTGCCCCAAGAAACCGACTAAGGTTGCCTTAGGATAGCTCCGTATCCCAGCATGCCTCAGCTCCATTGCCCTTATACTGGACCCTGCAGCTGAAATGAGGGAACCTCTGCCAGCTGTGGGTGGCCAACCCACTGGGTTACAAAAGAAATTATAGGTCGCCCTTTCCACGGAAATGGTTGACCTGGAATATTACTTTCCCAGAAGTCACTCATCCCACAGGCAATCAGTAAGGAGACAAACAACAAAAAGATGTATTATTGAAAGAATTAAGGAAAGAAGAATTAAGGAATAAAAGAATAAGGCAAGCAAAAATGACTACAGAAAAGCAAAACAAACAGTTTCCTACCCTCTCATTTGGTTACAGCTCAGCCCTCCTGAGAGACCTGTCAGTATCCCCAGAATTCAGTTTTCCTGCTGATTACACCAGCAACCAGCGTCACCGAACCCTCAAAGTCTGAGATTCTGCCCTAGTTAGTTTCCAAACCACCTGCAAGCCAGCCCCCCCTTCCATCAGCATTATTTGAATTGCCAGTGAGTCACAGACCCCTCCAGAAGTTTCTGCCCTCCCTGGTATTCCTCTGACCTGATGGGCCATTCCTCTAAGATGCCTTTGCTATAGAGGAGCTGATTTCCACATTACAAGCAGACAATGCTTCTAGGGCCCAACCCCTTCTGCCTATGTCTGGGGGAGCGGTGATTCTTCTTGCCCTTGAGCACTGGTTTTCAACCTGTGGTCTACACACTCCTGGGGGTCCGCAGACTATGTTTAAGGGGTCCATGAAAGAGGACCGTGATCAATCAAAAGTATCTGAATACCCACACTTACAAAGGTTTCACACCTCCATTTGAAAATGTTTAGGCATGCACAAATTAAAAGTTTGAAAAACGCTGCCCTCGAGTCACAATAGCAAGATAGATTTAACAGTTCCATGCATTCTTCTTCTTGACTAAACCATATCCAAAACTATAATAATGTATCAAAGCAGCATAACATAATCTTTACAGTAATATCAGTAACATAAATTAATACTGCATAACATGGACTTTCTGATGAAACTGCACATCAGTAAAACACAAACCTGCAAAACATAATGGAGTTAACAACATTAATTAACATTAATATTAGAGTTGCTTGCTCACCGTGAATGGCATGGTTGAACGAGCAATCCCATTACCACAAATGGAGTCACTTTGAAGTGCCATTTTGTGTGTGTGGAAAGGTAATAGCGATTTTAGGTTTGTGGGGTTGATGCACAGCAATTCCATCCAGCTTGACGGCCTGCTTTAGTCCTAACGTACACTCTGGAGTGTTTTTGTTGGCAGGTAGTTTAATTAATTTCAGTGACACCACGGGTAAAATGTTCAAAAACATCTAAGGGACTTTGGAATTCTAGTCCATTTTCAAAACAGAGGTAGGTACCTGGAGCCTATAGTTCATGGAGAGTTAGTGGGACACTAGGCTTTGATGTATAGTCCAGTACTATGCAGAATAAAGGTGACAGATATTGATCCTTGCTAAATGTAATGAAGTCTACAATATAAATCCACTGAACAGATCAATTTGTAGTCATAAATTGTTATAGTTTAAAAATGAAAACTTAAAATGTGTTTATGAAAGAAGATGGTTATTTCGGTTTAGTGCACAAAATAATTGATTTCAGTAGTTTTGACTGAATAAGGCAATCCTAAAGCTTGTTAACAGAGCTATTCTTTGATGGGTCAAGTTCCTATTCCTCATTTATTTTTGTTGCATTAAAAGTGCTCTTGTAAAAGATTCTTAAGTCATTTAGGGCTTGATTGTAGAAGTCAGTGGCCAATCCCATTGATCCCAATTGAATGAGATAAAGTACTTATAATGTGCCACTGTATATGATCCCATTAAGTGCTGTACGCCTGCTGTACAAGCCTATTCCTTTACAAACAAATTTCCTGATTAATGTATAGTGATTTATTTATAAAAATGTCCCAGCTTTTCTTTTCCTTTCCTCTTGTGATTTCAGCCTAAATTCTTGGGAGACAGAAGGCCACCAGTACTGGCTGTTATTCTTCGTGCTGCTCGAAATGACCGGAGGCTGGCAGGATTCCAGCTTGTGCTCTACTTGAATCTAAATTCCACAAGACCTAGGATGCAAGTATTTATGTCAAATATAACTGCACCAAGTAGATGGAAGTTCTGTGCTGATGCCTCAGTAATAAATTCTAATAAAGCAGCGGTGAGGTTCAAACGTTACCTGATCAACCATACACAAAGTATAAATATTCTAGTATGTTTTACACTGAAAATAAAGTAAGTATTTCCCTCCATTAGGGTTATCTAAAATGGGGTCAAGATTGCCGTGACTATAAAATTGCTGCAAAAATTGCAACTGGTCAATTTGATGATCGTCCAGCTGTGCAGATGAAGCTAGAGTGGCCTACTATCCCTTCAAGACTCAAAAGAGCTGAACGATGGTAAGATTTTACCCATCAGTTTCTGAAAAATCCACATTCAGCAAAAAACTTGGATCAGTCTGGAAGGTTTCTTGTGGGCAAAACTAAACAATAGGAAGGTGTAACAGGAAGCTTGTCACTTAAGAGGGGAAGAGGCTCCATGAGAAGCAGCCTGTAGGTGTGGCAGGGGCCAATGAAAGAGGCATCTGGCCAGAAGGGGGCTGGGGCTTGAAGCATACAAGCCCAGGACCTGAGCTGGGCAGGCAGTCTAGCCCTAGAGCCATGAGGAGAGGAGTTTCTGGGCAGCAGGGCTGCAGTGGAGCTCCTGAATAACATCTGGGCTGGGGGCAAGCATCCAGAGGTTTGAGAAAGGGACTAAGGGAAGGAAAGGAAGTCCCAGCTGGCCCTGAAGCAAGAGAGGGACCAGAGAGCTCGGAAGTTTACTGATGGGGTGAGTGTCAGCAAGGCCAGGAACTTCAAAGTTTGTAGCCTAGGAAGGATGAGTGTTGGCAAGGCCAGAGAGCATGAAGGCCTGTAGCCCAGGACGGGTGTGTGTAAACACTAACAGGCCTAGACAGCTCGTTGGCCCAGGATGCTCAATTTTCCTAGGAGCAGGGACAGGGCCTAGAAAGAGGGGCCGAAGACTGGGGGTCACAGCCAGAGACCACGGTGGGGCAAGCAGCCTGTAGTCCAAGAGGGGCAAGGACTGGGGCTAGGAGCCCATAGCCCAGGCGGGCCACATGTCAGCCAACATGAGTATCATATGTGAGGCATAGGTATGCTGTAAAGGGCAGCTGGAGCCCCAGAATTAGCCCTTAAGGCAGTGAGGACCTGTGTTCATGAGAAGAGATCTGACTTGGGGAGCCCTGGGGCAGGCTCCTTTTCTGAAAGTAACATTTCATCAAGGCATGGGGCAGAGTGCCCAAGAAAGGGCCGGGGGGGGGGAGTTCCAGGGGCATCACAGCCACCTTCAAGCCAAATTGTTACAGAATGTTTGGCGCGCGCACGTGTGTGTGTGCACGTGTGTGTGTGTGTGTTTGTGTGAAGTGGAGCACAACAGGGCCATTTGAAACACAATGTTAATTATATGCTAATTGTTAAGGGCAGTGTTGCAGGTGTGGGATTGAAATTACAAATCTGTTTTTTTAGTTATTTGAATGTACTGGTGTGCCTCACTTTCAGTGTTGACTCTCTTTAAGGCAGCCAAGCTATCCTTGTTCCTGACTGCTGTCAGGTGGCTTCCTGAGTGCTACTATGTACTCTAGCAGTGTTTGGTATTCTGAGACTGCTGCCTCCCCGCTTATGCCCAGCTCTGCACAATACCATGCATGGCTGTATGATAGACTTAGTGGCAGATGCCAAAGTTTTGGCCTTTACTTCATGAGTGTTTCCAACCTGAACAGAATTTTTTAAATAATCCCTTCAAGGAAGATCAATTAAGTCCCTTTATTCTGTTTCCCAGGGTTTACGAGCTTGTTCCAGGACTCACCTACATGTTCGGATTCTTCCAAAAGGAAGAACACAATCCCCCTCGACAGGCCACTCTGGTGATGGCTCTGAGTTCTCCAAGAACCTGCGATGTTGTTCTCAAACTACCAGACGTAAATATTTTACTGACTTTTTAAAAAACTTTTGCTAGAGCATTTTACCACTCATGAAATTGAAGGTTTATACCTTCGGCTTGAGCCACAATTTTTCCCCAATGAATAAAACCCTATGCTTCTGTTGCTTTCACGGTTTTGTTTTATAAAAAATATATCTCATAAATGACTGCTCTTCTCACTCCAAGGGACTTAAAAATAAATTGGTGTTCCTCCACAGAATAAGAACAATACATTCCTGTCCTCCCCAGCAATCACACCAAGAAATGATAGTTCTTACAGCATGCTTGAAAGGATGTGAGTTCAGGCTCCAGAGAGGCAGAACTTGTTTGCCCCTTATGTGACCAAGAATCATGACAGATCCTATAAACAGCCCTTTTCAAGTTGACCAGCCCCCACCTTGACTCTTTTCTAATCTTGATTGCAATAGTACAGGCAAGGACAGAGTTCATCTGTCAGGTGAACAGGTCCCAAACCAGTAGGGTTTTAGATGCTGTATCAATGAATATCAAGCCTTCTATTTTTTGCAGAGACTGTAGATGTGCCAAATAATGTACTGTTTTGCAGCTTAAAGAAATGAGGATTTCCATTCATTTTCACTTGTGAGCTAAGCATATATTGAAACTTAGACTTTGGAGTATAACATGGCTTTATCTGAATGTTATATAAAATGTTGCTTTCCCTCACACAATATACCTTGTATTTACTGTTGGTTTTATTTCCCCGATTCATTTTCAGGTCACAGTTTATGACAGAGCTATAAAACTCCCTGTGCCATTGCCTTTTAGTCCCCAGATATCAACCTCAGCACTACAGTACCCTGACTGGAATTTCCATTCTGTGCCATTCTCGGTCATTGGAAATCTTAAAGGTCAGCAATTCATCTACTTTGAAAACATGCACTCTAGAGACTCTGTCAATATCTACAGTATTTCTGACATTGCATGGAATTATTATGCATTCATTTAAAAATCAAATAGATTCCAAAGAATAGATGTAAATGTGTAATTAAAGACAGTGAGGTCATAGAGGTAAGAATGAAGGCAAAATTGTATTAACATTTAAATCTATTTGAATCCAGGTCAGAAATCAGGACTTGATTCTGTGCAATTGGGACTTCAGTGACAGTAACGAGAAATAGAGAATTTCCCAAATTTACACACATTATATTTTAGATTAAATATCTCTCTAGAAAATGACCAAATGACTAGTAATTTTGCGTGCCTCACCTTCTGGGTATGTACCATGAGCTGTGCTATTAAAGAGCAGTTGATATCACTTACATCCTGGCCAATCAATTAATTAATCTGCATTTTGAAGAAGTTACTTGCATATTAGTGGAACACTAAGTTCCTTGGTCATTTTCAATTAAAGGACCATATTCAGTCGTAGTGTAAGCAGGCACAAGTTTCTAAAGCTAGTGGATTTGCATCAGAGATACCAAGGGTTTTTTTCCCCCAAATCAGCATGGGGATTTGCATGCAGGGAAATCTCATTTAAATACATTGTCTGTCATTAAACTGCTGCCAGAAGCAGCGTGTGCTCAGCAGTGGAAACCAACTCAGAAGCTGATTGAATGCAGCCCACACTGAGCATGCAAGTAAAACATGTGGCCCATACTGGGCAAGCATACTGATGATAACCTACCACAAGGCTAAGTTAGTGCTGCAGCCCATCTGAATGATATATAATGCCCATTGTGTTCAGTCCCCCATAGCACCAACTCATTTTAAACTAATTTTTTAAACTTCCTCAACTACATTTTGACTTCCCCTTCAATCCCACAGCTGAGTAGCACCTTTTTTCCCATTTCCAGTGATTCCTGTTTCTTCACCAGCCTTAAATGTCTGGCAAGCACCACCAAACATCTGTGCAGATGAGAGGCCTCTTTTGGTCTGTCGCATGTGACTGGCATGTCTCCACCCTCCATGGCATGGAGCCAGACCAGGTGGCTACATGCCTTATCTACATATACCTTTTCGGAGGGTCCCAGAACTTGTAACAAGAACACCCAGTTCCGATTGCAAGTGGGGTGCTACTTAGCACATGGATCCTTTGTGTGGGGGTTATCTGGAGTACACATGCATACCGAACAGTGCTGAGCTGTAGGGTCACCATGACTTGAAGCGCTTTGCTGGGGCCCAGCTCAGTGAACTATGAGACATAGTATGAGCCTTTTGGCTTTAAGATCATATCATGCATAGTTTTTACCGTATCTGAGTAGGTATAAAGTGTAGCTCAAAAGTGTGTTTATGGAATACCTGTGTTGAAACTTGTGGCAGTTTCCAAAAAACAGGAAATGCATCACTTCTAGATGAATTAAGCTTGTAGGTACCCATAGTAATTTTAATGTTTGCAAATTACTACAGGTATGCTTGTTTCAAAGTCAGTGTTTTTGGTTCTGTGCATTTTGTTCATCCAGCACGTGCTCAGGGAGGGAACAGAACCTGGGTAGTGTCTGAAAGTAAGGGGGGGGAAGAAGTTGGTGGAGGGAGTAGAGGACAAGAGGGCCACTTGACCTCCTCCCCCCCAGCCACCATTTTCCCTGCAGTAGCAGTGGGGGGGAAATTAAAAATGTATACATTTTACATATATAGAATATAATTATTGGGGGGTGTCTTAAATTCAGGTCCATATTAGATTTGAGTAAATATGGTATATTTTGGACTAATGTGAGTACAACAGAGTTGGTTTGTTAATACAACCATGGGAACATACAGGTGCAATTCCTTGAAGTAAATCCTAATCAGAACTGATCAGAAAATTTCTCATAAAATGAGTTTAGTGAAAAATGGGGCTGGGAACATGACAATATGTGAAAGTGATTATTTTCTTTGGTTTGTTAACCAGCTCCAGTTAGACATAAATCATTATAATGCATAAATCCTTATAGCTGTCAAATACTCTGGTGTAACTCCACCTTCTAATGCAACTCATTTATGAATAGTAATAGTTAATGATGTGGCAATTACTAACCCTGTTGGGGAAATTCTGTCCTTTTCACTGTAGCAAGACTGCTAGAGTCAATAGGCCAAGTGAATAACATTGTGCCAGTGCAAATGAGAGCAGAATTCCTTTTGCAGGGTTTTAAATCATCACGTCTGCTCACTAGTTTGCAATAAAAAGCAAAGTTTTCTTCTCACACTGATGAAAGTCTGAAATTGTTTAATTTAATTAGGCTATTTTGCATTTATGGTGCAGAAATTGATCCAACACATTAAAAAGCAATTCTAAATTAGAAAAATTAAAATGTATAATGCTTGCTAACAGTGGGCATTTCCTTTTTCAGCACATTGTTCAATATCAAAAAATACGATCACAACCTTCAATGATGCTGTATTTAACTATTCAATGCCTGCAAATTGCTACCACATCTTGGCCCAGGACTGTAGCCCGGAACTGAAGTTCCTAATTTTGATGAAGCAATCTGAAGAGTCACCTGACCTTAAAGAACTCAATGTCAAGCTTGCCAGTCAGTAAGTAATTTCAAAGTATGTGACAATTCGGCCCTTGACACACTACTCTTAAAATGATATTAACTAGTTAATTACATCTTAAATTATAGCCAGGCCACAGTTTAAACAATTAATGGAGTCAGAATATCTAATAAGCCATAAAGTTGTTCCACAAAAAATCTGTAATAACTTTGTAATTGGTTCCTATCATGCCATTGATTGTGTGGCAAGGTGCACCCCCAAGGCTGGGAGTCCCATCAGTTGTGGGTTTCAGGCTGCAGCAGTACACTGCTACAGCCAGGGGGACAGCTCAGCTGATGAAACTCTAAGCCATGGGAGCACATGGTATGCCCTCAGACCTCGGAGCCCTATCACCTGAGGGGGCTCCTAGCTGCAAAAGCCTGATAGTTGCCAGTACAGGGAGACCCCTCATGATGAACAATAAGGCACAATGAGATCTGCTGTGTGATTCACATAGTTGCATTTCCTGCCATGCGTGTGTGGCATGGCAAGAAGCACAATTGTGTGGATCACGCATCCTATCCTATCACATCTTTACCTGCACATCTGGCAGGGGCCTTAGATAACAAGGTAATTACATAGTAATCCTCTGTAAATCTGGGGATTAGATGATTAAAGGACATTTGTAATGGAACAGAACTCTCCCAAAGTCAATTGAAAAACTCCTATTTCTTATTAGGATCTTTTTCTTAGGTTTCTTATCTCTTGATCAGTCCTTTCAATCCAACGGAAGTCCATAACAATCAGGAATCTCCATTGTTGAGGAGCTGCTCATGAAGCAGTGGATGTTAACTGTTTGAGCCCAATTCTTAGTGATTTGATTATAAAGCCAGCAGAGACTATTGTAATCATTTAGCTGGCCTCTCTAGTAATTAGTACAACATGACAATCTCAGCAGAAACGATGAGACGTGAATGTAGATGGAAACTGAGTTATGCTTTCATTTTAGAAAGGACAGTTCCCTTACTCCAAGCCTAATGGCCCAGGTTTTACCAAGTCAGTTTGGGATACACTGTATCTCATATTACCCAGTAACTTTGCAGAATACCTGATACAAAAGCGTGATATTACTGTGTGATCTTGTATTTGACAATTGCCTAGACCAAGAAATATAGGAAACACTCTTTAAGGGGAATAAAGAAATTTTGATGTGAAAATTTTCATCACCATTCTTGAAATCACTGATGGGTTTCCCCAGCTGCAGTATATTGATGGGGTAGCATATTCCATACCTGTCTGGTGACAAAGTAAAAGGATGTGCCTTCTAAGGTCACTGGTATAGCAGTTTGGGTTCTTTTTCCATTCCCTGGTCATTTCATGTATTTGGACAAAGCTCCTCTGGCTACTGATATTTTTATGAAGCAGTGGGCACTGTCTGGGGTTCTCTGCTCAATCTTTCCTCCTAGTACCTTGTTTTACACCCTTAAACATGCTCCCAGGCCTCTTTTCAGTATTATTTTTTGTCATAAGAAATTATTTCCTTTTTGTGTCTTATGGTCCTTCCCTTACCTGAAAGACAGGCCTTTAACTTGGTAGGGGAGGATTCTGACCTACTAGAAGTCAGATAGGCTAGTCCATTTCAGAAGTGGTGACATTTTTTTGTTTAATGTTTGAAGAGGTGACCAAACCTGAAGTTATTACTGATCATTTGTATTTTGAAGTTGTACTTTTACATAGAATCTGGTTGGGGTGTTTTGCTTCAGTGAGAGATTGAAGGATCTTGGAACATGACACAATGAAAGCCACAAGAATTGCATGTTGTGTGAACTGAGTAACACACAAAAAACCATATCTTCGATTAAATTCATTTTTCTTCTTTTTAAAGTGAGATTGATATGTATCCTTCAAATGGACATGTCTGGCTGAAGATAAATGGTGTTCAAGTCCCAAAAGATTATGTTCCATACACATCTAATTCTGGTAGGTGACATGATATATACATTGTATTGCATCCTCTTTGCCAGCTGGGTTAAGTAGTAGTATCAATATTCTGCTTAAAAAAACAAGTGTATTACTATAGACTCATGGACAGGATTTAGGGAACAGGAATTTAGGAATTTGGTCCTGAAGGCTTCAATCAAAGTAACGTTTGCTCAACTGGCATGAGTCATGGCAAAGCTGCTTGCACTAGTTCAGTCCATAATTGGGGATATGCAGAGGAACAATGGTGGGACAACATACAGGGCAAACATTGCTTCATTTGCACATCACATATGCTATTTTTTGCTCTGGCTTCGCATAGGAAGACAGCAATAAGGATGAACGAAAAATGGGTTTCTGGCTTTGCATATACTTGCACAGATGTACAGCAGCTACAGTGCCTTGGTAAATCACAAGCCAGTGCTGTGGATGTGGTGTACCAATTGCTCATTCTACCCCCTCCTCAATGAATAATATTTCATCAAACTTTTCAGCCAGTAGAGCAGACTCTTTCTGGCTAAGTCCTGGTGAAACTGTGTGTGTTAAAATCAGTGGGTACTGGTACCGAAAGTCTGTTTCAGAGAAAAGTCGTTTTGCTTTTGTGTTGCAGAAGCGTACATGCTGATCACCAGTGAGAAGGATGGGTATTTAATAAAAGCCACAGAGCACGGCATAGATAGACTTTATTTTGACGGACATACGCTTGAGGTATTCCCCCCCACACCCCATTTTGTCAATATTTTAATGTTTATAAAATAAGCATTTCAATGAACCTTTTGTTTTTTTTTCCCCCTGAAGATTCAGGTTGCTTTCTGGATGGCAGGAAAAACATGTGGCATTTGTGGAAAATATGATGGTGAAAGGAAACAGGAATATCAGATGCCTAGTGGATATGTAGCAAAAGATGCAGTGAGCTTTGCTCAGTCCTGGGTTCTCTCAGAAGACCCTTGTACTGGAGGTATTAAGATTCTAATACATATCAATTGATTAGCTTTTAGCATAGTTGTCATGTTTATATAGATAGATGTGTTGTAGTGAATAGAAATAGCAGAGGTGGACAGTGGAGTAGTTGCCAATTTGCTTCTGGACTTGCTTTTCCACTATCAGTGTGGTTATGTCCACAGGCAAAGTAAATTATTTTTTCTGAGATTGTGAGCTCATTGTTTGTTTCACCGTTACACCGACTTAGTTTTTATTACGTAATGCATGTGTGCCTCAGGTCATGTTATAAACATGAAAGCCATGGTGCAATGTATGTCAGGGAAGAGCTAGTAAGTACTCATGAAAAGTAGCTACTTCCTTTACGGCTTACAGAAGACTTTGATTTGAGTTGATACTCAGCATGTGCAGAAGAGAAGTCTTGATGTCAAAGCCAGAGATGTCTACAGAGTTTAGGTACTTGTAGGCTTCAGAAGCAACTGGTTCAATATGTCTGACTCTCTTCCCATTTAAATCAATAGCAAAACTGCCACCAGCTTCAGTTGAAATAGACTTGGTGTATTCATTGACTTCCTTCAATTTGATTTAATTGAATCAATCAACATAATCAACCAAAGCTGGAGAAACTTACAGGGTTGTTGGTTGTAGCCATGTTGGTCTAGGGACATAGGATGGGAAAGTTCTTTGGGTAGATGTGATCTTTTATTAGACCAACTAAGTAGTTCTTGGTTGTAGCTGTGTTAGTCTAAGGAGAAACATGTATGCTTTCTAAAATGGCTTTAAAACAATTGTCTTGTAGCCTGTAAACTGCAACGCATGACTGTCAGAATTGAGAAGCCAGTTGGTTTTGAAAAACAGATCTCAGAATGCCGTTCGGTCGAGCCAGTTTTACGCTGCGTAAAAGGTTGCTCAGCCACCAAAACTGTTCCCATCTCTGTTGGCTTCCGTTGTGCGCTAGCTGGTAAGTCTACATAAGCCATATCTGGTCAGCAGGCTCCAGCCTGTTTGCTCAGCCAGCATGTCCAGCTCGCACTGTTAAGACTCCCAGGAGTTAGCACCCCCCAGCTCCACAGCTGTAGGAAGGAGAGCAGCCCCCTCCTGCCACATGGCTGTTCCAGATGTAGACAGTTTGGCAAGAAACTTTGGGGGGGGGGAGGGGGTAAGGGGCAGAGACACAGGCAGATCTAGAAAGGGGAGAGATGGGGTGAGGTGCATCAGCACCTACAAATGCACTATTGTCTCCCTTTAAAAAACAGAAGTGACAATTTTTGCCTGATCTAGCACCAGAAAGAAGTTTAAAGCTGGGACCAAACACAATTGCAGGCTGCAGACAGCTTAAAAAGTGGCTGATCTGATAAAAATATGACCCCTCATTGAATGAGGTATCAGATAAAGACATTTCAAAATGTAGCATCTTTTGTAATTTGTCTGGGAAGCTCCCACTCTGTGGCTGTTTTCTGACTGGCAGGGGAAAAAGGGAGCAGTAGGCATTCAGTCTGTGGGGGAGGGTCCAGCACCAGCTGGGGAACCCCAAGAAGAGCTTCCCTCTGCTGCCTCCCCCACCCACTGGTACTGTGAGAAGAGCAGCGCTGGCTGTTACTGTGGCATGCTGGATTCCCCTTGCCCTGGGACCAGCAGGACCTCATGTCTTGTCCAGTATAACCTGTAACTCAGATGCTTGCAGAAACGCAGAGTTGCAGCCAGGAGCCGCACTGCTGCCTGCACCCAGCACGTCTCACTCTTAGGGTTGCCAACTCTATCTGAATCTATTCTGGGAGGTTTCATCACGTGACACAACATTAATGACTGATCTACTGTATTGAGTAGACTTTATGCCAGAGAGGCAAATGCACATTACTACTACATTTAAAAAACCCACTGGACTGCTGAATAAACTGGATTTAACATTTAACTGAATGAACGCCCTATCGTGTGCCTGCGGGGCGACTCTCTGCAGTCTCCTGGGGATTTATATCTAATTCCTGGGAACTCTAGGGCAATCCTGGGCGGTTGGCAACCCTATCTACTCTCCCAGGCGCCACTGAAGCAAAATAAAGCCAGGGCGGGAAGTAGGAGCGTCCCCGCTCACCCCCCATGTTCTTCACAGACTCTCACACCAACTCCGCCGAGCTGCAAAACGCGCCTGAGGACCTGCAACAGCGCGTGGACACTCACGAAGCCTGCGCATGCGCCCGGCTGCGCTGTCCGACCTGACCCTGCCCCGCGCGGAACCACCAATCACGCGCCGCGGACCAGCTTCGCTCTGGCCGCCCAATAAATTGCTGTGTTTGACAAACACGTGTTGTCTGCGCGTTTGTGTCCCGCGAGTGCTCGGGGGGCGGTTTGTCCCTTGTCCCTTCCCGTCGTACGGCCGAACGGGCGCCGAAGGCATGAGGCTGCTGCGGGGCGCCCTCCCGCTGCTACTGCCCCTCGTGGCGCTGCCTTTGGCCGCTGCCGCCTGCCCCTGCAGCGACCCCGACCTCTGCCGCCCGGTCCAGGGCGCCCGGGACTTCGAGGTGCGCGCGCCGCCGGGCTCCGCGCGCTGGGGC
>NW_017728993.1:34897621-34917894 GCF_001723915.1 Gavialis gangeticus | reverse complement strand
TGGGGCCGCTGGTGTGGAGGAGCCGTGCGGCTTCGTGCGAGGGCCGCCGCCGGGGGCGGGGTGGGCGTGGGGGACTCAGGCCCCGCTCGGGTGGTGCGGCGGCCGGGCCGAGCGCTGTGAAGCCTCGTGCAGTTTCGCCCCGTTCCCAGGTCTTCGTGTTCGATGTCGGCGGCGGGACCTGGCGCTTCTACAACTGGACCCACATCACAACGGTGGCGACTTTCGGAGCCTACGACCCCGAGCTCATGTGTTATGCTCATGCCAGGGGGGCCAGGGTAGTGCTGAAAGGTGGGTTGCAGTGTGGGCAGCAGGCTTCCAGACAGGTGGGAAGTGCCATCCTTGGGGGCTGTCAAAACCCGGCTGGGCAAGGCTCTGGTGGGGAGGATGTAGTTGGGGCCGGTCCTGCTTTGAGCTGGGATTGGACTAGATGTGACCTCCTGGTGTCCCTTCCCACCCTCATTTTTTGAGTCTATGATTTGAATGTTATATTTGTAAAAGCAATACAGATAGAGCTGCGGTATCTTGTGGCTTTTACATATCCAAAAGAAAGAATAAGCACAGAAAACTCTGTAATTGTTTCTTGCAGAGTAACAGAACTATTTCTCTGGCAGCCAAATAAAAGCTCTCGGGTGAAAGTGAGCGGTAGAAATTGCAGGGGAATGGGGAGGGACACGTGGGCAGAAAGAAGTATGCAAGTTTGCCAGGTCATTGTTGTATATATTTACCGTGCAATATAATAGTTGCATTGTAAATAGACTAGTTATTATACAATATAACTAGTATTATATTTGCATTAATGTGTATTCATGATACAAATTTATGATTTAAAATATTTGGTTTTGAGCAAGAATATCCTATCTGCATGTATGAAGAAAAAGGTAGATGGTGAAGAATGCTGAGGTGAACAAAGTGCAATAGGAGATAGGAACCTGAAAATGCTGTTCATGCACACATATAGAAAAATAAATTTTGTCTTGTTTAGTACACGGTTTTGTATTATTCAGTACAAAAAGAAATAAAAGGCCAAGAAATATGTTGGTAGATAAAAGGAAAGGCTAAAAGAGAAAAATGTGTCATGGCATTAAGAGTCAGTAACTATGGTTGCCTGAAAATATCAGATGGAAGTTGGCTTTGGGGAAAAAAAAAAAAAAAGAGGAATGGCTCATGGTGGATAAGGAGAAATAACCAGACTCAGTGAGATGAAACTCCAAAGAAAGTCAGAAAAAATGTCAGAAATATCAACTAGATCCTAGTAAGCTATCCTTAGGAAGCTCCTGTAGTTTAGCACTTCTCAAAATTAAGCTTAAACACTGGACTTGGTCTGTGCTATAAACTAAAGCATTAGTACAAAGCTGGGATGGTTGGGGATGGTCCTCCTTTGAGCAGGGGATTGGTCTAGATGTGACCTCCCTGAGGTCTTTTCCAACCCCCAAGCGCCATCCTTGGAGACTGTCAAAACCTGGCTGGGCAACGCTTAGGTGGGGAGGAGGTAGCTAGAGCCGGTCCTGCTTTGAGCTGGGATTGGACTAGATGTGACCTCCTGGTGTCCCTTCTCACCACCCTCATTTTCTATGATTCAAAGTAAATACTAAGGATAAAGACGTTCTTTCTGGCACCATGATTTAAAAGTGATAACTTACAAAGATGTCCTGTTTAGGAGATGTACCTGTTGAGAAGATGGTTGAGCCTGCTGCAAGAGAATTATGGATAACTCAACAGGTGGAACTGGCTAAAAAGCAGTATATGGATGGAATTAATATCGATATAGAGCAAGCGGTTAATAGGTTATCACCTGAGTATGATGCATTAACAAATCTAGTGAAAGAAACTACAGATGCTTTTCACAGAGCAATTCCAGGATCACAGGTATAAGATGCATTCTGTATAAGCTTAGGTTTTAATGTTGTGAAATCCTCATCTAGTATAGACTACGTATTTAAAGTTTTCTGCAAACCTCTGTCATAGTCCTAGTTTTCCACTTGTGTGCTTTGTTCATTTTGCTTGTTGACTATCTATTTTTCTCATAAGAATCGCTAAACTTCTCCTGCTGTAGAACCTAGTTATAAAAACAGAACCATTGTTTTGCTGAGACTTACAATGTTTGTTTATGTTATAGCCCTCTTTGGTATGTTGGCTGCCATTCATAAATCACTTGCCATTCACCATAATAATGTGGTAGTGGTATGGATTAGTGAAACTTCTTGACAGTGTACATATGATATCAGAAAAAAATAAGTCTTTAGAAATTAGCGGTATAATGTTGGAGAGATTCACAAAAGTTTTCATATCTTTAAATGGACAGCCCTAAAATATAAAAAATCTAATTTCAGAGCAGCCAGAGGCCACACACCACATAGGTTGCAGGCCCTGGGCCACACATTGCAAGGTCTGCATGCCTGATGGGACACACGGGTTCCTCAGGATCCCTGCCACATGCAGTTGCCCACCTCTACCACCGTACTGGTGATCAGCCCACCACCACCATTACAATTGCACAGAAGTTTCCCCCACACCATGTGGTTCCCCCCCCCCTCCCCCCATGCTGGCACTGCCAGCAAACTCACCTGGCTGCCTCCTGTACTGTTTTGCCCCAAGGACCCTGGCTGCCACACACATCTCAACAGCCAAAGCAATAGGGAAAGTGTTGGTAGGACAGGAGTCCATGGGCTGCATATGTGGGCTGGATACAGCCCTGTTATAGTTCAAGAGATGTAATGTTCTGATCTCTATAGTGATTTTTTAAACTACAGTTCTCACAGACTTGAGAAGACAAGAAAGAGCAAGTTAATTCTCCTGTTTTTATGTATGTTAAATGAATACTTCTATAGGCAGACTTGTTCTGAAAACAAGCATCAGAACAATAAAGTACATCAATTCCATAGGCAATATAAACTTCTGCTCTTCTCCCTCAGGTAACATTTGATGTGGCTTGGTCTCCAGCATGCATTGATCAAAGATGCTATAACTACATTGGCCTTGCGAATGCTTGTGATTTCGTGTTTGTGATGTCGTATGATGAACAGAGTCAAAACTGGGGAGAATGCATTGCAAGGCCCAATGCTCCCTATAATAAGACCGTGAGTGGTAAGGATCTATTTAAAAAAAAAAAAAAAATCAGCAGCCAGCATATACCTTTTTTTATTAGAATAGCTTATTGTGTGGGGGCACTTTATTTTTTTTTCTTTTCTTGGATGCTTTTTGATTGCATTGTTGGAGGTTATTTTTGTTGTGTGTTTGTTTTTGTTTTTTTTTTCCCCCAGAGCCTCAGACATGGGTAAAACTTCTGAAGAGTATAGGTTCCTTGGAGCTTTATGACACTGGATAAACAGTATATCACAATTGCATGGCATAATGAGACAAATTTTATTCTATGCATAAGCCTTTAGTCTTTATTGTTGTGAAAACTTTCAGAATGCAAGCAAAACATGGTGCAGTAGTGGTGTCATCCTTTTCTTTATAAAGAGCATTAAGTACTTTATCTCTGAAAGGTGTGAAGTACCTCTCTGTGGCAGGTTAACTTGGATGCTATAAAATGGCAGTTCAAAATGTCTGACCTGTTTTCTGAGTTGTGGGGGGAACCAACAATAGGAAAAGAGAGGGAAGATAATATGAAGATTTATGTACTCTGCTGGGAGTGGCCTCTCAGTTATAGCTATTCATAGAGGTGCTTGAGAGAATACTGTCTCCTTTTTCCCCCCCCCCCCCCCAGCCCCCAACAGCCTCCACTTTGATCTTTGCAGATGGAGTCAGAGGGGAGGAACAGATCATATTGCAGATCAACTGAAAGTTGCCAATGGGGATGAACCCAATGGGGAGGTCCAACCCTTTGACCAAAAAGCACCGTCTAACTTACTCTGATACAGAGTGTGGGTTCAGAGGTATCTTCCTCTAGCTTCAATAGCTGGTGTATATGTCCAGACCTGGCCAGAGATTACTGGATCACTTACTGTCAGATCATGTTTTTCAAGTGATTTTTTTTTTTTTCACAACAGTGGAAATAGGAAGCAATTTCTGCTTGTGTAATGTTTAAAGTCTAATACCCTCATGCATTTCTTGGAAGTGGGCGTTAAGCAGTGCCATATATGCCTGTGTTTTAATCCTCGCCTTGCCCAGGAGTGTACGTGAATCCTAAAATCTCTGTGAGCCAAGCAGACAATGCCATAATTTCAGATATTCTAAACAGTTTATTGTGACTAGCATCTTAAATAGGCAAGCCTTGGTTTGGAAGCAGAAGAGGAGACAGTAAAACTGCTAGGCATTTTTTTTTTTTTTTAAATACCCTGCCTGAAGTGGGGAGCAGCTGGCTTCCAGCCAAGGAATATAACAGTTTGTTCACCTTAGGTGGGAAGGGAAACCCTGGGGTGGCTGTATTTATTTGAGATCTGTCACTTGGGTGCTTCTAATTCAGGTCTTCCCCATGAGTGACGTGTGCCTCCAGCAGTGTTGGCAGTGTCTTTTTGTAGGTGGTGCATGTGCACCTGCATGCACCCCCTATGCATTGCCAGTGGTCTTCCCTGTGCAGAGTGGTAGTATAAAAGGCAGAATTTGGCACTGGTAGAGTATAATTTAGGTTCAGGCTTCCATACCTGCTGTTCAGCCAGTATACCTTAATCTCAAACTGGTGTGATTGGCTGTAGAGGTGCATAGGGAGAGTTGCATTAAGCTATTGTTTGTTTTACTGGACTGTCAGTGGTAGCACTTTGTGATATGGACATGCCTCTATTGGGGATTATCCTGAGACCAGAAACTCTTGAGGTGCACCAGAAAAAGATCGGGACTGTATTGGATTCCTGAAGTTAATGACCTAGCATCTGAGTATTTATTATTGAGTTCTTTATGGGTTAAGTAGGCCAGGTCTGAGTGGACATCATATATTCAAAAGTAAGAATACAGAACATTTTCATGAATGCTGCGTGCCCCCAGAGCTGTGGGGACACAGCAAACACCAGCCAGTGGTTGGTGAACACCAGCAGACGCTGGTGCCAGCAGTGACCAGCAGCTGTTGGGGACTGCCTGCAGATGCCACTGGCAGTGTTCGCATGCCTTTTTTTGCAGGGGGTGCCCCACAAAGTTCAGGGGGTGCATGTGCATCTGCATGCACCTCTTTTATGCATCGCCAATGGAACGTGTACATTATTAGCATTATTTTTTAACACTGCCCACTTCATTTTGTCTCTAATGCCATATATATTGATTTATATTTAATGTCACTTTGTAACTATTCCTTAACATGTTCATTTTAACATGACCCAACATCGACCTTCACTTTGGGTGTTTAGTATTGTAGTATTTCTTAGTTAATTCTTGAATTATTTAGAATTTGTATGGAATATTAAGCAGCAAAAGAATTGGAGTAGGACTGGAAGGGACCTCCGCAGGTCATACAGTCCAAGCCCCTGCTTAAGGCAGGAACACCCCTATTGAAACTGTCCTATATAAATATTACAGGTGTAGATCATGTGTTTTTGTTTTTGAATATCTTTCATCATCATTGTATTTCAGTAATGTTGAAAAAGTTAGTGTTGGCAAGCTTGGCAGCTTGTCAATATATTAATGTGAAAGCCAGGCACATTTATATTCTGTTAATTTAGGATATGAAGACTACATTAATATGGGGATTGATCCTAAGAAGCTTGTGATGGGTGTTCCCTGGTATGGCTATGACTATACTTGCCTGAATTTATCTAAGGTAAGATAAAGGCATTTCACTCCTTAACCATTTTTAAATAATTTTTACTCCTGTAATGTACTATGTAATTTTTGGTACTGATTTTTACAGTAAAGAAAAACAAAATCGGTGTCATCTGGTGGTACAGGCACAACACTTATATTTTGGATACTGGACTTCTTGTTTCTGAAGCTGATTGACAGTGTGATGTTAGAGAGGATATTTTACTTCTGTCCCTCATGTTTCTACATAGTAACATTTTCAGATTATGAGATTTAGGCATTGTTATAAAATGCTTTAAATTAGTGGTGCCCAACCTTCCCAGCACTGTGGGTTGGATGCTTGGTGCTAGGTCAGGGGTGGACAAAATACGGCCTGCAGGCTGGATCCAGCCCACGAGGCCTTTCCATCCGGCCCGCGGAGCCCCTTCTTTTTTTTTTTTTTTTAAATCTCTGCCCTTGGTTCCTGTCAAAAATGACAGGAACCAAGGGCAGTAGGACCTGGGGGAAGCTTGGCAGGCTCCCAGAACAGTGGGGCCCACCTGGCCCCACCCCCCCAGCTGGAAGCCCATGCTGCCCTTCCTGGGCTGGGGGTCTGTGGCTGCTGCGGCGCAGGAAGCTCAGGTAAGTGGGGTGGGGGAACCCCCGGGCAGCAAAGGAGCGGCCCCTCCCTGCCCACGCCTGATGCCCTGTGCTGTAGCTGCTTGCAGCCCACATGGGGCTACCTGTGCCTGCTCTGGACAGCCCCACACGGGCTGCGAGCGCCTGCAGTGCGGCACATGGGAGGGGCTGCTTTCCACCACAGTTAGCTCTTCCCCAGGCCCCTTTCCTGCATGGAGAAAAGCAGCCCCTCGCTCGCCCCACACTGCAGGTGCTTGCAGCCTGCCCAGGGCTGTCCGGAGAAGGCGCAGGCAGCCCCAGGCCAGCTGCGAGTGGCTGCAGCGCGGGGTGCTGGGCATGGGGTGGGGGAGGGGCTGCTTTCTCCTCCCCTTCCCTCCCCCCATGCTCAGCAACACCTTTTTGTAACCCGGTCCCATTGTCAGGCTGGCAGTGGGCAGGGTTACAAGCTGGTGCTGAGTGCTGGGAAAAGTGGCCCCTCGTCCACCCGATGGGCAGCACCCCATGCTGCAGCCTGCATGGGACTGCCTGTGCCCGTTCCAGACAGCCCTGTGTGGGCTGCGAGTGCCTGCATCAGGGAGCGCTGGCCATAGGGTGGGTGAGGGACCACTTTTCGCCATGCTCAGCATAGTTTCCCTGCTGGCAAGCAGGGGGTCGGGGCTGAGTGCTGCCCCCTGCCTGTACTGCGGGGCTTGGGGGGCACTGGGAGTGAGTGGGTGGGGAGCCAGTGGAGGCATGGGGCCTGCACCAGTGTCCCAGTGCCAGTGGGGCTCAAAGCAGGGTGGTAGGAGTGCAGGGTCCCATCAGGCAGGGGGTCTGTGGAGCTGGGCCAGCTGCCCCCTCCTTGTCGGTGCAGGCCAGCCCGGCTCCACAGACCCTTACCAGCTTGTGCCCCACTCTGGGCCCCACCGGTGCTAGGACATTGGTCCCAAGATGGTGACCAGGGGGAAGGGCACCTGTCAAGGGACGGCGCTACCCATGCAGCCTTCAACAGCCTCCCAAAACTGGGTAAGTGGCCCTCTGGCCAAAGTAATTGTCTGCCCCTGTGCTAGGTAAATCCCTTGCATGATGTGTACTAGATCCAGTGCGTGGGATTGGTCTGGGCCTGATCAAGCCTACCACATCAGATCTGCTATTCCAGCCCTGCCTGCACCAGATTGGGCCCTGACCCCATATGTTGGGATGGTGCCTGTCATCTGTGGCAGCCCTAATCTGCAAAAGCATTGGGGCCCATTATTTCTTCTTCAGGAATATTGGGACTTCCACTGAAAGGCTGGGTACGTAAATCAGTAAACCTGACCTGTAGACGTTGCAGGAAATCATGCACCAATGTAAATAACATTTAATTCATGGAAGGGCTAGTAATAAAAACAAGGTATCAAGCAAAGGAATCGGCTTTCAAAAACATGACCCCAACTAATCCTGTGAACCCTAGAAATCTGTAGACTAAATTAGTAGGATATTCTCTCCCCACCCCCCACCCTTTGCTCCACACACGTGCACATGTGTACGTGCATTTCCTGATGGTCTTAATAGCACTGGGGTGAGTTCAATATGAATGGCTGGTACTAATTGCAGGGAGTTCAACAGCTATTTTTTTTCAGTTGAACTGAGTCCCTGGAAGTTTCTATTCCTGGTCTTTTATTTCCACTGGAGGGGAAGCCCCGTCTTACTTAACTGGCCTTCAGTCCTCAGAATCAGAGCAACATCTTCTTCCTACCCTGTACCTGCCACTGCCCCATGACTCCTTGGTCAGATCTCCCTCTGTGTGTGTGTGGCCTTTGTCAGGCTCAGCTCTGATGGCTGAGCAATGGGCAAGGGATTTGGGAGCCAGTGGTTAAGTATTAGGTGTGCCAATTTAAATACCTGGTCTAGCCTCCACGTACCATGCATGTGAGTTTGAGTGCATGAAAGCCAGGTGAGGGAGGCAAGTTCCAGTTCCGGTCTCTCCTGCTGAGATTTGCTTCTCTCTGGATTACCGATGAGCCACAGATAAAATAGATGTTTTTATTAATCCTGTCATTAAGTTGGTAACAGTGATATTGCTTTCTACATTGAACCAGTCTGAGGAGCTGGAACTTCCAACTAAATAATAATTATATGGATTTCTTTCTCTAGCTTTTAAAAAAAGAAAAAAAAAAAGGTAGTATTTCATATCCAAATAGGTATTTCAGGTTGTTTTTCACAGGTGCCTTTTTTGTCATTTTCTTCCAGGCTTATTCTTTTTCAAGAGTTAGATAAAGTTGAGTAATATGAACCTGAGCTCCTTTTATTTTTCTGCAGGATCACATTTGTTCTATTAAACCAGTTCCTTTCCATGGGGCTCCATGCAGTGATGCTGCAGGGCGTCAGGTCCCATATAAAATAATAATGGACCAAGTGACTAGTTCAATTTCTGGGAGCCAATGGGATGAGGAGCAGGAAGCTCCTTATTATGAATACAAGGTAAGCTGTTTTACAGATACTCTAGGCCAAATATGGTCTGGTTCATTTTGCCCACATGGTGCATAGTGGATGGATTCCAGCTTAGCATCTGCAGGGAAACCCTCCCTTGACAAAAGGGTGCTAGACATGGTGAAGCAGGTTTCTATACCAGTGTGCTGTCTCCTTGGGAGTGACATGCTGTCATGCCATAGGGAGAGATTTGGTAGAACAGTCGTCCACTATTTTTATCTTCCACTGCTGTAAGGTCCTTTTAAAAAACAAAACAAAACAACAAACAAACTGTCAGTGCCTAAAATTCAAGCTGCTCTTAACTTTCAGCTGGTGCTGATTTGATGGATGGATTAGGAGTTGCAGCCAGCACTGGTTTTTCTTCTCCACTGCATCCAGAATTCACTTGGAAGCAGTGGTTGTTGGAACCCCTGGAGTCTTCTACTTGCACTGTAATTTCCTATTCAGTTAGTGACACACTCTCTCTTCTATTTTCTATATAACCTTCATCTGTTGATAACTATAAGATCTTAAAAGTGATTACTGGCCCAAAGTAATATAAACTTATTTAGCAGAAGTTCATAACCTTTTCTAAACCTGCATTTATTGCTGGGAAAAAAACAAATCTGACATTCATTTACTGGTATACTTGAAATCTTAGCACAAACCTTAAGTTTATTTAAAGAGTAATAAATCATTTAAACAAATTCAAATTTAGTCATTTCATTTAACCTTTTAATGAAACAAATGTCTTTTATAAAAGAGTTGCACAAAATGAGTGCTTTGTCTGGGAGATCAGCCCTGCTTTCCTTATGTCTTTTTCCCTGGTTACTGGATCATCTTTTGTAGAAAAAAGAGGACTGGGTAGTTAAGTTTCCTATTTGCCTTATTTTAAACTTCCTTGCAAAGCAGTGAAGAAATTTTTACATGAAAAGGTGACTCTGGAAAACCACTGTTGCATATATTCACATTTGTGTATCACAAGTTATACCTAACTTTTTAGGCATTTTGTATTCATTAAAATAGTCCTGTTAATGTAATTTTTATTTATACTAACACACACATTCTGGACACTTTTATAGGATGCTCTTGGTCATTTTCACCAAGTATGGTATGATGATCCCTGGAGCATTTCCCTGAAAGCAGCATATGCACAAGAACGTGGCTTAAGAGGCATTGGCATGTGGAATGGAGATTGTCTTAACTACTCTAGAACTGCTGTAGCAGAACAGCAAACTGAAGCAATGTGGCAAGCCTTGATACCATAGCAACTGCATGAGATGATCAGCATTTACTGCTTGGTTTAGAATGACGAAAAATTTAATGGGATATTAATTCTAAAGAGAAATGCATATGTTGTTGTCTTACAAGCATATGCTGGTTATGAGCAAAACTTCTGGAACAATCACAACTTTATTTTATCCAGTACTTTAGAAAGTATTTAATATTGCATTAATTCATTTTAAGAGATTTGGTTAGATTTTCTATTTTTACAATTTTCAATTATGTTTTTATTAGTCAAGCTGTTTACCTATCGCTCTGTTATTTTCACAACTTGAAAAGCTATGAAATCATGAACTCTTAAGAAACCTTCACTCTCTCTTTTTTAACCAGTATTTTAAATTTCATATTATGAAAAGTATTTCTTACCCAGTTTAAAATACATTATTTACAATTAATATTTAAAATGAATATCTGATATTCTGAACTTCCTACTTGTGGTCACTGCACTGCTGTAGTTTGTATTGCTGTAAGGTTTGTATGCTGCTTTTTAAGTAACAGAGGAAGAGGTTGTTATTCTTGAAACTTTTAGAGGTTTCTCCTCTTCCTCCTAGTTGTCTGTAAATTGTACTAGTAACAGTAAGAAATGCACATTGCGTTTCCTAGCGCTGTGTTTTTCTGTATGCATTACACACCTTTTTCCAGTAATTAGCTGCTGAAAATTGGAGTGTGTATCATAAACAAGGAAATACAATAATGATGTTTAGCTGATAGCTATAGCAGAGGGCAGTAAGTGGGGCACTAGTCCTGAGCACTGATTTTAGGGAGGTGCCAGACTGGCACCCCTCAGGAGCTTTTGCTGCAACTGATGTGTGGGTAGGCTGTGTCCTAGTGGAGCAGCAGCCTACTCGCAGCAGTCTGCATTGAGGGCAGAGCCCTGCCTGGGGCAGGCAAGACTCTGGCCCCACCCAGGTGTCACATAATCTTCTTCCCTTCCTCTGCCCAGAGCTTGCTTCACCTCTTATTTCCCTCTGCCCAGTTCACTTAGATACTCCAGCTGCTGTTGGACTCCTGCTGAGTAAGCAGCAGTAGTTAGAGGGTTAAAGGAGCACTGACAGGCTGTTGCTTCCTGATCCCCTTGCTGTTCCTTATGGTTCACTTGATTACAGTAGGGGCACATGAGTGGCTGGGCTGTGAAACCTGTGAGCATATGCAAGTAAGAGTGGGACACGGTAGTTATGTTCTGTCAGTGTCAGTGAAAAACGTAAAGTACCAAGAGAAGCAGAAGAAATTGGAAGGAGATACAGCAGCAACGAAGCATGGAAGAAGGCAAAGGAGAAACTGCTTTTGAATGATGGTGGCAGATGAGCGTTTTATGGCGCAGGTGCACAATACCCAGAACTTGAAGAATAACTTTGGGATATGTGTGAGAGAGATGGCAATTTGGATATGCAGTGTCAGATAAAAGCATGTCAAATTGCAAGGGAATTTGGGGTAGGTCTTTAGGGTTGGCAGGGGTTTGAGATGGATCTTTTTATAGAAGAAATGGATTTTCAGTAAGAAGTCTCATCAATTTTTTTTTTTCCTAATGTCTGCCTGAGGTATATGAAAAGAAATTGACAGCTTTTGAACAATACGTGATCAGGCTCCGGAAGCAGCGTTCATACCTACAGTCACAAAAAGGAAATAAGGATGCCATGTGATGCCACAGGAAAGGAGAGTGGAGCAAAAACAGTCTATGGAAGAATGGGCAGATACAGAAAGCAGCGTTGCATTGTGGTTGGTGATGGAATGTTGCCGGTTTGTGTGTGTGTAGTTTTTTTTTTAAAAACCAACAGAAAACCTTCCCTGAAGAGAAGTTACCACCAAGGATAACTGTGTGGGCACATAGAAAAAGATAAAGAAGCCAGTCCATCATTGTTACCCAAGTGTGTATGGGAATACCCACCTGGTGCTGTTTTGCATTTAAGAGACAGGCTCACATTGGATAGGTTTTTAGAGATAGCATGCAGAGGGAGTGAAGAAACAGCTGAAAGATGGAAACGGAGACCAATACCAGGAAGCACAACATACATGCTTCAGACATTAGATATCAGCAAATAATTATTTCAAAGCAAACATGAAACCTCTATATGCAGAATGAATAGCAACTAATAGCCACAGTCTGACCAGAACAGGGCAAGCTACACAAGTGGAACAGGGTTACATGAAGTTTCATCCCCTTAGACCACATTGTTAAAAAATTTAAAAGTGCTGCATTTTTCTAATGGGCTGGGTGGTAGTAAGGACTGTGCTGTGGGGGACAATGGTGTAGGTTCTGCAGGAGGCAGCAGTGATTTAAAAAGTAAAGTTGATTACTGAAGGATTTGCTTCCTCATTGTTTTAATCCTCTTGTCAATTTTTTTTTACTTTATCAACTTTTAATGTGGGACTGGTGTTTTGCTATGTTGTAAAGTCATTCTGCCATATGGCAATGAGAGATGTGAGGGTCTACATCAATGTATACAATAATTTTTTTCCCCTCTGATTTCTCTTGTTGCTGAAACCCAAACTTAAATACTCTTTGAGTGTCCTAAATCCATGTATTTTTACACACAACTCAGGATGCATTAAAACTTCTTTTACTTTCTAACTAATGCTGCTTATAAGATTATTTTTTCATTCTGAAAACTTACCTCAGGTTAGTCGTCATATATTTTCACAAAATAATTTATTGTTGGAAATGTATAATTATATTAAACTATTTGCAGATTGATTTTTGGCTATGTGTGAGTGACTCTTCCCTTGTGCCTCCCCCTTACAAATGTTAAGGAAATGTTCTCAGCAGGACTAAACATAACGAACAAGCAGTGAAACTCGTGGTGCATCTACACCGCATTTGGCCTCATGTCCCAGCATGAATGTCCCTGAGCTCACCCCTTGCCCAATGACATTGCAAATCCAGAAGAGCACCAGGGAGGTTCTACCAGTGGCCACAGCTGGAAGCCTTAAAGGGACCTCCCTACTGCTGTAAATGGGAGTGGGTGGTATAGATAACTTCCTAAAGACATAATTAAACAGCTTGTGTTTTTCTCCCTTTAGCTTATGCGGTGGTGATGCAATCTTCTTAGACTGCCTTTAGTCTTTCAAAAGAGTCCTGCTCTTTACTGGTCACGTAGATAAGCAGGACCTCACCCTGTAAGCATTTACATGCGTTCTTCACGTTTTGAGTAGCAATCCCATTACATGCTTCAAGTATTCTGGCTGTAACAGAGTATTTGCATGTGTGATTGTGGTACTGGGAATGCTTTTTAAATTTTGATGCAGTTTCACTGAGTTGTAGACGCACTAAAAGAATTTAATGATAGAAGTGGAACATTTCTCTCTCGATTCTGGTTTATTGTCAAGTCAGGCCCTGTCCATACTGCAGCTAAAAGTGATGTTACCTTCTCTGGTAACTGAAAAGTGGCCAACATTGTACACATCAACCATGACACTTCTCAAATTGTTTTTCCAGTTCAGTAAGTGTAACTGGACATTTCTTTGTGACAACTATAACAGTATTGTTGAATGCAATTTAACCTGAATTTATGCTGAACGCGTTTTGCAGCAAAAATCTATTCCATGTACAGCACATCATCAACAGTGTTGGTGGTATCTCTTGGAAACGTGCAAAGCTCTTTTCCTGATGGCAATTCAGGCAAAGAGCATGAGGTAATTCTTTCATTTAGCCATGAATGATTTGATTGGTTAAATTTCTCCTGTGAAATGGAGAAGATCACAAAATATGGTCACTTCCTCTTCAGAATCCTCTGAAACTTAAATCCTATGGGAGACTTCAGCAGTGTCAGGGTAGAGCATCACTGTGGGTTTGACAGTAGGACAGCAATCATCTCAGGCTGCTGCTGTACTGAAGCCAGATTCCCATGGAGTGACTATGGGGTAAGAAAGAATGATACCGAAAAGCCGCCATGCTCATCCTCCATGCCTCAGAGTCCTGTGTTGAATCCGAGTTCCTTGTAGATGGTGACGTTGCTATGGCACAGTGCTTTGGTACTTGCTATTGCGCTGTGCTTTAGTACTTTTAGTATGGGTGGCTACTGCTTTATGTGCTTGGTGCATGGGTAAATTTCGCCACTATGTTGCCATAGTGGTGCACTATACCCAGGGACTGTGCTGCTACAGTAACATATCTGGCTATCACATTATCACTGTCACATTAGCAGCCATGTCTCTGTTGCCATAGGGCAACATGTAGATACATCCATTAATATGTAAAGCTTTTGGTATTTTTGTAGCATATAGCACTTTTTCAGTTACTCTGTAATTTTCATTCACTAACACTGAGTAGAACTTTCAAGTATGTTTGTTAATTCTGTTTAATATAAAGCTTCATTGATTGGCACTTCAGTTAAACTGTAATTAATCATACCAATTTGTTGCACCTGCTTCAGAGAATAGAGGAAAATGCTGTTTATTTTTAGATATTGTTATTTTGTTGCAATAGTCTTTAAACTCCGTTTATACAACTCCAACACTGACAATACAATTCATATATTTAGCATTTTAGGATTTTTTTTCTTGAAGTGGAGCAACAGTTGATTGTTTTTGTTTCTTTATTAAAAAGCTTTAATACCAGGTTAGATCAGAGACAAAGAGGTTGTTTGGATTGTAAGATTTAAGAGTTCCTCCTTCTAAAAATATTGCAAAATGTTCACATCCTATTTCTGATTTCCTGTGCACTTACTGTTGCCAGCAGTCAGTACATTCTTGTCAAGTGTTATGTTTTATGATGCAATAATTTTTCATAGTAGTTTGGGGTCAGAAGGGACCTGAACAGATCATCTAGTCTGACCCCCCGCCACTGGCATGAGCACGTGCTGGGATCACACGACCACAGACAGGTGTTCATCCAACCTCTTTTTGAATTTGCCCAAGGTAGGAGCGAGGACCACTTCCCTAAGAAATTGGTTCCAGATCCTAGCCACCCTAACAGTGCCTCCTAATCTCTAACCTGAACCTATTCTCCAGCAGCTTCTGGCCATTGTTCCTTGTCACCCCAGGTGCTGCTGGGGGGAACAGGGCCCTTTCTATTTGCTGCTGATCTCCCCTGACGAGTTTGTAGGCAGCCACCAAATCACCCTAAGCATCTGCTTGCTGAGGCTGAACAAGTTCAGGTCCCTCAGCCTTTCCTCCATAGGGCCTGCCCTGTTGCCCTCCAACCAAGCAGGTGGCCCTCCTCTGAACCCTCTCAAGGCAGGCCACATCCAGAACTGGATGCAGTACTCCAACTGCAGCCTGACCAATGTCACGTAGAGGGGGAATATCATCACCTCTCTGGACTGGCTTGAGATGCATCTTTGGATGCACGACAAGGTGCGGTTGGCTTTGCTGGCTGCAGTCTGGCATTGGCGGCTCATGTTCATCTTGGAGTCAATGACTCCAAGATCCCTTTCCGCCTCTGCTCACAGAGGGGAAGCTCCCCAGCTTGTATGTATGCTGTGGATTCCTTCTCCACAGGTGCAAACTATAGGACCAAGCAGAAAATAATTTTAAAAATGAAACATGAAGGTAGCTATTCCTTCCAGAAATTTATTACCCCCACAATGTGGAGATCTGAATTTAGTTAGTGAATGTATGCACAACACTTTTTTTTCAAATATACCATATCATGTTCATGATCATATTTGTAATCTAGGTGGGACAAAGCTTGCAATTTTCAATAGCTTACAGAACACTTGATTGTTAATGAAGCTACAATTAAGGAACAGAAACTACTAGGTAGAAAGTCAATAGATATATTATGTGCTTTAGTTCAATTTTACATAAATACTTTACAGAGATTGTGTTTTTCATGCTTTGATTCCACAATATAGTGAAAAAGTAAATTCTAAAAATCTAATAATAGATCTCGGCTTCCCTACCCAAGTAAACAGTTATTTTGTGTGTCAGTTAAATTGTACCTCAAAATAAATGATGCAGGAGTTTGGGATTTATGAGTATACTTGTAAATTTGAACAACGTTTTTGTTAAACAAGCATATAGTTTATTATACAGATTGGATACATTAGAAAAAATTAAATTACAATTTTTCTTTAATTTTCCTTATAGCCAAAAATTCAGGTTTAACTGCATATTTCTGTTTAAAATTTATCTTAACAGTGGTCAGTTATGTAAAAGAGAAATAATGTATTCTGCCTCGGTGTCTTATTGACAAATTTTGCTATATTTACACATTTGATAAATGTCTTTACAAAAAAAATATTAAGAACACAACCCAAAAAGTTGACAGTGCTTTTTTTTTCTGTACAAATATACACTAGAGCAATGATTGTCAACTAGGGTGCCATGAGATCTTTTCAAGGTTATTGGGTGCCACACAATATTAGCACTTAGGTTTGCCAACACGGTTCACAATCTGAACACAGCGATTTCCAGTAGGAATCTATAGTGTCAAAAACATCCTGACTCAAATTCTTTCCGACTTCTTTGCAGCATAAGAATTGCTCTATTATTATTATTATTTTTTTTTTTTTGTAGTCAAAAACAAGTGAAAACTAAGCTGTCATTTTCCAAGGGGTGCCTTGAATCTAACAAGGTTGAGAACTCCTGCACTAGAAAATCCGAAGGTGCGTGATCTTCTAAATTACTAGTTTTCCAGTCTGGAGCATTAAAGATGACTGAATCTTCTTCTGTGCTAGCTCTGCTCTCAGTACTCGTGAATCAGAAGCTGCTTGTTTTCTCATCTACCGAGGAAGCAGAGATTATTTAAGGAAGACTTTGGAGTTGAAGCCCATGTTGTTTTATATAGATAAATAGTAACACAAACACAATATTCTGGTTTTCAACAGGGGGTAGGGGGGTTGTTTTGTTTTTTGTTTTATGTTTCTGGTGTTTGGGTTTTTATTACTCTATTCTGCTATTTTTAAGAATCAAAACCTGAAGTCCTTATTCAAGTAAACTTCCACTGATGTCAGTGGTAGATGGCTTGAGTAAAGAATAGTGAAAAAAAGATTGAAAATCTCAGGATTTAATCATTTGATTCATAGAATATTTTCCACGCTTGTGATTTTTTACTAGCAATGACAGAATTGGCTTCCATATTGGAATAAGACATGGGGTCACATTCTAATTTTCTTTATATTACATTCAACATTTTCTCATTGTAATGATCTGTACCTTCCCTGGTGTAACTAAAATAAAAATGACTCCAGGTTTTTAGGTGAGGGGATGATTTGAGGACTTGGTCTGTCTACAGCTTAAGAACTTGTTGGTGTTATAAAGCTGTTACTATGAAAAATTCAGTATTTCCTCATGCATTAGCCTTTTAATGACAAAGCCTCTAGCACACATCTACCTAATGACAGTGGAGAGGGGTTTTGACTCAATAACTGCTATGCTAAGGAGGTTGGCTGGAGCTGAGAGAAGCTACAGTTTTTCAGCTGTCTGCAGGGAAGGGGAGTTGGAGAGGTGATACTTAATAATTCAGGTTTGTCATTAACTCAAGCGAGAAAGCAACAAATACCATCACACTCACAGAAAAGTTTAATTTGAGGAGATTTAATTATAATCTCAACTAGTGACTAATTTTTGAAGTTTCAAATGCATGTTATGACTTGATGTTTACAGGGAAGGAAATCTATATAATTCTGATTTCCAGGTTTGTTAGGACACATGCGAATTACCTTAATTTCTATGATAAGTTTCATTTTGATATTATCGAGCTTTCTCTTTAGGTGATCGACTTCGTGTTGCTCTGTGGTGATCCGAATGATGGTGGCGTTCTGCGTGAAACAAACAAAGCGTGTTTATACCTGCAGTACTAGGAGGCTTATTCTATGTGGCCTACAGGATTAAGTACCTGAATAAATTGCTGAAGGACAGCGATAGGCATGTACCTTCTGGGGTGCCAACAAAGGACAGCATTAGGCACGTATCTTCTGGGGTGCCATGCAGGTACAGGTCAGATATATGAAGATACTTGGAGGTTTTTTCCCATAACAGCCCACACAGATCTTAAGCATGTTCTGTTAGCATTCTCCACCTTGTTATCTTACCATGAAACACACCAGATGCATAAAAATTAATTCAGGGCTTGTCCTCATTACGCGCAGGGCCCTAGACAGGTTTTAAACATGCAAAGCAAAACGGCACTAAAATTGTTTCAGACAAGTGATTTTTATTTATTTTTTTTTTTAAAGTTAATTGAGCTCTTTTTTATATCTATTGCTAGGGTCTGTCAATGAAGCCAGTTAGATTCCCCGCAGATTAATTAAGCGCAACAGGCTGTTTTTACAGGTTCTGTTATTTTGCATATCAAGCTTGAAACTTCTGGGTCCTTTAAAAAAAATAGTGTTACAAATAAGAACCAGCAACCCTACCTTAGAGTCTGCAACGTGTGTTGTGTGTTTTGCTCGTTTCCAGCTATCCCTGGCTTCCAGCTGTGACAGTAACTTTTGGTGAGAAAGCTCTAAGTCTTGCCTCAATTTATTTAAATAATCTTCAAGTGAAGCTGTAGCCTTTTTGGTTTCAAAGTACTTCTTTTTCCATGCCTGGCGAGCTATAAATGAAAAACAACAGCTCTGTATGCTCTTCTCAGGTTAACTGGCATTGTAGAAAGAATAATGACAACAGGCATGTGGGTGGAGGGAGTTCAGTTGGGGGTTTTCAACCCCCTCGGGAGTGTGAGGCTGGTGTATTGGAGCCTCCCTGAGGGGTGTGTGGGGGGGCTCCAATTCACCCACACCAGCCTTGAGCACTGGCCGGGGAGCCCCCAAGAACGAGCTCCCTCTGCTGCCTTTCCCCGCTCCCATTCTGAAAGCCGAGCACTGGCAGAGAGCCCTGGCCATTGCTATGGGAACCTGGGTGCAGGCTCCCAGCCCACAGATAGATTCCCCTGACCCTGGAACCAACCGTGAACTTCTGTTTGGTCTGGGGTAACGTCGTAACTTTACAGAAATCGTTCTCACTGGGAGCTGCACTTCTGGCTGCACCCCAGGTGGTTTGGCAACACTGTTAACTTCAAAGTGGATTATGTGTATTAAATGCAAAAGGGGATTTCTTTTTAAGAACACAATTAATGGCTAGCCAAAGTAAAAACTGCTTCAGTTATACTGTCACCACTGGATCAGCTAAACTCTAACCAACTGAAACTTCAGATTAGCTCTGTCATGCAAGGTTTGTCCATGGCTGGAGCAGGAGTCCTGCAGCACTACGTCTTCAGGCCTGTGCAGGCTGGCAGCAGCAGAGACTGCAGTGTTCCCAAGTGCCGGATTTGCAGAGGTTTGTAGCAGCACAGGACTGGAGAAACAGGCCCAGGACAGTTCTTTACCTTACAGCAAGTATGTTTCTTCAAGATGTTAGCTACATAGATCCAGACCTGTTGGAAAGGAAAAGGAGGGGTGGGGGAAGAGAGAACGAAAGTGGGGAAGAGGGGAGTAGGCTGGAGGGATCTGGACCTGCCTAGAGGGAGGGGGAGCAGCCCTGATTGTGGTGCATAGGCAATGGCCCAAGCGAGGCTGGAGCTGGGCACTTGTAGCTTCTGTTACTCCCCACTGCCAAACTTTCTGACCCATTGGGCTCTCTGTGGGCTGGATGTCATGTCAAAGTCAGGGCTTTGTGGGCTGGATTTGACCTGTGGGCTAGAGGTTGAGCACCTCTGGTATGAAGAATTTAGATAAGACTCTGAAGGTTTTAACTGAATTAAAATAAAAAGGAATGAGTTCTTAAGGAGCCTTTGGCTTGAAGCCCCATTGCAGTATCATTGGTGTGCGATGTAAGAAAGAAAAGGGATAAAGGAGTGGAAAACTGAAAATACCTTAGCAAGTGGGTGGAATTTAAGGGAGACCTGCCCCCTGTGAAAAATAGTGTCTGTTGAGCCTTCTAGGAGAACTGGTAATGTTTTCTGTACTGAGACTGCATGCTATTGTCAGAGATAAATGGTATAGACTCCAGGAGGCTAATCCTTTCAACAGAAACCCTGTCAGTCCAGCTAAGAGCCTCCCTCCCCACAAACATTAAGGGTGGTGTTAACAGTAACCTTTAAATCATTTTTAAAAATCAGTTAAAATGAAAATGTCCATTCATTAAAGGGTGTTAAACTGTGCTAAGTACCACCCTAAGCATCTTAAAGTAATGCCCTTGCAGGGGAAGGTTGGTTATCTTTGAGACTTTCAAGCTAGCTGGAGCTAGGGTATTGTTAGTCTGCTCTGCAGCAATAACATGACCACTTTGTAGTCAACCAGCACCCTAGGGTGCAGGGCTGCCAGCAGCTCTGCCCCTGACAAATTTTCCACCATCCAAAGCTTTACTACCCAGCAGCGTGGTACTGGCCCCAAGCTAACCCCCCCTCTCAT
>NW_017728993.1:34892231-34892621 GCF_001723915.1 Gavialis gangeticus | reverse complement strand
CAGCTCTGCCCCTGACAAATTTTCCACCATCCAAAGCTTTACTACCCAGCAGCGTGGTACTGGCCCCAAGCTAACACCCCCTCTCATCTGCTGCCACTGCCAGTGCATATTGTCCCTCCCCAAGCCCACTTGGTACTGTGCTGCCGGCTCCAAGAATCCCTGGAGAGCCTGGGATGGGGCCCCTGAGACGAGGACCAGGCACCTGGGATGGAAGGGGGGGTGGGGCACAGGGGGCGAAGATCTGGTTTGGTAGGCCCTTGTGCGGGCAGCTGGCGTACAGCCAGCTACCTGAGCTTAACTTGGCACTTGCCAGCCCCCATTCCCCCAGGCTGGGTCTGGTGGGTGAGGAGAGCACTTGGGCTCCCATTGGCTCCCCCATCACAGCCAGCA
>NW_017728993.1:34885338-34887231 GCF_001723915.1 Gavialis gangeticus | reverse complement strand
CCAATCCAATCCCAGTTCATTGAAATGCATGCAATATTTGGTCTTTATTTATTTTGCTTTTTCTCCCCCTCTTCATTTCAAACACTAAATTTTATCAAGCAATTTCTCCACCCCCACCCTTGCTTCTGTCTCCTGCTGTAGCACACAGTGGGATGGAGGGAAGCCACAGCCCCCCATACTGCCTTCTGGCTTCGTGATCCTGACACATGCCCCACCCCTCCCAGCCCAGAGGAGGGATATGGTCCTGGCTCCTGGCCATGCCCCTCTCTAGTGGCAAGTTACAGTTGTGCACATCAGAGACAACATTAAGCCTTAACCTGCAACTGCTCTGAAACACGTCTAACTTTACCACTGCCTAACATGCCGCAGCTTTAGAATGGTTTAAAGGTCCCTGTAACGATGCCCTAAGCAGCATTCTTAAAAGCAACAGCAGACTGTTTGAATTGCTGTGAGTCCATGGAAGCCTTCTGGATATGATGCTCCCACATAGAATGTAACAGTGCCATTGTTCATACACAGGTTTATTGAAGTCCCACAGAACACTCACAGGGAAAGCAGATAGTTTACCCCTGAATTTCTTTGTACATTATACAAAGGAGCTTTTGGAATGGGGCTCCTTGATCCACCTGATCATCTGTAATTAAGCACATACTGGGCACATCTACACATTCATTAATGCAGTATAATGACCTGTAATGACAGATACTAAGAATGTGCCATAATCAGCACTACTGTGCATTAGCGCACATGAACAGTTTGTTTTTTTTGTTGGTGAGTTAATGTGCACTGGACTAAATCTGTGCATTAGCACAGGTTTTGCCTGCTGTGCTAATGAGTGGTAGAATTAGTCCTCCCACTGTAACAGTAGTGAAGCATAAGAATTCATACCCTTGTTTGCACATGATTTTTAGTTTCTTCAGTCACCTCAAGATGTGATCCAATCAAAGCACGTACCGTGATATCTTTTCAGTTGGTTTTGTTCCAGCAGGCCTTTGGCTTTCTTGATCAGTTCCTCTCTGATTCTTTCCATGTGCAGTCTTTCTGCCTTCCTTTGTTCTAGCTGTTCTGCCAGCTTGATTTCTGAAGATATTGCAGCCTGTGCTTACTAAATAGATGTCTGGAGTGGGAAAGCCCAGTCCTATTTAACCTTACTGCAGCACCCCCACCATAAAGCACACTAAGCCTTAGCAGTCTGTGTCTTTTACAGACTCATAGGGTGTGTCTACACAAGATGCTTTATTGTGCAGTAGATTAGTCTACTGCGCAGTAAAGCATCACTGCTTAGATGTGTTCACATTTACTGTGCAGTAAATTAGTCTATGCAAAGTTAGCTACTACCTATAAATACACATAGTAAATTAACTGCACAGTAGATACTATGCAGTATAGATGCTGGCCAGGAGCAAATATGCTCCTGGTCATCCTAGTCAGCATGGAGCCACAGGGGACAGGAAGCTCTCTATCCCTGATTTTGGTGCTGCTGAGCTCCCCCCCAGAAGCTGGATCAGCACCAGGACTGGGGAGCTCTCTGCCTCCTGTCCCAGCATGGAGCTGGCTGCTCTAGGTGACAGGTTAGGGCTGGATTCCCAGCCCCACTCCCCATCCCCGGAGTAGTCAGTTCCATACCAAGCAGGGCAGCTGCTGGTGAGCCCTGTTCCCCCCTGCCTGATAGGAGACTCCCCTGCAGCTGTCCCACACTGCTGGCAGCTCCCAGTAACCCCCTGCTGGCAGAGACATCCTGGGGGGGTGGGGTATGCAAATCAGGGCGACTGCCCTGGGCCCCACACTTTGGGGGCCCTGCGGACAGTGCCATTGGCACGTGCCATGCTCTAGCCACTCATCACTGCCCCCCCAGCCCCGCGCTCCAGCCCTTCATTACCCCCCGGCCCCCCG
>NW_017728993.1:34864191-34885265 GCF_001723915.1 Gavialis gangeticus | reverse complement strand
CTTCATTACCCCCCGGCCCCCCGTGCTCCAGCTGCTCGCTACCACCCCACCCCTCCTGCACAGGCTCCACACAGGCCAATATGCTCTGGGCTCCGCATACCTCTAGGGTCAGCTCTGTCTGCCAGGCAGGGAAGCCCTGCTGGCAGGGGCCTTCCTGGCAGCTGTGTCTGAATGAGCATGGAGCCAGGACAGCTCTGCTTGCTTGCAGGGGCTGTTCTCTCCCAGCCCTGTGCACATCAAATTTCCTCCTAATGTATACAGGGCCAGGAGACAGCTGCCACTGCAGCCAACAGAGCTGTCCTGGCTTCATGCCCACTGGGACCACCCCATGCCCCTTTCTAGCCCCCAGGCTAGCATGGGGTGGGGGAAAGCCTGGAGCTCCCCCTGGCTTCTGCAAGAGGGCAGAGCAGGGTGGGAGAAGCCCTGTAGCAGGCTGCTGCCACTGGGACCAAATCTGTTTTGAACAGGGAGCACATGGAGAGATGAGTTCCTTGGTAGGCTTACTGCACAGTATTTTTAATAGCACATGTAGGCGCACCCACAGAATATGATTTCAAGTGTCCTGTCTCCGACTGGTGTTCTGGAAAAACAGGATAAAAATCTAGGATACACGCAGTCATTTATGGATGTATGAATAAATAACAAAAGTCCACGTTAAATGGGCATGAAACATACCGCAAGGACTCTTATTAAAAGGGAAAGCAAGAGAAAAACACACGTGTTAACTTTTTGCCAGCTGAGGCCTAAAGAATAAGAGGCAATTTCAGTAAGTATACTATAACAGAATGGCTAGTTGCTCACTCACTGAGTCAGGAACTTTAAGATACATGTGCTTACACCAGGCTGGCTCAGTACAACCAGCGGCCACTCAAATACTTCCACTACAAACACCTTTCAGTTATGGCAGGGATCTACTGCAACCCATACCCTCTTGAGCCAGCATCAACTCACGCAGGTGTCCCTCCAATGGAGAGGAGACCACAAGAGCCTTTGTGCTCCAAACTCCCAGTGAGGGAAGCTGGGGAGCATCCTCCAGCCTGGGGAGAGGCTCTTCTGGGTTCTGTGCCATGCACAGCCAATGGAAGCTTATTATTTCCTCAACTCAATTTGATTTTACAGTACTACTGTTAACTGCTGCTGTGAACTACAACTTTTACTGAAACCTTCATTCCCATCTTAAGCAAATGTTCAAACCCTTGAGATCTTTGTAAAGCACATACTTACTCACTACCTGAAATACAGGTGCTTCTGTGGCATCTACAGGAAGAGTCAGCAGAGGTGAAGCAGGAGGGGAAATATATTGACTGGGATGTGCTGGATGACCTAAGTTATTCTCAGCTGTCTGGAGTCAAAGGAAAAGGGTATAAATGCAAAATACTGATGTCACTGTATATGGAGATCTTTAACATGAGGCAACCTCTACCTTCCCCTACACCGGGGCTGCCCTGTAAAGCTGCAGGCGTATAGGGGAGATATGTCTTCTCTGTGTACCACCCAGTGAGATCGCTCCTAAGTCCCCATTGGCTAAACCTCTGCCAACACAGTAAAGGGACTGGGGTGAAGTTTTTTTTTTCCTTAGAGTCAGGTTGAATGGTAGGGCAGATTGATTTTTTTTAACTTGTAAAAAAGCTCCAATGTATTAGGAAGAAAGCCTGCCTCTGGGGCCCAGCAGTATAGGGCTGTACCTTGGTGCTAGGACCAAGGCTCTCAGCTCTGCACTTTGGTTACTACAATGCCTAGGGAATGTTGGACAACAAGCCATCCATCTAAGCCATCCATTTGCACAGTGGAAACGGCAGATCTCCCACCTGAAAAAGGCTCTGAGGGGAAGCAAACCTACAGCTTTGACACCCCAATGGGCACAACTTATTCACCAAGCTACAAGTTAGGTCAGTAGCCTACCATCTGTAACCCCCCTCCCTTGAGGCTGTGACCTGTGTGGCCAAGGAAAGCAAGTTTCTGAGAGCCAGCAAAGCAGTCTACCAGGGGCCCCTAGTGCAGTAGCCCAGTGGGCTGGCTGCTGACCTGGAAGCAGGAGGTTAGGGTTCTGGTTAGTGTGTGTGGGGCTGAGTCAGGCTGGTTCTCTTTGGGGCCTATTATTATTCAGTATAGAATATTTAGGCTGTCCAGGCTCTAGTCTGGCAGGTTCTGCATCCTCCTAGCAGAGAGGATGCTATAGCCTCTGATGCTCATAGAAACCAGGTCTTCCAGTGCTTCAGGATATGCTCAGGAGGGAAACCCACTTCTTGGGCATGGCCAAAGCGTGTCTAAGTCTCATGGCTAGAGTCTAGGCTGCCTTGACAGCTTGCCAACCTGCCCCTTGAGGCTGTACTGCTGTGCAGAGAGGAAGCCAAGGTTTTTGGGGCCAGGAATAGGCTTGATTAATGGCAAGGTGGCTTGGGGGTGGTCCCTCTTTTTCCCCAGCCAGCAGCGTTTTCATGTAAAATACAGAACATCTCCACCTTGATAGGTGTGGTTTTACATCTCCATTAGAGAAGGGCATCAAACCCAGAACTGGGCAGCTGGGAGGTTGCTTTGCTCAAGGGCTTGGAGATAAGGGGATTCAAACCTACTTCTGTTTCCTAGACTTATGCACTACCTACCAAGCTACTGGTCAGGGGTAAGCCTTCTCCAATTACCTCTTGAGACTGTGCCTCTGTACAGCAGGAAACACAAGTTTCTTGAGGCCAGGAAGGGAGTATACCAGAATAAGCCCCTATAGTTTGGATGTGTGCAGTGATGTTAGGTACGAGTCTGGTTAATCCTACTCCACAAGGCTGGTGTAACTGTCCAGGCAGCACAAGTGGCCACCTAGGGCCACAAATTGAAGTGGAATAGCAACAACAGTGTGTGCACACCATGCACATGCTCCTTGGGGGCCACTGCTGGAGTCTTGTCATGTGCTGAGCTGCCACTCCGGGGCTTTGTCTGATGCCTGCTCTTTCCAGGTATGTTACAAGGGAGGGTGGCAAACTTTTGTTTGCCTAGGGCTGCAAAAATCCTTGTGCCATTCCTGCCCTCCCTGCCACCTAGTACTGCCTGTTATTCAGCTAATAGCCAGTGTACTCAGCTGCCAGAAGGCAGCATGGAGTCTTAAGCCTTCAAGTTGAGGGGTCACAAATCACTGATCTTCCACTTGGCAGAAGGATATTCTCAGTGGAATCAAATCTACAGCTTTGGACACCAAGGGACATAGTTGTAGCTACCACCAGGCTGCAGTCTAGGTCAGCAACTTGACTTCCACAATCTCCCAACTTTGAGTTCTGCTTTGTCCAGGAAGACAAGCTTCATCTGGCTAAGGGGAAAGTCCAGCAGGGGCCGCTAGCTGAGCAGCCCTGTTGTTTCCCCTGGAGGTAAGAGAGAAGTTTCATTGCCTGAGGGAACCTGGCTCTGCAGCAAAGTATCTTTGTGCTAGATGGGGTCCCTGATTCTGGTCTTTGCAGCCTGGATTGCTTTTCTAGTGTGTTTTAATTTTACATTCAAACCTTCATCTAAATTTTGCATTTGCATAATCTGAGTCAGTTGTACTATTGCATTAAAAATCTTCCTGATGGAAAATATTTCTGTACACTACCAATAATAGGTTACCTCTAAAGACATACCTGATCATCCTGTTTCCCACCAGTATCAGCAACAGACATGCCAGTTACTTGTTGATGGCTAAATGGTAAAATCACATAATGAAGTAAAATTAACTTAATTAAACTCACCTCAGACTAAGAGTTAATTAAAGTACTTGTTTTCCTTCATGGTTTCATTTTACAGAAATTTATAAAGCATATGAATGAGTCAAAATAATTACTTAACTACATTTACCTTTTCTTATTATGAACATCTTGTAGGACATTGTCTTCCAATGATTCTGGAGATCTGGAATTTTCTGTAGTTTTTCTTTCTAAACTACCTTTTAAATTTCCTTCATATTCCATATTTGTAACCAGTAGTGTAGGGATTTGATCTATGAAAAACAAAAGCTAAAATATTTAGACTACATTTATAACGCTTTAAGTCCTCTTTGGACTCTAATATCGGCACACCCAAAGAACAAAGTTAAAGTGATAAAACTCTCTAGTAAAATTTGGCTATTGTATTAATGATGTAATTTAAAACTGTATTTTATCAAAATGGATACTGAACAAAAAAATTAATTCTTCATAATATCGTCAGAAATGAAAGACAAGGGAGTCATTAATAAGGTATGTTACATCAGTTTTTACTTAAAACTCAGCAAAAAATCATTTCCCCCTTTTTTAATCTTGAGGAATTTAAGGGTTTTACAGTATTCTGAAGACACATACAGGCTTTCATTATTCAGAAAACATCCAGTAGCAGAACGGGAAGTAAAAATAGAAGGGAATGCGGAGTTGACGCATCTTTTTCAAAATCATTTCTCAATCCTGGCAGACGACTGACATTTGTAATGCAGTTTTATTCCAAACCCACCCACAGTTTTATATTATTTCCCATATAGACTATTCAGGGAACCTTTTCTCAGTTTTAAAAGTAAACTCTCCAGTTTTTTAAAGTATATTAACATTCTACTTTGTAGGAGGAAAGTAGAAGTATTTTCCATTTATTGGTGTTGTAAGTGATTAATAGTAAATCTGAGTAGAGATGGTTGACAATGAACATTTCAGTGAATGACATTCTTTCCCCTGTTATTGTATTCCTGTGCCCAGTCATGCAGGAGTTTGTTTATATGAAATTCCTGCTGAAGCTACTCATGGAGACAGACCCTGAATATTTCCTAAGCTCCATGGGCAGAGGAATGTGTTCTAGTGCTCCAAAAAGCCCAAATTTAAGTCTCCTGAATGTTTTATATGAAAACACTTCATTTCCCTACAAGATCAGGCAAATCCCTGAAATAAGTTTATGTAATTCTCTGTATCAATAAGTGAGGATGAAGCAGGGCTCTTTCAAAATAACTGGGTTTTTAAAAAAAATCTATAAAAATGTACAGGAATTGAAAATGCTGAGCTCAACTATCCAATTTCTTTTTTTATCTCTACCTGGTTATACAAAGAACTTTGATAGGGCAGGATTTAAAAAAAAACAAACTCTTAAACACACATTGTTAGGCCACAGACTATATTGAAGAGGTTGTGGAATCTCCATCCTTAGAAGGTTTTTTTAATGACCTTAGAAGTTTTTAGACTAAGCCTTGGCTGGAATAATATAGCTGGGGATGGTCCTGATTTGAGCAGGGGGTTGGCCTAGATGACCTCCTAAGGTCTCTTCCAACCCTCATTTTCTATGATTCTATGAACTTTCATTTAAGTCAATGGGAGATTTAAAGAGTATGAGAACAGCCTACTCCATTAATGTCCATACACTTCAGATCAGGAGCTTAAATATAAGAATACATCTTTTCTGTACAACAGTCACAGAAAATAACTGGAATCTCACTATATATTTGACAAGACCCACAAAAAAACTCTATATACAGTAGAAATTAAAACGTTCCCATAAAGCTTTACAGTGGTCAACACTTTGAAACAAACATGTCTAAAATTAGGATCCTAAAATATGTATTTAAGAAACTAAATACAAGGAACTTGATTTTTGTAAATGTTAAATATCTACAAATACCAGTAAACACAATGGATGTTACAGGTCATAAGGGCTTAGGTGCTTCCATTTAGGTCAGGGGTGGGCAAAATATTCATAGATTCATAGATTAAGATTCATAGATTAAGGGTCGGAAGGGACCTAGTAGATCTTCTAGCCCGACCCCAAATATGTGTTAGTCTTGCCTGGCCCAGGTGTTGTCTGGCCCGTGGCGCATCCTGCCACCCCCTGGGCATGCAGTGGGACTGGGGTGGCTCCGCAGCTGGACTGCCTTTGTAGGCAGCCTAGGCAGCAGTGGTTCCTTTCAGCTTCCACTGCCACTGGCACCAGCCCCATGGTACTGGTAGAAACCCGTGCACACAGCCCCAACCCTGGCCCACATCTGCCCGCTCCAGACTTGGCCTGGTGAAGCAGACCACTCTGGACTAGCCGGAACCCACGTGCACAGCCCCAACCTGGCCCACCCTGCGCCTGCTCCAGATTCATCCACAAATGCTGAGCAGCGGCAGCAGCCAGGCAGAAGCTTCTGCTCTGTGCAGGGGAAAAGCAACCCCTCCCATTTGCCACTGCTTATTTGTCAAAGTAGTTCTTATAGTTAAGGGCCAGTGTCCAACTTTAACTACTGTCATTCCAAACCAAAAAAATACCTAGAATTTACGCTGAAAACCTTTATTATGCTATATCTTCCGTGCTTTAGGGTTGTTGGTTCTAGCTGTGTTGGTCTAAGGACATAGGCAGACAAGGTCCTTTGGGTAAATGTGATATCTTTTATTAGACCAGCTAAATAGCTGGAAAAAATGTTCTTTGCAAGCTTTTGGGCACAAACATCCTTCTTCAGGCACATATAGAGTTTGCAGACAAAGAACAATTTTCCTAACTACTTAGTTGGTCTAATAAAGATATCACATTTACCCAAAGAACCTTGTCTGCTATTATTAGTCTACATATATGTGCCATATAAGGCATTCAAAATAGTGGATGCAATTATGTTTGACTATATCTTTGGCATAACAGGGTGAGGTAAGGGAAAGGGAGTGTACATCTACATGAAACACTTTACTGTGCAGCAGAGCAGTTTACTGCACAGTAAGCATGTGCATCTACACATGCACATGCTTACTGCACATTAAACTGCTCTAATAGTGAGTAAATTTGCTACTTGTGGTTGCAGAGCTGGCACTGGGAGCTCCGCGCTAGCGGGGGCTGGGAAGCCTGTTCCCTGCCCAGCTCCATGATCACAGAGCTGGGTGGTGAACAGGCTCTCCAGCCCCTGCCAACAGGGAGTTCCCAGCACCAGCTCTGTGACCATGGGGCCTCATCTCCCAGCACCAGCTCTGCACTCTTGTGGAGCTGGTGCTGGGAGAGAAGAATTTCCAAGCCTGAACCCTGTGACTGTGGAGCTCGGGCTGGGAAATAAGGATCTCCACAATCGTGGATCTGGGCAGGGAACAGCCTCTCCAGTCACCGCTCTGCAATTGTGGAGCGGGGCTGGGAGCTGTCCTGGTCAGGGGCAGATCCCAGCCCCATGCCCCGATTGGGCAATCAAGGTATGGGGCTTGGGAAGAGCTGCAGGGGTAGGGCAGCTGCTGCCTCATCGGCAGATCAGAGCAGGGAGCCAGGGCCAGCCACCTGCTCTTCCCCTGCAGCTCTTTCCAAGTCCCCTGCCCCTGATCAGGGAGCCAGGGCCAGGAGCTTTCCGCTGCCAGGACAGGGGGATATTGTTCCCACCCCAACAGCAGGCAGCCTCTGGGGGGGCAGGGAGCAATGTCTCCTGGCCCGGTGCTCCTTGCAAGCTCCTGGGTTAGGACCCAGGGGGAGCCTAGAGCCCCCCTTGGTGGAAGCAGATGCCCAAAGCAGGACCCCAGGAAGCGGAAGCAGTTTGCTGCTTAAGCGGCAAATCTGATTCCACTTCCCTACCCATGTATACACCTGCCTGGGAGCATTTACTCACAAGTAGTTTACTTGTGAGTAAACTGCTCCCAAATCTAATGCATGTGTAGACACACCCAGGGTCAGATTCCTTTCCTTTTACAACTTCAGCTCATTCTTATAACTTTATCTGACAGTTTAAATTATATTTAATGTGTGATATTTAATTTACATTATGATGTAATTATATTTTTTAAAATTCTCACTTAGTTCTATTTATCCCCATTCTAAAGACATGCTTAAAAATAAATGAGCTGAATAAACTGTACCGTTTCTTCTCTGTGGGATGTGACTTTCCTGAGTCTGATTATTCTGCTTTTGTTCATGGTTTTCTTTTACATGAAGAACTGGAATGGTCCCTTTGTCTTTCTCATTCCAGTTTAGTGTATTACACTCCTTCTGATTCTCACTGAGATGAGTTTGCTGAGGATTTTGTGAAGAGGCAGGATTTCTTTTGGACTCCCACTTTGCAGGATTTAGATGACCTGGCAGGCAGAGAGACCCCTGGGATTCAGTTTGGTCTGTATTTACAATTGACAGTTTTTTACATGGGAAAATAATTCTAGATATTCCTTTATAATGTTAACAATAATTATTAATAAAAACACTCTTTCATTTTCAACAACTAGTGGCCTAAGACATGAAAATAAACAAAAGGTGACATTTCCAGAAAGCAATGCGTACCAAGTATGTTACAAAGGAGAAAAAGCAGTAGAAGATAAGTAATGCATCCAATCACAGATACCAACTTAAAAGGAAGAAAACAGTTCTGAAACTCTGCTTTCAAGTACTTGACTGGGGAGGATCGGTGGGGAAGGGAGGGGGAGGGTGGAGAGAGAAAGAGAGTATCAGGGTTGTGCTTGCCCCTTAAAAGAAGGTTATTTTCCCATCCTCCCACATATGGCACTGAATTATTGGGCCCCTACAGATGCGCAGTTTGGTTGTCCCGACGTGCTGTAATTACAGTGCATTGGAGCATATTCGATTAATTGAGTCTGCTGGAGTGTGGTAATTACCATGCTCCAGCAGACTCTAGTGTCATGTGTATCAGTGTTCCCGCGCTGAAAAATGGCAATGGGGGTGCTTTAACTAAAGCTCATCTGAAATACTTTTTTGCACAGTATGTGTATTAAATGGGAGTCATAAAAAAAATCAAACCAATATTTTAATTTTGAATCTCAATTAAACAATCCATCTCTCTGATGTCATAACCATATTGATCCTTCAGCTGCTTATAATCTTTCCCAGGGAAAAAGTTGTATGAGTCTGGATTTATAAAAATCAAACTGAGGGTTCAGAGGAAAAAATGCCACCCTTCTTTAAAGTCTAACCTGTGTGTGATAATCAGGTAAGAAAGGATAGCAATTCATTTCCCCCCTTTGCCAGTTCGTTTTAATAAGGAATTGCCAGATACATAAGTATAGTGAATATCAGGAATAGTTTCATCTTCAACCTTGAATTTGAGCCCTTAAGTTAGTTACAGTATTATTCAAACTAGGTTGGTTTTGTTGTATACTGTAATTACAGATGAGGTCTGTATCAAAGCATTTCAGTCTCCTTCCTCACACTGGTTACATCTTACCTTTCCTTCTTTGTGGAATCAGTTTTTCCCGATTTCTGTTGTTCTGGACTCCCTCATGTTGTTTGGAGTCATGCTGAACCTGAATTATTTCTTTTTCGTTTTTATTACATCCTGAAGAACCATGCTCTTTCTGATTCTGACTTAAATGATTTATTGGTGGACTTTCTAGAAATGCCTGACTTTTTTCAAGCTTTCTCTTTGGAAGGTTTAAAATAGTTGATCCATGGACATAGCTACTGGGTACTGCAGGGTCTTCATAAAAGTGTTGTCTTTCTGAAGTTGTGGATGATGATGAATAAATACTTTCTAAATGGTCTAAGCCAGGCAGAAAATACAATTCAGGAGAAAGTGCCTAAAAAAGACATTATGCTAGTTAACTAGACATGAAAGAAGACTTGAAGTGAAAATGGTAACTTGAAAATCAGATGATACATACATATGGGGGAGCAAACAACTTGAGTTCCAGTTCTGTTTCCTGTTTTGCTTTCACCTTGGAAGATAAAAATTGAAGTAAAAAAAACAGTTTGTAAGAAATGCAGCATACCATTCAATTTGTATGGATTCTGTCGTCTTTGGAGATTAGCTAGGACGTGCTACATTTATTTAAGCAATACTTTAATACTAATTTTAAAGCAACAGTCAGAATTAGCTTGGTGGAAGTAATATATAAAACAATTTTAATTTGACTTTCTTACATAGCATCTGCTTGAAAATGAACAATCTGATACCACATGTGTGCCATAATCTGCCCAAGAGGAGTATGTGTGTATCTGTATAAATATCATCATCTCTTGCACCTGTACTTTGGGCTTACAGGGCCTGAGCCAACTCCCACTGAAGTCAGTGGAAAGACCTCCACTGTCTATTGGAAGTTGGATTAAGTCTAACCTGACAAATATGTACCTAAATACTTACTTCAGTTCTTTTTATTCAATTCTTAAAACCAAGCAAGTAGAAAAATAACCAACCGAACTGTCCTACAGATGTCTACTGTAGTTAAGGAATTTCTTACTTGTCTTGGTATACATGGCTATACACTTTTCAGACTTCTACCTAAAAAGTAAAATGTAGAGTAAATGGTGCATATTTAAAGGCACATTTGAAAGACACGTGCCTTGTGGTGGGGGAGGAGGGGGAAGGGGAGAGAAAAAGAAATCTGAATTTAAATTTAGACCCAAATTTAATTAAGGAAATAATTAAATTTTAAAAAAATCTGCTCTTAGTTACTTCCTGGCAATGCCACTGATTCACTGACACAGATAAAAGTTAAAAAGAAGCAGAAGAAAAAAAAGGAGAAAATTAATTGTTCAAAAGCCTTTCCTTTGGAAGTGTAGTGAGCTCTTGCAATAGTTTGCAGTGTCACTATTGTGAAACAAATAAAAAAAAAAGCTCTGCAAATATTCGATGGCAGAGATAAAATTGCTTAAGGTTACCATGACTCCAAACAACAAATATTGAACTTTAACTTCCTCTACAAAACTAAATAGGAAGGAGTAGAACAGCTGCTTAAGATTGCTTTGAAGTTCAAATAGTGGGAGTAAACATCTGTTTTGCTTCAGAAATGTTTACTAGGAAAGAAAGTACAACATGAGAGCATCTACATGTTGCCCTACAGTGATGTAGTGACGTGCTATGTTGCTGTATGGTGCACTATGGCAATGTAGGAATCACTTTTGTCTGCATGTGATTGCTAGCTATGTTGCTGTAGCGGTGCTCTCTCTGTGTATAGCATGCTGCTATGGTGATGTAGTCATGAAATTTAACCTTGCTGCATGCACGGCGCAGTAACCTCCCATACTGCACTGTGCTTTAGGACTTCCAAAAAGAAGTAGTAAAACATGGCGCCACAGCAACCTCACCATATGGCGATGTGTAGACACACCCCATGTTGCCTAATAGACCAGGGGTGGGCAAAATACAGCCCTTGGTTCCTGTAAAAAATGACAGCAACCAGGGGAAGTAGGATCTAGAGGAAGCCCCAGAAGGCTCCCACAACAGCAGGGCCTGCCCAGCCCTGCCCCCCACAGCTGGAAGCCCTTCTGGCCTGGGGACACGTGTCTCAGGAAGGGGTGCTGGAACCTCAGGTAAGTGTGGGGGAAGGAAGGGCAGGGGAGGACCCCAGGGAAAAGTGGCCCAGGGAAAAGCTGAGCATGGGAAGGGGGGGAAAGTAGCCCGTCACCCACCCTGTGGTCACTGCCCCATGCTGCAGCTGCTTGCAGCCCGCCTGGGGTTGCCTGTGCCTGCTCAGGACAGCCCCATGTGGGCTGTAAGCAACTGCATCAGGAAGCGCCAGCCACGGGACAGGGGAAGGGCTGCTTTTTCGTGCACTCAGCTTTTTCCTGGGTTCGTTCCCTGCACGGAGAAAAGCGGCTCTTCCCCCACCCTGTGGCTGGTGCTCCCTGCTGCAGCTGCTCGCAGCCCGTGCGGGGCTGTCCTGAGTAGGCACAGGCAGCCCCATGAGGGCTGCAAGTGGCTGCAGCATGGAGCATTGGGCACAGGGCAGGCAAGGGGCCACTTTCCCTCCCTTGTGGTCAGCACCAGCTTGTAACCCACCCCTACTGCCAGCCTGGGCCCTGCGCTGGCTCTGGGCTTGCCCGTTGGGGCTGCACATGGCAACAGCAGCTGCAGCACCCCTGCTTGCTGCGCTGGACAGTGTTTGCTACCACCATCTCTGGGCTGCCCAGCGCACGAGCTGCAGGTGGGCAGCAGCAGCAAACACTGCCCAGTGTGGCAAGTGGGGGGGCCGCAGCTGCTGCCGCCGCAGCGCAGCCCCAACAGGTGAGCCCAGAGCCGCATGGGGCCCAGGCTGGTAGCGGGGCCGGGTTACAAGCTGGTGCTGAGTGTGGGGAAAAGCGGCCCCTTGCCCACCCTGTGGCTGGTGCCCCACGCTGCGGCTGCTCGCAGCCTTCATGGGGCTCTCTGTGCCTGCTCAGGACTGCCACACGTGGGCTGCAAGCGGCTGCAGCAGGGCGCGCCGGCCATGAGGTGGATGAGGTGCTTCTTTTCCCTGTGCTCAGCACCAGCTTCTTCCCAGCTGGGGAGCAGGGCTGCATGCTGCCCCCCGGCTGTACCCCGGGGCTGGGGGGCACTGGGAGTGAGCAGGTGCGGGAGCCAGCGGGAGCACGAGGCCTGCACCAGTGTCCCAGGGCCAGTGCCAGCAGGGCCCAGGGCAGGGTGGCAGGAGCGTGGGGTCCCAGTCGGCAGGGGCTCTATGGAGCCAGGCCAGCTCCCTCCTCCCCCTGCTGGTGCACCCCAGCCCAGCTCCACAGACCCCTGCCAGCCTGTGCCCCACTTTGGACCCCACTGGTGCTGGCCCTGGGATACTGGTCCCAAGACATTAGGACACTGGTCCCAAGATGGTGACCAAGGGGCAGGGTACCTGTCAAGGGGCAGGGCTACCCATGTGGCCCTCGACAGCCTGCCAAAACTGGGTAAGCAGACCTCCGCCCAAAATAATTGCCCGCCCCTGTTACAGACTAACGAAATCAGAGCTGCATAAGCTTTTGTGAGCCTGAGCTCACTTCATCAAATGTTGTGAAAGGGTTTGCATAGATCAGTGCATCAAATCAAATCACATCAAGTCAAATTCAATCAAATCAAATAAAGTCAAACCAAATCAAATCCCAGCACTACCTCCCCAACCCCTACTCCCCTCCCTCCCTTGCACCCTTCCCTTCCTTTTGTATTCAAATCACTCTTTTTATTTGATAGATTGCTCTGTACATGTCCTTTCATAGCATCTGATGAGGTAAGCCCTGGCTTATGAATTTAGTTACTCTAAGGTGCAAACCTATGCTGCCTTCTGCCTGACTTTAGACTCACGGCTAGCTACCTCTTTCTCTCATTGCTTAATATCATTCTGTTTCAAAAGATTGCATGGTATTACATTTTTGTGCAATGTTTACATTTCTCCATAGTCCTTAAACTGCTTTTGATCTTGTTTTGCTCCCTCGCTATTTATTGTAGATTTCTTGATATTTATCCTAGTTTTTCAAACAGGTAATATTACTGATAACTTGATTGCAAATTCAATCCATAACAGCACAGAATATTCAGCTTGTATATGTATACCAAACTTCTGAGAAGCAAAAATGGAAGATGAAAAAAAATCCTACAAAGGCAGTGTTATTTCTAGAATGATTTAGCTATGAAATTATTCAACATTTAACTGTACTGGTTGTCTTCATAGTTTTTCACTTATTTTAACTATAACATGTAAAATAATTAAATATGCAAATATTTAATAGCTAAGAGTCACAGATGCAACTGTTTTACAGTGTAAACTGGACAGTTTATGCAAGTGGGCTGACAGATGCAATAGAAATGTAGAGTCAGACTGGTTTTAAGCTACAGATTGTATTGAGAGAGCTAACAGGTGGAGCAGGACCTTTTGAAGGAGTTCTGGCAGACTTAAATTTCATTACACATTTCTTTTTGAAAATATGCATGTGTTTCACACATGGACTTATATTTGGTCTTATTAAATAAAATCTGTAGTCCAAACGCTTGGCTGAGAAGCTTTAGACAGGAATGGCACTGAGCAGGGGGCTGAACTAAAAGCCCTCATGAAGTCCCTTCCTGCATTATTTTTCTATTAATCTATCATTAAATTGGGTCTCTTTACAATGGAAAATAATGACTAATTTCCAATGTATTAAAGGAAAGTGAAACAGATTAACTGTCCTGACCAACTGTGTACTAATGAATACAGAAGAAAACTTTCCATCCTGACCACAGCTGTTACCCTGAAGAACGCTATTTGGATATCTCATCAAACATACACATAACTACAAATATCAGTGTTGTTCAAAAAATTATCCATCTCCCATTTAAAACCTGTAATGATACTTAATCTACGGCAACTGAATCTGTATTTTACATTATTGTTAAACAGGAGGAAAAACTGTAGAGAAAATAAAGCAATAACTTACCACTGCTAGCTTTTTCCCTATACATTTTAGAAATCTAAATTTATCTGCCACAGCATCTTCACCTAGGTACTTTCCAAGCTGCTCCCGTAGTGTTCTCAGTGTCAAGCAAGGAGATGCCCTGGAATGTCATTATTCATTATTCCATTTACAAGATCAAAGGAGGCTGGGTATTCAGTAAGAGTAGGAGGGGGTGATACATTGTGCTTAGGTTTGGGCGGATATAATGGAAAGAAATATACAATAGTCATGTCACACTTGACGGAACTGGGCCTGAATTGTTTTTATGTTCAGGTCAGTTTTGGTCTTGCCAAGTCATGATGTTGCCTCATAATGTGGTGACACTATGATACAAAGCTATCCTGACCCCAACTGAGAAGAATTCATATTCCAGGAACACACACAAAAATCAAAAGTGGCATGACCTGAAACCTGACAGAAACCTGAGGAATACTTTTTGCTTATCTGGCATTAGATGACAAAACCGCTGGGAATTATCAGGGTGGAGCTCACCTGCCAAGAAAATAATGGCTTTCTCAGGAGGTAAACTCAAAACAGTGTAAAGAACCCTCCCCAGAACCAAGGAGCATTACAAACCTCATCAACCTTTGGTCTAAGTGCAAGGCCCGGACATACCTTCTTCAACATAAATATAGCAATATGTGTGAACATAGGAATGTGCGTGCATGTGTATAATTTAAAACGTCCTAAAGTATGCTCTCTCTCCCACCTCTTCTCTCCGCCCCCACAAACACTTGTCCTTTGGGAAGAGGCTAAGAGAACATATACACATATTAGTTATGCTGCTTATTCCAATAAGGCATTCAGGTATTGAGATGATGAGCTCTATATAAAAATTACTCAGAATAGCAACAGGAGAAAAAGTTGACCGCCAGGCAAAAGGAATGCAAGGTTCTGTGTGGGAACACATGCCTGTCTTGTTGACTGCTTCCCACTACTGTTGCTTTTCCCTGCTGTATATGCTCCAGGAATGATTTTTTGGCTTTGGACCTCTGGGACTGGTGTTATAATATGATGACATTCATAATCTAAAATATTTGGAATATTGTCATGTCATGCTTCCACCTCAGATCTGGGACTTGGCTGGATTAGTGGTCCAAAGAATTTAAATTTAAAAAATGTAATTTTTAATTAGAGAACAAAATGTACCTAGAAACAGACAAATTCATTTTTTTGTCCTTTCATAATGTAAAAAATAACATTTATCCCCAATTTTTACTGATTGACGGTTTGTGTTGTTCTGCAGAAAACATTCATGCTTCATTGGATGAGACAGACAGACTTGCTTGCTTGCTCGCTCTCTGGCCTACATGGAATACCATTCACTTCAAGAGTGCTCTAGGCAGAGTTCATTGTAGGATTGGGATCTTAGTTATACAAAGGAAAATAAATATTGTATAAGAGGTTTAGACATCTTCACTATACGAACTGCTCTTGTGGAATCCATGTTTTCTTGTGAACCATTCCTCTAACATCATGTTAAAAGGGGGGCAACTCTTTTTTTAACAGCCCCTTCTGAAGTGCATTTTAATGGTCCAAATTTTGGGCTGTGGTTACACCAAGTTTGATGTAGCCCTGGAAGCAGCAAAACTGGTCATGCGCCTGCTTTGTTCTCCCTGGATTTTGGAAGTGGGCAGGGAACAGAAATTGTTCTAGCTGGAGTGACTCAGAAGCACAGAAGTGTTGGAACACAATATAACAGATCTACTCACAGACGTGAAGTTAAGCATGTGCATGAGCAAGATTTGGGCACTGTTCCTCATTAAAATGACTCACCTTATAAATCCAGCTGAAATGAATGTGCTAATATGATCTGCAGAAATCGTATTCAATTTGAAGTTCCACACGTCTTCTGGGACGTAAAAAACATGAAGCTCCACCAACTAAGTACAGTGAAAGAAGATTATTGCAATTACAGGTATACTTAGCATTTAGGTGAAAGGCATGCTGTTACAGCAAAAAATGTAACATAAACCCAGTAAAAGGATTTATATAATTAAACAAAAATAAAAAGTGTGTGTGTGATCCACTGCCTTGTTCAGTTTGTTTGTATTTTATATCATTTTAAACTGTTCCTTGATTTGCCTATTTAGATTCACATTATAAATGAGAGTTCCCTTCTAGGCCTAAATTGCTATGAATGTACTTCAAAATATTTTTGTGCTGATGTCAGATTTCAGCAAGCAAATTTGATCCAAACTAGTTTTAGTACCACAAATTCTGTTATCACTTTCAGTCATCTAAATTTTTAATGTATTATATCAACACTGATTATCTGATGACTTCAACAGTTACACAGATTTTGGACTAATAGCTGACAGGAGTTTAATAATAATAATGGACTCAAATCCCTAACTGCTTACTCTGAGACAGTTCTTAACAATAGTTCTGGTCCAATAATAAGAAAAATAACTGAAGTTCTGAAAAATGTCAGCTATGGAAAAGAAAGAGAGACTATACAACATCTTTTTCTTGATTGCACAGATTTATGTAAGTCAGAGCATTCCAGTAAACTGTAAAGTCATGTTACTTGTCTGTTCTGCAACCTAATAGCCTTAATCTAATTATATTTTTTTGAAATTACATGTGTGTTCTGCCGTAAAAATAATACACTTGATCTTAGACAAAAGGTCAAAGAATGCTGTCATGAGGCCAAGACCGTAATGCTTAGACAGAGGAGCACACTCCTCTGAGTCATTGTTCCAGGCAGACATAATGATACTTTTTTTTACATCTGATTGACATTTGGCAGGTTCTCTGTAGCTAAGAGATCCTCAATTTTCTTTTTTTTAAGTGAAGGCCACAAAAATATATCACCATCAAAGTTAAAGATAACTCTGGGGACTATACATTTGCATGTATGTAGTATATGATAAACTGACAACTGACAGTGCTGTCAGTGATTAAGTTGTAATTATAAATTACAAACAACCAGAGGAGTAGATTTCAATTGACAGCACATTCTTTGTGGAAGTTTTCACAGAAATGTTAGAAAAATCTCAAAAATAGAAGTGGAGACACAGGAGGAGCTGTATTGCTGGATGGCACAGCCAGTGCAATGGATGGAACTTACTGGGAATACTTGGTAAGGATTTCTATGGGTGATAGCTTTTATTGGACAAACTGCATGGTTGGACCAACTGTACGGTAGACAAGTTTTTTAATACATTTCGGGAGAGCATATCATGGCCTACAGTTATTTCCTGGTTTAGACTTTTCTTTTCCTTAACTCCCCAAAATCTGCAGAGCTCTAAGGGCCTGCTTTGAAGTCAGTGGACTCATTCCAAGACCTTGTCAGCACAAGGCAATTTTTTTCAATATGTTCTCACCATTGATAGCAGCGATAATAATACTGGAAGCATTCAAGTGAATAAACTGGTGGCTACGATAAGCAAAAGTATATAAGGTGACAGTGCATATCTTGGGTCTTGGGTGCTTAATAATTTACCTTTGGTGGAACTTTAAACAAGGTCAGCAAGTGTGAGAATTTACTTTAAAAAGCTTTTGTAGTGTAAGTGTGGACACAAATAAGATATATTAAGTACTCCTATAGTCTTCTGATTATTAGGTATGTATTAGGCATGGCTTTTTACTTTACATAATAGTACATAACTGGATTTTTTTGTACAGATCTGCCAAAAATGTTGCAAAGCAGCATTTTTTTAAAATTCAAAACAATTATACAGGTTTTTCTAAAACATCCAGTACAAAAGTTCTCACCTCTGATGTTGGAGGCCTGGTTTGACTGAATGACATAGTGTTGTCCGTACTAGGTCACAGTGATTTCCTGATGGACTTTTAAAAATTTCTTTTGGATCTAAGCATTTTTCTTAATAGTATGCATTATGATAAATCCAGTAAGTCTGAAATGGCATTTCATTCATTTCCTTCATTTTCACCCACTTTTCTACTTTTCTGTTTGAGAAAAAAGCAGCAGAGAATTTTATTACTGGTAGGTCCTAGCCTGAGGCTGATGTCCTCCACCTAAACCAAAGACAAACTGAAAGGAACAAAGTGTTGCCTAATTTATTTAATACTCCCTTGATGTGAACACACCCTCTACAGTATACAACAGAATATCGCCTAAGTAACCCAGAAAATTGCACAATCATGAGCATGCAACTGAAAGTTGCTTGTGTTCTAAGTAACATTTGGTTCTTTCATCAAAAGATCTTAGTTACTGTGTATGCACTTCTATGTTTTTACAGCGCATGCAACAAACATAAGATGTATTCCTTCCAGAGGCTGGATTTACCTTGGATAAGTGGCCAAGAATGGCAGAGATAGAAGCCAATGCAGCCTTTCATGCGTGTCACATGCAAGAGTCAAATAAAACAAGCATTCCAAGAAAACTAGGCTCCAGAACCAAGAAGGGAAGTAAGTACCTGTAGATACCAACAAATCCTTGTAACACAGATCTCAGCTATGGCTGTACAGTCTCCAATTCAACTGATTCCAATACCTGGATTCTTTCATACAATTGTACTCTCAGCTAAGCAGGATATGTATTATTTCTCTGTTGATTCAGGTGGAAGGGAGGTAAACAAGGCACCTTGGAGACTAACTGGTTCATAGAGGCATGAGTTCTCCCAGGCAACAAATTACTTCATCAGATTCCATGAACAGACCGGGAGAAATTATTTGATATAGAAGAAGAAGGGAACATTGATTGATAAGGGAGGTAATATGTGGGTTGATTAGATCAACTGAGATGAACAAGGCAGTTAATATCCAGAAGGATCCTAACAGTTAACAATTAGTCTGGGTAATGTAATAAATCCACAGTATCATGGTTAATACAATCCAGTCTGTTAATAATTTTAAGTTCAAGTTAGCTGGTTTTCGAAGGTTTGTTGCTTATGGACAGCTGCTCTGAGGTCAGGGATGAAACATGCAGGTAAGTTAAAGTTCTGCCACAGCCTTTTGTGTGTTCCTGGAATTGATCATGAATTGGTATCCATTCCCTCTTTTACAAAGGGACTGATTTGGCCAATGTAGACAACAGAGGGCTGAAGTTGCCAGATCTGGTCAGCAATGGGACTACCTTATCTGGACCAGCAAAAAGTAAATGCCAAACCAGGAGCAGAGCCTATCCCTTGGCTTGGGCACAAGGCCCAGCATCAAAAAGCACATATCTCATTGTATAACTTCATCACTTTCTTTACAACAGGACTGAAAGGGCCCTACCTCCTGGGTCACTAAGTCCAGTTCCCTGCTATCACAGGCAACATATAAAATAACCCCTTTCATAAACTGATCAAGTAGGTTGCTTGCCTCCACTACTCTTATTAGCTATTCCAGAACCCTTTGATAGTTAGATACCGTCTAATTTACAAACTAAATTTATGCTGGTCAGTTTACCCTCCTTCAACAAGATTATCCCTTAGCATAAATTGTTTTTTTTCCCCCCCTCCCTGGTGTTTAGCACCTGATGTATTTATGGAGGAATCATAATCCCTCTCACCTTTGTTTTGCTAGGTTAACCAAACCAAACGTTTTGAGTCTCTCTCCATGAGTGAGGCTTTCCATTCCTCTGGTCAAGAGCACTTGTTTCAGTTTGAATTACATGTTCCTGACCATGGGTGACCAGACCTGTGTACAGTATTCCAGGTGATATCTTGTACAATGACACTGATGCTTCCCGATTTTCATCTTGCCTGACAATCCAAGAATGCATTTGCCCTACGGGTGCAATGATAGTTGCATCATGCTGTCGGTTTTTCGTTCTCCTGTGCTTGATCGGTACACCCAGGGCTTATTCCTCCTTAGTCACTTCCAACCTATGAGCTATCCAGCAGTAGTGTCACGTGGGGAGTGACCAGTGTGCCAGCCACAGGTGCTGATCCAGGAGAGGGGCCGGGGGCGCCAGAATGGCAGCCCACAGGGAGCCCGTGCAGCTGCCGCAGCCCAAACTGGAGGAGCTCGTGCCAAGGCAGCAGCAGCCGCCTGTGCTGTTGCGACTGTCATGGCCTGCAGAAGGAGGAAACTGTCCATCCTTTCCTCCCTGCGTGCCCTGGGCACCAAAATGTAAAGTTACACCTCTGCTCATAGCAGAAATTCTTATTTCTTTGCACTTTTCATTGACAGGTTTAAAGCACTTCCTGGGCAATCAATAATGAAGACTTGTAAAACCTCTCTGAGGTAGACGAGTATTGTTATTCTCATTTCACAGACTTCACAGCATGGACAAAGATGGCAGAAACTGGCTATATATAAAAACAAGCATCTAGCCCTATGGTGCTATCTACGTACAAATGGTAATTAAAATAGGATACCATCCCTAAGGTATTATTAGACATTCTCTTCTGCGCTGGATAACCACTCCCACACATTCTCCATAACTAAACCTAGGGCCTAGTTCTGCTCCTGCATAACTCAATAACAAGACTCTCGTCCAGTGAAATTGGAACAAGAAAAAAACCAAGCATGTGCTAAAGCAATTGCAAAAGCTTTTAAATTTGAGATTATAATCTAGCCAACAATACTATATTTATGGTAACGGGACTGGTTACCATTTTTTCCTAGAATAAGGCAGGTAGAGGCAGGTATCAGAATGTGCTAGGTGGGCAAGATACGTGTTTTCTCAATATACCCCTTCTATAGGCTTTTGCATCACTATTTTGTTGCAACAAAGCCCATCAAAACTGCATCTGCTAAGCGGCCATCTTCTGACGAGTGCTTGGCCAGGGACACCACTTTCCATGTCTCTTTCTGAACAAGGGACTAGTTTTGCTTCAAGATGCTTCCCTCTCCAAGAGAAATGTGCAGGTCACAGCCCCCAGCACGTGACGGCCTCAAAACACCGCTGTTTTCTTACTTTTCAACTTAATCCCCAGCCCTTATTTTGGGGCGTTTCTCTAAAAAAAAACCACTCGGACAAAAACCCGGAAGCCCGCCGCAGGCTCAGGGCAGCGCCCGCTGCAGCCTCCGGTTCCGGGGTGGGCCGGGCCGGGCCGGCTGAGTAGGGGAGCGGAGCGGGCGCGCCGGGGAACAGCTCAGCTCAGCGCCCCCTGGCGGCCGGGCGGGGCGGGACACGGCTGCTCAGG
>NW_017728993.1:34850813-34863763 GCF_001723915.1 Gavialis gangeticus | reverse complement strand
GGGGGACGGGGCGGGACCCGCTACCCGCGCCCCGCCATGCAGAAGCCGCCCCCGTCCGTCCCGGGGTCCGCGGCGATGGCGGCGGCGGCGGGCGGGGCTGGCAGGTGCAGGGGCCGCCGCTTCCCCCCGGCCCTAGGGCCAGGCCTGAGAGGATCCCTGCTTGGGCCCGGGCGGACAGCGTGGAAACAGACCCCGCCCGTGTCGGCGCGGCCTGGCCGGCTCCTCGCTTGGGAAACCCAGCCGAGCCCCCCGGAGCAGCGGGTCCCAAACCGTGGGGCCAACATCAGCGGGTTGGGGTACGGGGCCGTGCGGAGGAAACGTTTGGGAAGCCACCTGGGCCCACACCAAATCCAGACGGAGGGAGGAGCAGGCTGGACCCCCCCTTTGGTACTGGGAGCTGTCCCAGTTAACACCGGGCCTCAGTGCTCTCAGCTCATTTGCCTGCATTGCCAGTGAAGACCAGTGTAAAAAGGGCTGGGCTGCTTCAGAGCAGTTGGGTGCTGCAACAGGACCCTACTGACTGAGGGCCAGCTCGACCTCTGCACCTACAAATACCAGAGATGTGTTTTCTGACTGCACAAGGGCTGCAATGCAAATGCTGCATGTACAGCAGCTGTACTACAGTGGGACTGCACGGGCACCTCGCCTCCAACACTTGCAGTAAGTTATGGTTAGAGTGACACACGGTAAATGCTAACGCATGCTTCGCCACGACTAGGTTTCTCAAGCTGCAGCCGACTTGAAGCAGTTCTGTTTGCAGAACGCACAGCATGATCCCCTGTTGACAGGAGTATCTTCAAGTACAAATCCATTCCGACCCCAGAAAGTCTGCTCCTTTTTGTAACATGGTGAAATACCGTTGTATCTTTCAGTGGTAAGTTTCTAAAACTATAAGCAATGATGTCTTGTTTCTTTTCTGACACTGAATACCTAAAACTAGCTACTCCTGTGTCTTAAAGGAGATCAGATCTTGGTGGGAAAATTTACTGAGAAATTCAAAGTGCACTATATTTCCTCCCCAAAAAGGATGTACTGCTACTGTAAGGCATTTGGACAAAACTCTGTGCCTGTGTCAGATAGGTACAGAGCAGCTACAGCATGAGTTGTGACAGTGCAACACCGCATTCTGCCTTGACACAGTGCCTCGATCTGAACTTCTTAAAATAACTTCGTCTTCATGCCAGTTTAGTTTTCTGTTTTCTCTCAGGAAAGGCTGTTAAGGGTAGTCCTAAAAACCTTTGTCCAATAATAACCATACCAAGATCACAGAAGATTCTGTTACAGTCAGTGCTGACTACTTTGCTCACTCTGACTGTGATAGATTTGGATTGAGCAGTGTAGTTTTCACATTTGCTTTGGATTGCCTAATATTGCTACTGATTATGAAATTAGACTGATTTCCAAATTGCTTGAAAAATCCAGTGCTTTAGTTCAAAAACAAAGTATATGTACAAATTTAAGGATTACTATTTTTTCTCAGCATGCCAGTTATAGAACATGTAGGCCACATCCAGGCGAGCGTGAATGTAGCACTACATACTGCACACACTTTTCTCTGGTGCCACACACGCAGGCATTTGTTATACTGCTACTTTGCAGCAGGAGGCCTTTTTTTTTTTTACCCTGGAAAACCCATGTAAGAAAATCCATGCTGTAGCTCTTTGCGGGGATGGGGGTGGGGGAAGAGGGTGGCTCCTGCTGCTGCTTGCACCCCCAGAGGATACTGGGGGGGGTGCCCCCTGGATCTGTGTGGGAAGGGGTGAGCAGCAGCTGGAGCTATCTATGCAGGGCTCCTCTCAGTGGGTGCTGGGCTCAGAGTGGGCACTGGCTCAGAGTGCTGCATCCCCCCCCAAATTTCACTGCTGCTCTCCTCCTGGCCACAGTCTGGCTCTTCCCAGTGTGTGGGTAGAGGTGGGGCTGTGGCTGGCAGCAGCGGTGCTGGGAGCGGGGCGCCAAAATTTGGGGTGGATACAGCATTCTCCCAGTGCCTGCTTAGAGCCCAGCCCCTGCCAAGAAAAGCTCCACTTAGGGGAGCATATACACCCCCATGCCCCTGTGCGCTCCTGGGATACAAGCAGCAGGGGGAGCTGCCCCCTTCCTCACCATGGGGGGCATTGATCTGCCCCCACTCCCCATGCCCCTTCCCTTCCACCACACTGGATTTACCAGCTGGGAGGCAGCTGTATCAGAAATCAGATTGGTATCTGCTAGTCTGTCTCCTTAACTATTGGTTATTGGTATCAGTCCCAAAAATCTCTATCAGTGCACGCCTAGTAAACAGGTCCCCTCCACCCCCAACATGAATCTGAACGACATTAGTGTCATTAAAATATTTTTACAACTCCTGCAAAAATAATTGAGCTACTTCCATCTTGATTAATATAAATTTGAGCGTCTCACCTTCTGAAATGAGCTTGGTACATGGCAACATTCTTGACATATATTTATACTATAATATTTTCCTAAACAACATCTGAGACAGTGAATTCTAGATGAGGGGCTAAATACTGCTACATTTTCTTAGCTACTGTGGGATATCAGATTTATAACTTACATATTGCTGATGGAAGCTCAAATGGTTGGTAATAGACTGTATACAAAAAAAAAATACAGTACTAATCCTGTTCTGCTAGACTGTGTGACAACAGTGCTCAGGAATTAAGGTACATTGGTATCATCTCCTTTGTCGCATCCTCTCTCCCTCCCCAAAAGCTTTTAAGTTACTTTTCTTGATTGTTTCTGTCATCCTCAGCTCCCCCACAACAGTCAGCTTTGTGGTTGTAATCTAAATATTTTAAGGAGGAGCCAGAAAGATTGGACAGTGGTAACAGCCATCAGCATCTTTTCACAGTTAAATGAAATGTAATTTCCTTAGTGGCTCAGAGCCAGCTACCAAGAGCTTGTCCCTTAGTCTCCATCGTAGAGTAAAGCACTATCTGAAGCTGTTGTCTTGGGTTGGTGGAGAAAGGCAGGCCTTTCCATTTGTGGAAAGACATCTGCTGACCCAACCCAGTTAGTCTGGGCATCTCCAGTCTGGAGGAGGTTGAAAAACACATTTGTTTCTGTAGGTACAAATTTCCTTTCCTTTGTCCAATTCTGGAAGACAGCTGTGAAGCTAAATCAACTTTCATACCTTCAATGTTCCCTAAAAGAGTTGTATCATTCGGAATACACACTTAACTTTTTTCTTTTTTATATCTTTCAGATCTTTTAACACCTTTTTGTAGCTGCAAATATGTACTGGGGTGGAGAGTGCCTTAAGGAGTGCCTTGATACAAAGTCCATGCAAAAAGCTTAGCTTCAGTGTGCCAAATTTAACTGTAAATTGCTACTGTTGTCAAACCTCTTACCATCTACCTCTCCAAATGAACTGTGTACCACTTGCAATACATTCTATTTTGGGAAGGAACCAATTTTATAATGCCGTGCAAAAAAATAAAAATGTTTTAACTTAGCCTGTTTTTTCTGTTACTGATGCATAAACTCTTTCGCTCCAGTGCTTGGAGCTTCTAGTCAAATTTTTTTCTAGAGCCTTCATCAGATCTGAGTCTGTAACCACTGCAGGTATTCTACTACCTTTGCTTGGATTTCAATTGGAATGTTGTTTAAAGAAAATCCCTAAGCTACATCAAAAGTATTATCTATACTCAAAGGTGGAGGCCTGAGAGCAGTGTGTGTGGGGGGAGCAGACTGGGCTGGGGGGGACCCTTCCCAAAAAAGATCAGATACTGATTTATAATAGAGGAAGAACTTGCACTGCCATCTTTTCTACTTGAAATACAAAACCTGCAAGTTATAGTCTGCTTAGATAAGGTAAGAGTACACTTAGAAAACAATTGTGTCCTTTGGGAAAGGAGGGGAGGCTGCACTGCACAGGCCAGGTGTCTCAGCAAGGCATTAGACTGTGTGCATTTACTGTCTGTAGGACATTTTCAGTGTACTTTAACCATAAGTTCTCTTACACAGACTCTTACTTTATTATATTGGTTTGTAAGGAAAGATACTTAAATAGGCAATGTCTAAACACTTATGCAACTGATTTAAGCTAAAGAACTTTAAATCCTTTGTCCTGACTAGTTAAGTTGAACCTGAAACTTTTTGGTAGAATAATATTGGTACTGTAAGGGTAATAAGTGCATGGTTTAGAGAAGGGATGTTCAATTGCCAGCCCATGGGCCAGATTGGGCCCCTGGCAACATGTCATCCAGCCAGTGGTAATGCAGAAGACAGTGTGGAGCCTGGTATGTGGGGTTAGCTGGAGGCAGTACAAGATTCAATCCTAGGATGCAGGACTGGGTAGAGGCAGCATGAAGCCCGTAGGCCCAATTCTGGTATGCTTGGGTGGTGTGATGCCCAGTCTGGCTGTGCAGGCTTGATCCTGGACCACAGGGTCTGAGATCCAGCCCATGGACTGGCCCTTTGCCCCTCATTGGGCCCATGAGTTTAGAGATAAAGGAACTGGTGTTAATGTCTTACCTGTTTAAACTGCAAGCAGTCTGAGTTTAGCCACCTTACAAACGAGCACCCAACCATGTTACTCTGAGAACAAATTGTTATTACAGAATTTACAACTTTGCACTGGTATTGGCCCTAAAACTTTAGGCAAGTCACAATGATTCATATATGGCAACCTACTCGTATTCCAGAAGAGCTCAGTTTTGAATAAGTGGCACTAGCACTTTTAATATTAAGAGTCAATGTTTATGCTTATTTGAAAAGACATCTTTCTTCATCTGCTCACAGGAAAGTTTGAAAATGTGTTTTTGTCTACGTGTAAAAATAATGCTCAGTAATGAGCACCACTGCTTATTAATTGGAGATGACAGGATCCAGGGCTCCAAACTTGTTAATTTGGTGCAAAGAGCTCAAGAGCAGTTTGGTATTCCTATTCATCAGGTACAACCAGAATACTCTTCCCATTATAGATGGAATTTTCTTCTACTTGTATCCATTTCACGGTGCTGAAATGTAAAGAAAACATTTGCTAGTTAATGCAACAGCAGACCTCATCTTATACTGGACATTTTATTATATATGTAAATATAGTAAAAACAGTAACAAGGAAGAAAAAGTTGCATCCGTTTCAAATGGCATCGCTGCTCCACCATAAAAATGCCTTAGTTTAGCTGAGTAACAGCGACTGGGGAAAACAGTTCAGCTACTCCATTATTCAAACTCATAAAAGATAAATTCCCTTTGTTTAAAAAGATGACAGAGTACCAGTCCTGCAGCTGTGGCTAATGTTGCCTAATCTTGCTAAACTTGGAACTCCATTGTAAAGAGGCAGCAGAGTGGTTCAATATTATGATTTTTTACCATTTTCAGTTTATTAAAAATTGCATAAGAGTTAGTTTAACTTTCCATTGCAGGCACTTCTCTCCTATATGGGGGATAAGTGTTTGCATCAAATTTAAACTCATTATTAATTCTTATATGCAGCTTAAAAAAAAAAAAATCTAGTCAAGCTGCAGTAAAAAGGTCAGATCTCAGTGAACTTTACAAAATATACCACAGCATACTTCTATAATCAAGTATGTAGAACATGAACTACACTTCGCTACTACAGAATCAAAGTATATTGACATTCATTATTCTTGGGTTTGGTTAGTTTTTTTATTTATTTATTTTTTTATTTACTGCCAACATAGAACATTTCTAGTTCGCAGATTAAAAAAAAAATAAGTTTTCAATATTTCACTTGACTCATTTCCATACTTTATAATAGGCTACCATTTGCAGCAGCATTTCAGAATGCCAAAGTTTAAGTACACCTGAGGTACCCAGTGTCACTATTGTCAAACATACCTTGTGAATCCACTCATACTCTCCAAACTTAGAATCAAAGGTTCCTTTCTGAATGGACCTTAGCTTCAAGGTAAAACGTGGCCCAAGCTCTTGAATCCCCACCTTCTTCTCGCTCTTGAAGATATACCTGCAGAGTCAAAAGAAAACATATTGGATAGGCTGCTGCAGGACTGATGCCTCTCTTAGCCATTTACAAAATTTCAGAAAAATTCACCTGTGAAATCTGAAAAAGATATAGTCCCGCTGATTGTGAAATGTAGCAACTTGTCTTCCAATGAACTGAGGATCATGTGGAAAGAGAGAGGCAAGCATGCGACCAACAGAATGTCCCAGTCGTGTTGTAAAATTATTCAGGATTACTTCAGGTATGTGTTCTGTGGGCTCTTTCCCTTTTCGCTGGAATGAAAAAGTTGAGTTACCAGAAAACAACAAATACAGAGTTTTTAAAAGGCATTAGTTACCAACATCAAAACAGAGGGGAGTCAGAGCTAAGTGATGTTATCATCCTCATAAAGTGCTATAAAAACCATTTTTTTGTGCATGTTATACACAGAAGTATATGCATCATGTACATACCATCAGTTGGTAATGTGTGGGAACCTTAAATACTAATGATAGAGGCAGCTTTCTTGAATAAATTACTATATTATTCTCTTCCATAGCTTCATGCACTAAATAAATAGCCTATGGGAAGTGTTGTGGTGATAGGGAATTCAGAATATTACAGTTTGCTCCTTGTAACAGCACTCTAATCTAAACAATATCTATACAAATCTGGGGAAGTGTTGTCTTGGATTGGTACACAATTAGTTTTATATAATGTTATCACCATGACTGCAAGAACACATCATGGAAATAATTAACTGAAAAAAACTAACGCTCCTTCAGCAGCAAGAAAAACTTAGCCTTAAAGAAACCAGCAAATTACCATCATCTTTACAAAACAAATCGAACAAACACACCAAGGATGAACCTTCCTCAGTACGCAGAGAGAGAGAGAGAGAGAGAGAGAGAGAGAGGAGAAAAAAAAAAGTGTGTGGTAGAAGAAGAAACCTTTAAGCAATCTGGATCCTGCATACACTGGATTTTCACTTTTATCTGACAGATAAGCAACCTCACCTTTATTTCTTTACGCAGACGAACACTGCTCATTTTAAAATGAGCAGTTGGACCATCAGGCAAATGACTTAAAACAAGACCGTCTGTTCATCTTGAGTTAAGATGAAGATAAAAATAATCCAGGGTGCAGTTTAAACATGCTACATCAAAAACACTTTACAAAGAAACATGAATTTTGGTTAGAGGAACATTCATTGTTACAGTGGAAATACATAATTTGTATAATCCATACTTAGGGACCCACTCAAATTACAATTTCATAAATTTTTGCAGAAACTGCAAAAAATGATTTCTACAAAAAATGGAAGTTTGTGATTTTGCATAGAAATTGCTGGGAAAAAAGTTCTAAAAATAAAATGCTGGCTCCCCAGTGGGTGCCAGCAGCTGTTGTGGCCTGGCCTTGCAACCCAGTGGGGCAGGGGAAGAGCCACTGGCACAAAGGGGAACAGCCAAGATGGTGGCTGCCCCCTCTTCCCTCCACCACCGACTGGCTGAGTGCTGCCTTTTTATACAGCCCTGCCCCACCTCCACCAATCAACAGATGGGCAAGGCAGCATGAAAGGTAGCCCTCTTGGCCAATCAGTGGTGATGAGTGGGGCTGCTAGGGCCCCCTCAGTCAATCAGTACTGTGCCCAGGGTGGGGAGGCTCACTGTGACAGGCCTGTGAAATTGGCCGTCTGCCATCTCAATTGCATACTCTTGTTTCCTTTGAACTGTCTATCTGGGATATATTTATTTTGTGGCTCTCAGATTAAAAGCAATTGCTCATGTTGCTCCTAGGCCAGTTACAACTGCATCATTGACCTACAACTTTGTAGGTTATATTTGGCTTGTGCACTTCTAAGGACAAAACAAACAAAATGACACTACCTCAACTTAGAGCCATGGTGAAATGAAGAGAAAAGGAGCTTATAATAATATGGGAGAGATCTAGCATGCTATTTAGCCAGATACATTTCTCCTTACATTTTCTGGTGCCAGCATAGTCATATACAGCTACCAGAGCCTACTACATGAAGAAACTGCTTCTAGTTTATGAAGGATACTGGGTATTTTGCGATCTTCATTAACAACTATTAGGTCCGTGAAGTTTCTTGCAATACACTGTGGGATAATTTTTTTCAGAGCAAGCCCTCTTCGATAGTAAACATGTGAGTTGGGTACAATGGAAGACAGCTGTTCACAGAATCTCACTGTTCTCTGCAAAACAAAGATTAGATTGCAATCTTTCCAATAGAGAGCAAACCAAAAAGATGTAAAAATGGTTACTTCTGCAAATGCCTCCCTCTGACTGTTTCACTCAAATACCTAGGTTTTTTTTAAAGGATAAAACATTTCTTCCTCAGTGATCCACCTTAGCTCCAAGTAAAACATTACAAATTGAACATGGCACCTAAACAAAACAACAGAGCAAGCAAGAACTTTCTCCTGATATTCTGTTGCAATATAGGTTTGAATAATACTGTCCATCTTTTATCTATGCATGTACATTTTTGGAAGCAGGGAGCAGCTTCCTCCTTTTGGATGAGAACTGTTCATTTCATCACCAAGCATAAAACCAGTAATGCTATTATTCACTATTAATAAGATGACAAAGTATTAGAGGGATACTAAACTAAAAATTAAGTCAATTAAAGCACTGAAAAGTATTTTTCTCTAGTATAAACACCTGTCCCCAAATCCCTTAGATAGTTTAGGGTTTCATAATCCAGACTATGATTTTTAAAAAAGTGCTCGTGTCACTGTGTGAAAATCATGAATGGCCCCAGCCCATGCCAGGTATTGGCACAAAGGTCTGCACATGAAGTTCCTATTGCAAGACTAGGGTCAGAGAGGCAACCAATTATGAGAGCCAACAAGTTCATAAAATAAAATAACTGAAAGAATTCCAGATAGGAGTTGCTATTTCTTATGTAATGGTATCACTTTAACACTGCGTGGGTAGGAGGCAGCTTTGTTAGATTTTAAGCCCAAGCAACTCACAAAAGAAAATTAAGCTTAAACAGTGGCACCACACTCTGCTTCCACCCTCTCTCAGAGGAACCACTTAGTCTAGAAGGAAGACTTTTCCTTGCTCATTCAGTCCTTTGCCTCTCTGTGGAGACTACCAACACAAACATGTTGGCTTAGGTAACTACTGGATCCAAGTTCTCATCAAATAGGATATGAAAGCCTCTCTATCCCATGAACAGTCACCTGGATCATAGAGACTCCCTTAAATAAGTTTAAAGAAATCAGAGAAACAGGAAAAAATTACAAGCTTCATATAAGTGTATTTACCCCTCGAGGTCTGTCTGATGTCGTGATAAGAATCTTGGGAAGTGTCTGTCTATTGAAGTAAGGTGCAAATTCATCTGTAGCTTCATCAAAAGCAACCTAGAAATATAAAGTGCTTTAATCCATTCAATTTTTACTAGAAATAAAATAGTTCACGCCAACATAAATTCTGGTGCCATTAAAGTCAATGGCAAAACTGCAATTATAACATTAAGCCAGAACTTGTAGGTATCCACCCCATTTGTTCCATTCTGAATCTGGGTTTTTAAACAGATATGCAATACAATGGGAAATAAGTTTTTTCTAAAAACAATCATTAAGCAGCAGAAAGTTATCATCTGCATGACTATCAATCCATATATATATATTACACATACACACACACACACACACACACACACCATAAGAACAGAAACAGACTTTAATTAGACTCATTAGCAGATATTTTGGAGGGAAGTACAATTTCTTAAACACATGAAACCACACAGTTAAGTTACCTCTTCATCATTAGGATCCACAGTTGTTTCATCATAAACTCTTTGGTTTTCAATTGTCTTTGGCACGGGCTTTGGTGGTGCCTTAAATAAATGTACATTTGTTTATTAATAAATGTAACACATTAACAAGATTCTTTTTTAAACATGAAATGCAAGACATTTTCACACCGATACTCAGCCAAGCAATATGCTCAATTCTACAGTCTCCTGCGACTAAGTCAATTTTTGGCAATAACTTTTAAAATGCTGAAAGCAAAACCATCTTTACACAACCAGTACCAGTGATACTAACTTCCTCATCATGAACAGATTATCATGAGTCTGACAATAAAAAACAACCCCCAAACACACAAACTACAAAATACTGTCATACTATTCAACCCAATTCATTTTATGCCAAGAATGAAAGAGGGCTCTAAAGTTCATATGAAGTTGTTTTCTATTACTATGCTTTATTCTTCATGTTTCAGCTTCATTTCTTTCCCCACTATTACCTCCAAAAACTTCCGTCTGTGGCTTTAAAATGGAGGTAAATGATCTGGCCCATGGAGCCCCATGGGTTTTGAAGTTGATCCATGCAGCATGTGCTGGACCAGCCCAGCAGCCAGTATGGGACTACGTTGCCCACAGCACCAGCTCTGGCCACTCCTGGCCGAGGCGTGTGAAGTACAGGTCCTAGACTGGCTAGGCTGCCACTTGCAATGCAGTCCCAGACTGGGTGCTGCATCCAACATAGTTTCATAGTGCTTAGGGTCAGAAGGGACCTAAACAGATCATGAGGTCCGACTCCCTGCCCTAGGCAGAAATGGGTGCCACGGTCATATCACCCCAGCCAAATATCTGTCTAGTCTCCTCTTGAAGACAAAACATGAGAGGCAGGGGTCCATGGGTCTCCCACTTGCCAGATCCAGTGCTCCCTCTGCCTGTAAGCTGTGCCCATCTGGCACCTATGCTGCACATGGCACTTGCCTTGGACCAGGCACTGTGTGCTCTGGATCTGATATGCTGGTGGGGGTCCATGGGCCCAATCTGGGCCACAGGGCTGGCCCTGAACCATTCATTTGTCCTGCAAGGCCAGATGAGTTTAATACTCCCGTTTTAAAAGAACAGCACCACAGTCCTGTTGCAAGTTTGCGTAGCATTAAACTCATTCATGAAACAGACTCTTTGCTTACTGCAGCTTGGTAGCAGCTAGACACAAAGAACAGTAACTGTTCTTCTCCAGCTGCCACTAAGCATCCAGAAGCACGGAAAAAAAGTCACTTGGTCTTAGCAACAGGTAACTTGCATTCATAGTTCATAGGTGGTCATGTTATATTTGTTTTATTCAGGGTTACTCACAACACTGATGTCTGCAGCAAACTCTAAAGACTCTTATAGCAACTGCATCACAAGCCTGCTGCCTAAGAGAGCCACTGTATTCATGCAAAAAAAACAAACAACATACCCAGTTTTTCAGAAGTTTACAAATTGACTGGGGAAAAAGAGAGAAAAAAAAATCACCAGCTCCAAATAATACTATAGACCCACTGCTATTTAAAGACTGCCTCAACCATGTGACAACACTGCTAACGCTATGCTGCATCTGGAGTTATTGGCCTGGCCAGACTGGTAGGGTGCAAACAACTCCAAACCCCACCCAAGCAGGGAGGGAAAGGTGTCCTGATTACAGGCCATGGCAGCCTGGGTGCTGCACTGCTTGCATGAGGCAGCAGCAGTAGTGGCAGTAAGGTGCTCAACACCACTGGGGTGGGGCAAAGGAGTCCCGAGGAGGGCTGCAAACCACCATCACTTGCCTGGTCTCCCAGTGCCTCTCTCTCCTTCTTCCGTTTTTTCTTATTTGCCAGCTTTTCCTGAGGAAAATGAGAAACGAAGCAGGAATTAAGACGCAAGGTCAGCTGTATCTCTGCGGCCAGGTGAGAGGAGGTGGGATCCCCCCGTCATATCCCAACCACCCCTCCCCATCCTGAGGCTGCCGCCCCCCTGCATGACGTCACGAGCGGGAGAAGGTGAGGTGGGGTCCTACCTTCCTCTGCTGCTGCTTCCAGCGCAGAAACATGAAGTGCCGCCGCTGCTTGTTCTTGATCTCGGACACGCTGAACGCGGGCGGGAACAGAACCCGCTCCGCAGCCGCTCCATGGTCCTCAGCGGGCCCGGGCGCCACTCCACACTGCCTCGTCCCCTGCTCGCCTTGGCTAGCCATGCCGCCAAGTGCAACCGGAAGTAACCCTTGACCCCGCCCAGCCCCTTTTCCTTTCCGGGGCAGGATTCGAGCCCCCACCCCAGCTGACGTAATCGCAGCTGCGCCCGGTTAGAAGGGGCTGCGGACCCGTAGGTTGTGCGTCTGCGTGGATGGAAGGGTCCAGGGCGGGGCCACTCCGGTAAACACCGTGCATATCCGTGTATGCAAAGTATGTCTGTATACACGCACAAATACAAATACACATACACGCGGTCTGTGTAGCACTAGATACACCATATGCGTGTATCTATATAATTATAATAAATATGAGGCCGACAAGGTTATTTGGGTAAAGCAGATCTCTTTTATTAGACCAATTCAAATAGTTGGAAAAAATATTTGTTGTAAGCTTTCGGGTAGAAATACTCTGTCTGGGTGAGGAACTATCTGCAATCGGTCTAATCAAAGATTCACCCAAACAACCGTGTCTGCCTGTGTCCTTAGACCAACCCAGCTACAACCTGCACCCCTATCAAATATGAGCCATTTCTCACACCAGTTTCTGTGATGACCTAATTTCTGATTCTCACTGTTTGGTATTTGGGCCTGCAAGTGCAGGTGCTCAGGGTGGCGGTCTGTTACCAAAGGGAGTCTGATCCTGGCCATCCACACCTCATATCATCCATAATGGCTTTTGCTGCGAGTTGGCAGGGGGAGCAGTCGTATGTGGCACCTGCACAGGGAACGGGTGTCTTGTTCACGTACATTTGTGAGGCCAGCGCAGACCGGAGCTGTCTGTGTTTGCACAGATCCAGCGGCCTCAGTACCTGGCAAGTGTTTTTTGTTTTTTCCTTTTCTCCCAGGCCAAAGGCTAATGCTGTGTTTGGGAGGGTGGCTTTACTACAAGCAGTCTTGCACTCTGATTTGGGGTACATCTGAACTACGCTCCACCTTCGTAGAGCCTGAATCGTGAATGCCGCAAGCCCCTGGAGGCTGGGGGGGCACAGCAAGCCCCCGCAGGTGGCAGTGGTGCTGTCCGTGGCAGGAGCGTGACAGTGACAAGCAGGGAT
>NW_017728993.1:34842059-34845813 GCF_001723915.1 Gavialis gangeticus | reverse complement strand
AACATTGCCACAAGGTGAAGTTTAATCCACTTTATTTAACTTGGTTATTTTATTCTTGCTTATACAAAAGTTTGCACCTTTTATTATTTTTAAAACCAGTGTAAAAGGCTGTGTGGGTGGGGGGGGGGAGTGTGAACCAGCCGTGGTGGTGGCCAGCGGCAGTTGTGGACCACTTACAGATGCAGTCAGTGGTGACGGCAGCAGCTGCCCGCAGGTACTGCCAGCAGCGTCAGCAATGCCTTTTCGCACGTGGTGCACCATCAAGTTCAGGGGGTACATGTGCATCCACTTGCACCCCCTATGCATCACCAATGGCCTGAATATTCAGACTTTGTACACCTAGAATGAATTTTCACATTTTGTGTCTTCTTTAGTCTCAAACAGCAGAGTAAGGAGAGGACAGATTCTGAGCCAGACAAGAACCAAACAAGTCCTCCCTCCTCCCATATGACTCTTGAAGAATTGTTTGGAAATCTGATACATATTTCATAGCTTTTACATATATTTTACTTACAGTGCTTTGGAGTATCTACTAACGAAAGCCAGCACTGTAGATTGAATATAAGCATGTGGGATCATGGGAAAAGGTGATAAAAGGACATGGGCTACACATCTAGAACCTGATTTTCCTGTCTCTTAACTTGCTTTTATAGCAGCATAATTCAGATAGTTTTTCCTAATTAATGCTGGTGTAAATGAGAGAGAGAGATCAAGTCCCTCATTATGCATCTCTACACCCCACATCTCTCAAGACAAAATACCTTATTTGTCTCCTGTTTCTCAGGAACAAGTTTCTTTTATAGTGATATTCACTTGCCTTTGCTGGGGGTTCCAGGAAAAGCCAAATCCTGTGCTGCCCTAATACTTTCTGTATTTTTCCTCATTACCTCCAAAGAGTGGTAGGCGTTTTTGTTTTTAATTAATGACACGTTTTTGTTTTTTTCCCTAGTAAAAATCTCTTTGACTGGTGCCATAATAAAATGTTTTAGGTTGTGAACCAGTTGAAGTAGGATCTGCAGCAGCAGTTATCAATGACGCTTTTTCTCATTTCATTACCCCAGGTGGAAATGCAACTGGTTAACAAAAGCCTTTATATAATAACATACAGGAACAAATACTCAGCATAAACTATGGTTGCTACAAACATCATAATGAAAGAGTTTTTCCAGTCTTCATTGCTTGAGGTTCTTCATACGTAGGCAATGCAACGTTGGGGTTGAAAAAAAAGAGATGGGATATTCCCACAAGGATATGGGATTAAAAAAAATACTAATCTTTTAATCTCAGGACAACACTTTTTTATGATCACTTACCCTGGTAAGTCATCTCAATTAAATGTTAGGAAAAGAAGGCAGGAATTGGGAGTGTTTTATAGGAACAAAAAACTATTTGATGTGGTTAAGTAATTACTATTAGCAAGTGTGTTAGGACATTTGAGCCTGATGAACCTGTACTCTTGGCTTGCAGTGGGTTTTTTTGTTGGAATGGTTACAGGTTGATTGCTAGATGGTAACACGAAGTGCGTTGCCTACGTGTGAAAAAGCACGTTATATGAAAACCCCCTGATTTGCAACATTCCCAGCAAAAGGGAGTGATAAACTACTGACATCTCTAAGGTTTCCTTCCAAAAAACCTCCAAGGCAACAATGAGGTATGTTAATATAAAAACTTCTGGGAGCTGAGGATATGCAACAATGATAATTGCAAACACACGAAAATTACTTTGTGTACCTAATAAGGATGACAATAACACAAATAAGGGTGCAATTATAGAATGCTTTAATAAAAGACCACGCTAAAAATAATTAAACTGCTGCTAAGCATACATTTGTTAAGAGAGACTGTCAGTCTCTGAGCCTGTTTGTGCATGGGTTCTGTCACCCATATGTTTCTTTGGTCTTAAGGCTTTGTGCTGATCTTAGCAATAAATTCTAGATAATAGTCCCTACTTGTGGAAAAGTTTACAGTTCATGTCTTTATGCCAGCAGATTTACTTTCTTGGGGGGACAGAGTAGGGGGGAGAAGCTTTTGGTCTTGTAATAAGCAGAAGAACCATCAAAAGTTTTGTTTTGGGTTCTCTGTTAAATAGCCAGTTGAGAATCCATAATGGAAGAAATGTCTGTTTGACAGAATGTGTCTTTAGGGTATTTTTAGGAAAAAATATCGGTGCATTACTGCCAGTTGAGTTGCACAGGTGTTATTAAAAGTTGCAGCTGTAATATAGGCAAAATTCTCTAAGGCATTTTTACCCCAATGCTAAATCAGTTGGAAGTGATTTAGAGTTAGGTTAAAAGGAGGTTGTCTACAGCAAGGGAAAGAAAATTACGCTAGAAAGTATTTACAGAGAATTAAAGAGAAAATAAATGCAAGGATTAAGGTTAAAAAATAAGGTTTAAAAAAGCAAACAAGTGATTAATGGATAAAAACCTAAGAGGGAATCCTTTGAAAAGGATTAGAAAACTACCAGTTTGGTTGTTTCCTTTTTATTTACTCTTACTTCCATTCTGAGGTAAATCTCTGAGATGGAGATTCAGTAGAAAGAATAAGCTGTCCTGGAAAAATAACACTCTAACATACCAATGTATCTGGGAATGTAGGTTCTTAGATTTCCTCGAATTTGTCAAATAGGGGATAAAAGAGGAGCAAGCAACAGATTTTCTAAAGGCTTTTGACAAGGTCCTCTTCAAGAGTATACAAAATTGTTAAATCATCATGGAGAAAGAATCAAAGCATTGCTGTAGACCCCAAAGTTGCTAGCAGAAAGAAAAGAGAAGGAATATACGATGAATTTTCATCCGCAGAGCTAGTGGAACCTCAGCCATTCCTAAACCCAAACTTGTGGGTGTGAAATTACTCTTGGCTGACAGCGGTGGAGATGCCTAAAATTCCTCGACTTCTCAGTTTCACCAGTAAAGCTCCTTAGGTGCCTAAAGGTCTATTTTTGAGCATCTTCAAAAGCACCTCAATTTTGATGATGTTGATTAGCTAAACACTCATATACTTAATCAGTAGGCATTCTCACAGCAGACTTAATGGCTTAATGCTACCCCCTTTTCTGCAGTGTTCAGTGAGTGCCTCCCTCTCCTGTTATCCTGTTATGTGGCAGGTGCACACATGCAGAATGTGGAAGACCTGGCTTGAAATTGTGCCCTAAATTAACTCACATAAGACCCAAAGGGTCCCCTTGGGTTATCAAGTCCAGTCCCCTGTGTTTAACCATTCACTGAGGGTTTCCCAAAATCACTGCTTTCTTCATGTATGACTACAAGGTACACAACCAGAAACAAGAACTCTGATAGCAAGCCATAGATTAAAGCAGGGGAGATGAGGGCACTGCCAGTGCCCTGATACTGGTCTGATAGAGAAGTAATCTAATAAAGTGTTTCTCAACCTTTTCCAGCCCAAGGCACACTTACAGGAATAAGTATTTTCTCCGGCACACCTGTTAAGGCATTCCCCATCCTCATACCTAGTGTAGCTCATTGCCATGGCAAAATTCTGCAGCACACCTGTGCATTTCTGACAGCACACTGGTTGGGAAACACTGACCTAATACGTGCTCAGAGGAAAAGGACCATGCAGTACCCCATGCAATAGATCCTTACCAGTCTCACTTAGAAGAAAAAATCCTTCCTGACCCCAAATTCAGTTATCAGTATGGCCCTGAGCAGAGGAGCATGACCCTCTAACTGGGAATCTAAGTTTTCTAAGTACTGACAGAAACACCACTGCACCCAGCCAAAAAAAAAAACCC
>NW_017728993.1:34838959-34841979 GCF_001723915.1 Gavialis gangeticus | reverse complement strand
CAGAAACACCACTGCACCCAGCCAAAAAAAAAAACCCCATCTTCACTGTGACCAATGTGTCCTCTCACCTCCCTGAAGAGCAACCTAACTGCCAGGCTCTAGCCTGTTCTGAAGCAGGGGTTATCTTCTGCTTTTCCTGTTCAAGCTGTTCCACAGTGCAGAAAAGCTGTCACTAGGTCAGAAAGAGGGAGCATGATTATCTTAGTGGTTAAGATACACACACGGAGGGGGTGAGTCTTGGAATCAAGCTCTTGCTTCCAACATTTCTGCATTTGGCATTAAACAGCCATGATATAAAGCAGACCAGAATGTGGATCTCCCCCTCCCAGGTGAGTGCTCTAACCTGCTGCTTCCCTCCCTCTTTCTGGCCTGATGCATCTTGAACTTTTTTCTTCATGTGGAACAACTTCAGTAGAAACAGAGTGCCCCCTACCACTCTGTAGCCTGGTGGTTAAGGGTGCTCTCTGAAAAAAGTAAAAGTATGTAGATTTTGGCTCCATCGGGTTGCATTTTGAAGGGGGCCTGACCCTGTTCGTATGTACTAGGTGTGTTCTGAGACCGTCTACTGGATCAAGGCTCTCAGGTGGAGGAACGTGTAGTTTCTAAAATCTGACTGGGGGTAGGAATGAGAGTGGGGCAGAGCTAATCAGACAAGGCATTTCTGGACTTGCGCAGGAGTCCCACCCCAGGCAGTCACACTGGGGACTTTAAAATCAAACAGTAAGGTGCCTCCAGGTTGAAGGTGGGGGTGATGGAATGTAGGCTCTCAATTTTAGACTTGGGTGCTTAGACTTAGACTTATTGGATCTAGTCCTTAGGCACTTTTGAATATTTCCCCTACATTTTAACTGTAACATTTTTTTTCAGTCACATAGAAGCCCCTGTCACATTCAATGGGCAAGAGGTGCTCAATGAGATGTACTTTCTATTCATGGCATTCAGCCTATACCCCCAGGTTTTACAGGTTAGCAAGTCCCATGCTCCCCAACCCCCGCATACAGAATTATTCATGTTCTTACAGGTTTTTCTATGTTGTTCATCCCTGTAATACAATAAATTAGGCTTTTGGCATCTTTGTGAGATGAGATTATTTTTTAGGGCTGTTTTATAGACAGGACAGAAAGAGGCAGAAAAGGATTTGCCAAGTCAAGATCTGTTAGAAACATTTACTACAATATTTTTGGGTGTCAACGTGAGACAACCACAGCCAAATCCTTATGGCATTTTTATAGCACTCTAAGCTCAAATCACAGCTTCAGGTAACTTCACTTGCAGTTGTGAGTACTCAGAACTTCTGAAAATCAGACCTGAGGTGTCCTGGGCATGCGGAAAATGAGGAACCCCTAATTAGTGGCCCTCTGTGAAAAGGTTAGCATCACACAGGAAAACTATGGTACAGAGAGGAATAACATCCAGATCTCAAGGGTAGCATTTAGTTGGTTTAACTATAAGCCCATATTTCTCCTGCAGTCCCTACAGCATTCAGTATATACTGGTACTTTCCAACTTCGGCAACAAATGAAGAAATGATCTTACAGACAATACTACTCTACCTGCTGCAGCCCCTGTCCATTTCCAGAGCGCAGTTCAAACTTTTCACAGGGTCCTGGAAAAATAATGTGATCATGCAATTAAAAGTTGATTTTAGGTATGTGTAAAAGGAGCCAAAAGAAAGTTGCACTTTTGAGTACTTGGCTTAGCAACCTTAGCATTCCTGAAGTTGGTTGGTCTTATTTAATGAAATGTCCTAAGTTTAAAAAAGCAAACCAAAAAGAGAAAAATCCTTGCAACTATATTGGTCCCAATTGGGATTATAAGTAGGGCTAGTACTCTTTGCTTCCACAGATCTTTGCCCCTTAAGCTTACAGACCCATGGCTGTCACCCTTTATGGGGAGTGGGGGACCAGCCATTACATGTTTCCCAAACTTTTCTTCAGCATGACCCCATTTATGGTCCCATTTCCTCAGCATGACCCCATTTCCTCAGCATGGCCCCTCACTCCCAACCCACAGTCCCCTACCCCTGAGATCCCATCTGCTGATGTTGTGTCCCCATTTCCGGTTGTGACCCATGGTTTGGGAACCACTGTGTCAGAAGATGAGACTCATGGTTTGTTAGCATGTTTCACAATTGTTTGCTAGACCACGGAGGAATGCTGACACTCAAGGTCTACATTCAGTTCCAAAGCCAGAGAACCATATATCCTAGTGGTGCAGAGCACTCTGCTCCTAGCCATCTCTTGCATCGGGCCCTTTTTTGTGTCACTCTGCAATGTGTCCTTTTTCACACTGTCAGAGAACAACACGAAATGTATTATGTAAGCATTACATATAGGAGTCATCCCCAGCTCCATCTAAAATCTAATTTACACAAGAAGGAAACTAAAATAACTTGGCAATTTCATCTGCTGAACTTGATGAACGCCTGTGACTGTATCCTAAATAAGGGAAATAATAACCATGTACGTCTTTACGCAGTCTCTGTCCAAGATGTTTTCAGAATGTATGAGTCTGTTATGGGGTCTGAGGATGCTTAACAAGAGCAAGGGTATAGGTTTGAATGATTTCAAGCTGTTGGAATTGTTTGCCCCTTTTATGTTATACTGTTGTGTACATCTCTGGTTCCATAGGTTCATAATTTCATAGTTCCTAGGGTCAGAAGGGACCTGAGCAGATCATCGAGTCCGACCCCCTGCCATGGCAGGAAAGAGTACTGGGGTCAAATGACCCCAGCAAGGTGTACATCCAGCCTCCTCTTAAAGACCCCCAGGGTAGGAGCCAGCACCACTTCTCTTGGAAGTTGGTTCCAGATCCTAGCCGCCCTGACCGTGAAGTAGTGCCTCCTGATATCTAGCCTAAATCTACCCTCTGCCAGCTTGTGACCATTATTCCTGGTCACTCCTGGCAGTGCTTGGGGGAACAGGGACTTCCCCAAAGCCTGCTGGTCCCCTCTGACTAGTTTGTAACAGAACACTAGATCCCTCCTCAGCCTTCTCTTGAGGAAGCTGAACAGGTTCAGG
>NW_017728993.1:34780250-34833959 GCF_001723915.1 Gavialis gangeticus | reverse complement strand
CTTGGTTGGGTGGTCTGTAGTAGACCCCCACCATTAAGTTTCTTTCCCCTTGACTGCCCTGTATTCTAACACAGAGCACTTCAGAGTGCCCCTCCTCTGATTCTTTGCTAATTGACGAGGATGTGTATTCCTCCTTAATGTAGAGCGCCACGCCCCCACCTTTCCTCCCTGCCCTATCCCTCCTGTACAGCCTATAGCCCTTGATATTCACCGCCCAGTCATGCACTGGGTCCCACCACATTTCAGTGAGCCCCATTATGTCTGGGTTGGTGTCAGCTAGCAGGAGGGTAAGTTCCTCTTGCTTGTTTCCCATACTATGAGCATTTGTGTAGAGGCATTTGAAGCCTTCTGTGGATGTGTGCACTGGCCCCCTACTTTCAGCATTACCCTGGCCCCTGTTGCTTACCTGTGCATATGTTCTGCTCTTCAGTCTAGGCTGGGCTGTACTTGTGGGTGTTGCTTGGTTTGGCAGTCCGAGGCTTCCTCCGCCCTCATCTTCCCCTTCCCCCAACGAGCCTAGTTTAAAGCCCACCAGAGGAGATCTGCCAACCTAGAAGAAAACACATGCTTATCTTTAGGGGAAAGGTGGAGCCCATCCCATCCGAGCATGTCTCTTGTCGTGATGTGTGGGTCCTTGTTGAGGAAGCCAAAGCCCACCTCGAGACACCATTCCCGAAGCCGCCAGTTGGTCTCTGCGATGCATGTCGCGTGCCGTCTTCCACGTCCGCTCACTGGTAGGATAGAAGAGAAAACCACCTGTGTGCCTATCTCCTTCAGCATGCCCCCCAGAGCATGGTAGTCCGCCATCAGGTGATCAGGGCTTCTCCTGGCCGCATCATTAGTACCCACATGGATTAGGACCATGAGGTAGTAATCGGTGGGCTGGATCATTCCCTTCACATCCATAGTATTGATGATAAAACAAAGTAACACCAACACTACAACTACACCCTACTAAAATCTCCAAGAACCTAAGAGGTACTATAGAGCTGTTTTGTTCTATTTCTTCCACTTATTTTTTTCCATACCTTCCTCTTGAAGTCTGTCCCATATCTTTAGAGCAGTGGTGGGCAAAATACAACCATTCAATCCAGCCCATGGGGCCCCTAAAAAATTTAGAAAATTAATATTTCTCTGTCCTTGGTTCCTGTCAGAAATGACAGGAGTCAGGGCAGTAGGACCCAGGGGAAGCCCAGCAGGCTCCAGCAACTGCAGGGCCCACATAGGGGCTTCTGGCCTGGGACCATGTGGCTGCACCGGCGTGGGAAGCTCAAGTAAGGGGGGTGGAAGGGTAGGGGAGGACCCCAGGCAGGGAAGGAGCCCAGGGAAAAGCTGAGCAAGAGGAAAAGCGGCCCCTCACCCGCCCTGTGGCAAGTACTCCCTGCTGCAGCCACTCGCAGCCCATACAGGGCTGTCCTGAGCAGGCACAGGCAGCCCCTTGCAGGCTGCAAGTGGCTGCAGCATGGGGCGCCAGCCATGGGGCGGAAGAGGAGATGCTTCGCCCCCCCACGCTCAGCACCAGCTCGTAATTCACCCCCGCTGCCAGCCTGGGCCCTGTGCCAGCTCCGGGCTTGCCTGTTGCAGCTGTGCACGGCAGCAGCAACTGTGACCTCCCTGCTTGCCATGCTGGGCAGCGTTTGCCACTGCTGTCTCTGTGCTGCCCAGTGCATGAGCTCCAGGTGAACAGCAGCAGCAAACACTGCCAGGCACGGCAAGCCGGGGGGCTGCAGCTGCTGCTGTCGTGCACAGCCCCGATGGGCAAGCCCGGAGCTGGCGCAGGGCCCAGGCTGGCAGCAGGACTGGGTGACAAGCTGGTGCTGAGTGCAGGGAAAAGTGGCCCTAGAATGTGCCTGTTCAGGACAGCCCCACGTGGGCTGCGAGCAGCTGCAATGGGTGCATCAGCCACGGGGTGGGCAAGTGGCTGCTTTTCCCCGCACTCCATACCAGCTCGTTCCCTGCCGTCGAGCAGGGGGGTCAGGGCTGTGCTCTGCTCCCCACCTGTACCAAAGGGTTGGGGGGGCACTGGGAGTGAGCATGCAGGGAGCCAGCGGGAGCATGAGGCCTGCACCGGTGTGTCCTAGGGCTAGCATCAGCAGGGCCTAGAGCAGGGCGGCAGGGGTACAGGGTCTCGGCCGGTAGGGGCTCTATGGAGCTGGGCCAGCTCCCCCCTTTCCCTACTGGTGCAGCCCAGCCCAGCTCCACAGACCCCTGCCAGCCTGCGCCCTGCTCTGGGCCCCATTAGTGCTGGCCCTGGGACACTGGCCCCAAGACATTGGGACATTGGTCCCAAGATGGTGACCAGGGGGCAGGGCACCTGTCAAGAGTTGGGGCTACCCATGTGGCCCTCAGCAGCTTGCCAAAACTGGGTAAGCAGCTCTCTGCCCAAAATAATTGCCCATCCCTGCTTTAGAGGCACATGTGCTCTAAGTGTCTGAGGAACACTGAACTAGAAAAATCCAAAAACATCAGGAAAAGAGGGAAAAACTTTAAAATACATGTAATGTTAGGAGGTTTCCTTACAAATGCTAGAAATTGAATAGAAAATTCCAGTGTCTTCTGCAAGTGTTATTATGCAAAAATTGGAAACTGAATTAAATTATTATAGTTTGGAAATGAGGGACTTTATTACTGATGATTATGCAGATTTCAACACAAACTGAAGTATTGTGTTTACCTGACACTTAATTGGTTCCCACAGGACTTCCGAGGGTGGCATAACTTGAAATTATGTAGGTCTAGCCAAGTCAACTTGATAAAAAATGAGTGGGTTTTTTTCCTGCAAAACCTTCCCACACTGCTGCTTACTCTTTAGATAATAAAGAGCTAAAGAGAATTTACATCAATTTCATACGGCCTGAACAAAGACTGGGAGGGTGCATCTATATGTACCATTAATGCACAGCAATACACTTTGGAGCTTATTGCTCTACAGTTTATCGCTCCCAGGAAGCTTCTGGGCATGCCATTTACACATGCGCCTGGACTATATCACATTAGGTCAGAGCAGCCTTGGTTGGCAGGAGGTCCAAGGGCTCAGCCTGCCAGCCCAGAGCTGCTCCAGCTGGGCTCAGTGTGCTGTGAGGGGCTCTGGCTAGGGCACAAGGGTGCTCCAAGCATGAGGCTAGCCAGCAGGCAGTCCCCACACTGAAGCACCCTCGTGCTCCAGCCAGCTGAGGCAGTGTCTACATGTGCGCTGCTGCACATGAAAAAACTCCACAGCAGGGTAGTATTTGTATTTACAAGTACTACCCTTTGGGGAGCTGATTAGTTTCCTGCACCCTAATAGGGGCACACATGTAGACACTGAGATGTTTACTACGCAGTCAGCTGTGCAGTAAATGTCTCATATAGACACACCTGGAATGAGCTTTCCAAGGCTTCAAACACAGAAAATAAAAGGATATATTTGCTTTTCCCAACTGGAGATTTTATACTAGGCAGTTGTTATTTGGTATATTTGGAACTGATTGTCTTTAGAAGAAAGTCAAACTAGAAGCCCTGCATGGCAAAGTGCTAAAGAATTGATTGTTTCCAAAATGATTTATGCTGAAGCTGCTTTTCTTCTCTAAGAGACAGCTACCCTTTTTAGAGGCCACTTTATAAGGATGGACAAATCAGTCAGCTATTTTAGAAAAATGGTAACATTTCCTTTTGACTGCTTAAATATTGAGACTGTCCTTCTTTCAGGACAAGACACACTGAAATTAAAAGACAATATGGCCAAGGATGGCCAACGACTGGAAATATGTTTTCCAGGAAATAACACTACTGAATTTTTAATGCAGAATTTAATTTAATAACCTGTCTTGAGTTTTCTTTATTGCCTACAAATTAGATGTGTCCTAGTCAGGCAAGCTAAACAAGATATTCTAGGGTTAGGGAAGACTTGGTTACAAGAAACAGTCAGATTACTAAAATCCAATAAGCTACGCTGTGCTTTTGAACAGTTTTTAAATTAGAACTCATGTATACATACCTCGTATTTTGTACCCTCAACTTAAGCTTTTCCTCTTTGGTCATTATAATGTTTTGGTTTTGTGCAGCGATCCAATGTTTCATATATTACTTTTTCTATCTCTACTTCTCAGCCTGGCTGCCTTCCCTCATCTGAGACACAATGAGAATTACATTTAAAAAAGAAATAAAAAATAGGGTCCTGCTACTTTTCCCTCCACTTTCCTCTGGGCATTAAGAACTTCCCACTGAGTGCCTTAATAAATGAAAATAAAAGCTCTGAGGGTGTTTCTACATGTGTTCTCGGAGTGAAGAGGGGTGCTTTAATTAGAGCAGCTCTGAGAGCCACTCTAATTAAAGTGCCCGTAGTGTCATATGTATTCAGCATCCCATGCTTCAAAATGGCAGCAGGGACACTTTAACTAAAGCTCATTCAGTGAGCTTTAATTAAAGTACCCCCGCTGCTGTTTTGAAGCATGGGGGCACTGAATATATGTGACATGGAGGCTGCTGAAGTGTGCTAATGAGCACCAAGCTTTGGGTCAGGTAGGACCCTGCCAAGACTTCTTCAGGAGAGTCCCACAATTGAAGAAACATGCGATTGGGGGGGGCCAAAAAGGATTTTGCCCCATAATCCCAGCCTAATCTCAAGTCTTTTTTCAGGGCTATGTACCCGATACATTACATTATTTTACATTTTTATTAGTAAATATACATATATTATGAAATTCTAATTCTTTAGCTTGTGTAATTCGTTACTAACCACTTTTAATTGTGTAAACATTAGCTTTGAAAAGGAATGGGGAACTGGGAATAAGGAAATGTGAATGAGGACTAAGGAATTGGGAATAAGGAACCAACTTCAGCCTCATTGCCTAGGTAATTCTTAGTTTGGTTAAAATTAGCTTCTTGCGGGAATCCCTGCCTTTTGCAGTAGGGTAGGTATGCCTGTCTTCATCAGAGGTAAATACTAGTGTCTTTCTATTAGTGGTAATTAGTCATGGCTTGTCTTCTCTTAATAACCTCATGTACAGTGTGTACTGGAGTAAAAAGAGTTTCTCTGACATTAGGAAGATTACTCATTTCTATCCAGATGTTTTACTATCTTCTGGCTTTTTATTATGCTTATTTTCTGTTATTTGTAATTAAAATATATTCTGTATTATTTGAATGTCTTCAGATAATAAATAGAACTGGCTCCTAGATAATAAATAGAATTCATAACAAATCTGTTCATACGTCTTTGCCTCTTCTTTCTGCTTGCAAATTGCCCACAAATAACTGACAACTTTCTCGTTCACAGCTATTCACAAAGTAATTCCTACAAATAATTTGACCGCAGTTTGTTTGCAAATAGCTTATTGCAAGTGTAAGATATTCTGAATTCAAGGTGCTTTTCCTTCTTGAAGAACAGGTTAACTAGGAAACAGGAACAAGGATGCCATCATGATGTATAGGTGATTCTGTATATGTAGATAAAGAAAAAAGATAGGGATGGACTCCCATGAATTGGGAGCAGAGGTCATATTATTTAAATATTATGTCTTTCTAAATGTGATTTTTGTGTATTTCAGTTTCTAGCTAACATACTTATTAGTACTCCAAAGGTACTTGAAATGGGTAGATCAGTGATCATCAGCCTTTTTAGACTCAAGGCACCCATCATTAGACTCAAGGCATCCCACAAAAAAGCCACCACTTAGCTTTCACCTGGTTTTTTGACCGCAGAAAACAAATAGAGCAATTTTTCTATAGCAAAGAAGTCAGAAAGACCCCAACAGAGCAGAAGGTTATTGACACTATGAATTCCTATTTGAAATCTCTGGATTTATTTTGTGATTCATGTGTAGGTGTTTGCAAACCTAACAGTCCTAATACGGAGCAGCACCCTGCAACATCCTTGAAAGGATCTTACAGCACCTTGGTTGAGAATCACTGGGGTAGGTAATAAAAGACCTGAGTCTTCCCTCACAAGACTGATTTGGTATTGATGTGAAGGCACACTCAGACCTCTTATCTACCTACTGTAGAATAATCAATCGGTACCATATTTTCTTGCGTACACCTGGTTTTTGAAAGGGAGAACGAAATAAAAAAAACAAAAAAAACCTTTCCTTGAAAATACTGACAGGCCTGGTATTTTTCCAATAAAAACACAAGCAGCTGTGGTATAGAGAAGCAGAACATTGTGGGTGCTCTGTTAACTCCCTGGCTGCAGGACTTCATGGCCGCTGCTGTCTGAGCCAAAGTAACCAAACTCTCTTCTCTTCTTGAGCTGTACTGAGTGGGCAGCCTGCAGGGTCTGCTGAGGGTCCATCCAGCTGGGTCAGCAGTGCCCTCTGCCCTAGCATCTGGGGCTCAGATCCACTTTAGAAATACAGCTGAGTCAGTAGAAGCTTCCCCCATGTGGCACGTGCAATGTTACTTACCTTCTGCAGAGGCTCATGAGGTGGAAGCTCTCGTTACCATATTTTTTTCACACATGCACCCCAATTTCCAGCAGCTGAGAAAATGCAGGATTTACAGAACGACAATACCAGTTTATAGTTTCAACTTTATCTTTTATAAAATCATCTTTGCAAATCACCCAAACATCAGGGGCATGATAAATAATGCAGAGCAATCTGAGTCGTATAACTACCCACACTCGCTTGAGCAACAAGCAGTTTAATATAGTTAATGCAAGGTCATGCATCCTGGAAGGAAGAAAGGAGGATTTTTTTCACAAAGCAGTGAATCAACAAAGGCGATAAGGATCTTCGTGGCCAACCAGTGAACATGGGTTAACAAGACAAAGTGGTGGCTAAGAGCATGTGCATGTAGGCTGCAAAGCTAAAGGATGTGGGTCATTTACTGCACATCAGTAGCTTTGCAGCAATTGCCTGGGGACACTCCTATCCTGGGGTAAATGAAAGCTCAAGCCCCTCCTCCGTTTGTTGAGGGCTAAGCTCTGGGGATAGCAGCCTATGGCCTAAGGGCCAGATCTGGCCTGCAAAGTACATCCCCCTTCTATGCCCTGTGCCATGCTGCTGATCCCCTCCACAGCCCTTGCTGCAGCTCTCTCTCACTCCCATGGCAGGTGTTGCTTACTCTCACCACTGAATTTGCCCTTTGCCACAGCAGTTGTGGGTGAGAATCAGCAGCGCTGGTGCTGGTACAGCAGGGGCAGCAGGGTGTGGTGGTGGCCTGTGGTCAGGGGTAGGGACTTTGGCAATCTGTGGCAGCAGCCAAGTTGCAAGCAGTGGCCTCCTGGTTTATCTTTCATCTACCGCAGAGTAAAAACGTACACACAGGCAGCTACCATGGAGCAGCTGACATGAATTCCTGTCCTTTTTTTACCTAAGAGTCACTAGTTCATGTGCCCATTAGCAGGGGGACAATGCGAAGTCAACTTCCATGCACGAGTGACTTACAAATTGAACAATATGGTACGTGTCTGTGTTGGGAAGTGGCCACAAACCAAATGAAAAGCAGAAGGCAAATGGGTGGGAGTCAAAAAAGCTGATGAAAACAAAGGAGCAAATGAGATACAGGAAAAAAACAGTTAAAAAAATGGAAAAGCTTGGGGAAATAATCCAAGCATGCATCCCATTCCTCTCTTTGTAGACTGTGCATCATGTTTATGTTATAAACTCTTTGTGTCAAGAACCACTTTTTTATGCGTCTTTGAAGTGTCAGACATGCTTTCAGGCACTATATAGTGGTAATATTGGAATTCAAAAGATCATAAACACCACGAAACATGTAATTGGTAATATGTAATAATCCCTGTGCCAGGTAAACTCTTTTCTTCAATATGAATGTGCTTCTTTTATTAAAGAAGCTCAAGCTATACTTAATTACTACTAACAGAATCCTTGGCTTTTGCTTTTCCATATAAAGCCACACCTACTCTTCAGGAAATCAGGATACTGCCCTGAGAAGTTAAGCTCTATGAGACCTTGCTTCGACTTCATCCTGTTTCACAGCAATGTAGAAAAGGAGCTTGTCTGATTTGGTCCACCCTGATTCGCCTCCTCAATACATATCAAATCATGTGCAAGTTAACATGAAATCGGGATTTGAGGTAGGACTTCTAATTTGGCTGCTCTGCTCCCTCAGCTCTGGTCTGTGCTCCCATGGTTCAGCAAGTTTGTATTTCCCCTTCCACTCATGACAACTTCCAAAAAATTGTTCTCTTTTCTCCATAACAGATGTGGGAAATTTAGAAACACCCTTTCAGTGTAGCCTCTATACTTTGACAATGAGGAGGAATTTTGCTTCTGTTTGTGCTTCTGATTTAATTACATTTTTCCTTGTTCCTGCAGGGGAAATTAGACTTTTGTTTGCATTCTTTTTTATGCTAAGATTATGTGCGACTATTTTATTAAAGGGATTATAAAATGTGGTTGCCTGAGATAGTAGGTGACTAGACTTGCTGATGCAGAAGACCCTTCTCAACAATCCTGCATTCCTATCTCAAGAGCTGAACAAGGGACACAAGCTTAGCATACATATTCAGGGAGTAGTGGTCATATTCAATCTGCAGCTAGTCTTAAATCTGCAGGATTAGGTTTGCAGTAGAATGTCAAACATAAATGGCTACTATAAGGGACACAATAGGCACTCCTGCATCCCCACATGCCACCCCAATGACCTAGGTGACCTTGGGCAAATCCCTCTATGCCTTAATTGCTATGGGAGTAGCAGCATTTTCCTACTTTATAGGGATGAGCATAAAATACATATTAGATGCATCTACACATCACCCTACAACAGGGGTTGTCAACTGGGGGTACACGTACCCCTGGGAGTAATTTGGGAAGCCCCAGGGGGTACGTGGTAGTGGCGTGGAGAACCTGCCAGCACTTCTGTTTTCACTTGTCAACCGGCTGCTGGGGGTCCCCCTCCGATCCCCTGCTTGTAGACCAGCTGCCAAGGGACCCCGTCCCCTGCTCATCAACTGGCTACCAGGGGACCCCCCCCCCGACCCGTTGACTGGCCGCTAGGGGACTCCCTGCTTCTTGACTGGCCGCCAGGGGTACACCGACCAAAAAAGGTTGAAAGTCCCTGCCCTACAACCACATAGTGACGTACTACATTGCTGTACAGCACGCTGTGGCGACGTAGCAATCGTGTGTCTGCATTTGATCATCAGCTACATTGCTGTAGCAGCATGCTCCTCGGGTGTAATACACCTTTACAGTGATATAGTGGTGAAATTTACCCTTGCGCTTCACGCACAGCACAGTAACTGTGCATACCGCGCCACGCTTTAGTACTTCCAAAAGGAAGTGCTAAAGCACGGCGCTATAGCAACGTCACCATATGGCAATGTGTAGACACACCCACTGGGAAACAAAAGGTAGGTCAGACAGGACCGGGGACACTCTGCAAAGGATATAGATGCCATACTCAGTTGAACATGAGCCACCTGTTGTGACCCAAAAGGGCTAATGTAATCTCAGGGTGCATAAACGGGAATAATGAGTAGGAGTGGATCTTTTATTAAAGAATAAAGGAGAGGGATCCTATGAACCCTATGATCCCTGCTGACTTCCTGCCCCTGGGGAAGGGGCTGGACTCGATGATCCGTCGGGGTCCCTTCCAGCCTGAATGTCTATGAAATCTATGAGAGAGTCCAGTGGACATTGGAGAGGGTCCAGTAGAGGGTAATGAAATGCTTAGGGAATATGATTTATGAGGAGAGGCTGACAGAACTGCACTTTATATAAAAGAGCCATATGATTGTTTAGAGCTCCATTATGAAACTGGAGATAGGCCTGTGGAAAGTCTCTGGGTTAGGGTTAGAGGGGAGAGCAACAAGGATGATGTCATGGTGGGGGGCTGCTATAGACCACCAGACCAGGAGAAAGTTGTGGATGAGGCTTTCTTTACACAGCTAGCAGAAGTTTCCTGATCACCGGCTCTGCTTTTCATGGCGGACTTCAATCACCCTGACATCTCTGGGAGGGAAGTACAGCTGTATCCACAAAGTTTTTGTAGAGTTTTGGGGACAACTTCCTGGTGCAAGTGCTGGAGCAGCCAACTAGGGGTTGTGTTTTTCTTGATCTGCTGCTCACAAACAGGGAAAAATTGGTGGGGAATGTAGATGGCAACGTGGGCAACAGGGACCATGAAACAATTGAGTTCAGGATCCTGAGGAAAAGAAGGATGGAGAGCAGCAGTGTAAGGACCCTGGACTTCAGAACAGCAGACTTTGACTCACTCAAGGACCTCCTGGGCAGGATCCCCTGGGAGACCATTCTGAGTGGGAGAGGAGTCCAGGAGAGCTGGCTGTACTGTAAGGAAGCCTTACTGAGAGTGCAGGAACAAACCATCCTGATGTGCAGGAACACTAGCAAGTACAGCAGAAGACCAGCTTGGCTTAGCAGGAAACTCTTCAGTAAACTAAATCACAAAAAGGAAGCTTATAAGCAGCAGAAACTTGCACAGATAACTAGGGAGGAATATAAGAGCATTGCTTGGGCATGCAGAGATGAAGTCAGGAAGGCCAGAGTGCAGCTGGAGTTGCAGCTAGCAAGGGGTGTGAAAGGTAACAAGAAGGGTTTCTACAAGTATGTTGGTAGCAAGAGAAGGATCAGGGAAAGTGTGGGTCCCTTACTGAATGGGGGTGGCAGCCTTGTGACAGAGAATGGAGAAAAGGCAGAAGTGCTCAACCCTTATTTCAGCTCCGTCTTCACAAGCAAGGTCAGCTCCCAGACTACTGCATGAGGCAACACAGTTTGGGGAGGAGGTGAGCAGCCAACAGTGGTGAAAGAACAGGTTAAGGACAATTTAGAAAAACTGGACATATACAAATCCACGGGGCCAGATGGGATGCACCTAAGGGTGCTGAGGGAGTTGGGGGTTGTGATTGCAGAGCCATTGGCCATCATCTTTGAAAACTCATGGCGATCAGGAGAGATCCCATATGATTGGAAAAGGGCAAACATAGTGCCCATATTTAAGAAAGGGAAAAAAAGGGATCCAGGGAACTACAGACCAGTCAGCCTCACCTCAGTCCCTGGAAAAATCATTGAGCAGATCCTCAAGGAATACATTTCTAATCACTTGGAGGAGAAGAAGGTGATTAGGAACAGCCAGCATAGATTCACCAGGGACAAGTCATGCCTGACCAACCTGATTGTCTTCTACGACGAGGTGACTATCTCTGTGGACATGAGGAGATCAGCGGATGTAGTATACCTTGATTTTAGCAAGGCTTTTGATAGAGTTTCCCACAGCATTCTCGCAGGCAAGCTAAGGAAGTATGGGCTGGATGAATGGACTATAAGTGGATAGAAACCTGGCTGGAGCATCAGGCTCAGAGGGTAGTGATCAATGGCTCAATGTCTATTTGGCAGCTTGTATCAAGTGGAGTGCCCCAGAGGTCGGTCCTGGGGCCAGTTTTGTTCAGTGTCTTTATCAAGGGTCTGGAAAATGTCATAAGTGCACCTTCAGCAAGTTTGCAGATGACACCAAGCTGGGGGGAGCAGTAGATATGCTGGAGGGTGGGGCTAGGATTCAGAGTGGCTTGGAAAAATTGGAGGATTGAGCTAAAAGAAACCTCATGAGGTTCAACAAGGACAAGTGCAAAGTCCTGCACTTAGGATGGAACAATCCCATGGACCAGTACAAGTTGGGGGCTGACTGGCTGGGCGGCAACTCTGCAGAAAAGGACCTGGGGGTTACTGTGGACAATAAGGTGAATATAAGCCAACAGTGTGCCTATGTTACAAAGAAGGCTAATGGCATACTGGGCTGCATTGGTAGGAGTGTTGCCAGCAGGTCACGGGAAGTGATTATTTCCCTCTATTCAGCACTGGTGAGGCCACATCTGGAGTACTGTGTCCAGTTTTGCTCCCGCTCCATCCTCCACTACAGAATGAAAGTGGGCAAATTGGAGAGGGTCCAGTGGAGAGCAACAAAAATGGTTTCGGGGCTGGGGCATATGACTTATGAGAAGAGGCTGAGGGAACTGGACTTACTTAGTCTAGAGAAGAGTTAAAACTGAGAGGGGCTATAATAGCAGCTTTCAACTAGCTGAAGGGGGTGGGGTTCAAAAGAGGATGGAGCTGGACTGCTCTCAGTGGTGGCACATGACAGAACAAGGAACAATGGTCTCAAACTGCAGCAGGGGAACTTTAGGTTAGATATTAGGAAAAAATTTCTAACTAGGAGGGTAGTAAAACACTGAAACATGTTACTCGGAGAAGTTGTGGAATCTCCATCCTTGGAGGTTTTTAAGACCTGGATAGACAAAGCTTTGGCTGCGATGATCTAGTTGGGGATGGCCCTGCTTTGAGCACAGGGTTGGACTAGATTACCTCCTGATGTCATAGAAACCCTAATATTTTATGATTCTATGAGTGGCAAAGATATATTACCTCTGTGTATGGCATTGGTGTGAGTGATACTGAGTTGTTATATACAGTTTTGGCATTCCTAATTCAAGAGGGATGTTGAAAAATCAGAGAGGGCTCAGAGAAGAGCAATAATTATGTCTTATAGTGAAATAATCAAGCAACTAAATATATTTTGTTTGTCAAACAGAAGGCGTGTTTGATCACAGTCCATAAGAACCTAACTGGTGAATAGAAGTATGGTAATAGAGGGCTCCTCAGTCTAGCAGACAAAATTATTCAGTGACTAAAAGGTGAAGCTAGGTAAATTCATACTTGAAATGAGCAACCTGTGTTTATAAATGGGGGTAATTAATTATATGGTGGATTCTCCACAACTAGAGGTCCCTAAACTAAACTACATTTTTCTAATAACATAGATTCTACTTCAAATCAGAATTAGTTAAGGATAGTCCTTGCTGAAATTGAGTTAGAGGACCTCAATGGTTCCCGCTGATCTTATTATTTATGAATTAAATAGGTTATATACATTTAGTTTAATCAGTCCCCTGGATCATTTAACAATGTTTTAAGTGCGTCTTGCTTGACTATATGTCATACCTGTAAGTTGGTGATGATGAGACTGGCATATGGACCTTCATCATCCACATCTCTGCCTAGCATGCTCAGGGGTGCATCATTATTTTATTACATAAACCACAGAGTTGATGTTATTGATCTGATTGTGAACCCAAAGTCATTGAAAGATGGTTTGAGTATGTTGCCAGCGGTCTCACCAAAGTAAATCTGGAGATTTAAGATGTTAATCAAAAACAAAGTCTGTTCTTTTTTGGTTTGTTTTGCTCCTTTGCTGATTTCTGCTAAAGATTTTGCCTTATTCTTTCTAATACTCACTTCTCCCTAGAATTTGATTCTCTATTCTGCCTTTTTATTCTTCTACTCTTAGTACCAATATTTGCAATTATACTGTCCTTCCACGGCTTTTCTTTTTCCTTCTAATCCTGCCAGGGTGAAGGTCACCTGTCCCCCTGTTCTGCTGGGTCATGCATTCTTCTTTATGCCGTTCAGCGCTAGTTGGGAGCCCGATCATTCTAACAATGAACAGCGTGCCACCAGAGAGTAGATGTTCCCCTTCCACATTATTGATGAGGTTCCTGAGCAGTCTCTTGTATTCCTGACTATGCACCTACTTGTCTTCCCCCGAGAACAGCCTCCCCACTCTCCAGCCTCACCAGGGAACAAACTATCTGCTCGTAGGAGAAGACAGTAGCCCAGCATTCTTCCTGTCTCAGGGCCTTTCCTTCCTTGATGCCTCTTAGGGTAAGAGGGGTCTCCTGATATGCTTCCTCATGGCCAGTTGCCTTTCATTCTAAAAAGCTGGAGGTTCAGATTCATTATAGCTTTCAGGTAGAGCCTAGCTGCCCCAAAATATGATCAAGCCAAAAATCTACCTTGAGTGGGACTTTACGTATATGTGATGCACTCTATCAAAAACTAAAAGGATTGATGTATTGAGGGTAAAGAGCACTTCTGAGAGGTTGTTATGATAAACTAGATGTACAATTACGAATAAAAAGAACTGAAAAGCTGTCTGTTAATACAAAATGCTCTCTACTATTTTGCCAATAAGCACATTTTGTATTACTGCCACAATAACTGTAAATCACAGACCAATGTGCCACAAGAAAAATGCTGCAGTGAAAGAAATCACCACGGAAAAGCCAAAGAGGAAATTCAGTTTTGCTTGGAGTATTCAATAATATATGGGGGCCACACATGGATTGCTGAGGATAAAAGGAACTAACTAATTAATTAATGAATAATGTGTCAGTCAGGGTACATTCTTCTCCAGAACTGGTCACAGAAAGTGGTCTGTAGCAAACTTAAGTGCATGGCTGCAGACAGCTTCAAAAATGGCCAGTTGGGTGAAAATCTAAACCCTCATTGCACAAGGCATCAGATTAAGGCATTTCAAACACATCTTCTGTAACTTGTGTTTGCACTGACTGCCAGCCTGTCTCTGCTTTCAGAACGGGAACGTAGGGCATTCTGTCTGGGGGGTTTTCAGCCTTCTCTGGAGAGTGCAGTGGGTGTGTTAGAGCCCCTCCAAGGTGGGGAGCAAATTCCCCACCCTACAGCTTAGGCTGGGGAAGCCCTAGACTGAGCTCCCCTCTCCTTCCTTCCCCCCCGCTATTCTGAAAACTTAACGGCTTCGCAGGGAGGAAGGGCCATTGCTAGGGGCAATGGCTGCAGGCTGCAGCTAGCTTCCCCTCCCCCTTGGACTGAACAGTGAATTTCTGTTTGTTCCACGGGATTGTTGTAACTCAGAACATTTCCTGCAAAGCGTTTTTAGGTACAGTGGGGCACTGCACTTCTTCCCTGCACCCTGTGACCACTGTCCGTCCTGTGCAGTGAATGAGGCAGGGATCCTATGGAAAAATAGGAGTTGATCATGGAGTTAAAGACTGCATCATAATACACATTATGTACACATACAGTACATATAAAGTACATGCCCAAAGAGTCTAAATTAGTTTTATTTCCAAATTTTTGAATGTTTATACTTGCAACCTCGATGCTCTTTAGAGAAACGTTTGTGTGTGTGTGTGTGTACACATACACACACATATAAAATCAGCATACTCATATGCTATCCTTTTGCATCTGAGCATAGTCTAATACAATAGTAGTCAACCTTTTTGTCTGGCAGGCTGGATGGGCTGTGCTCGATCCCCCAGTTGGCTGGATTCGATTGGTGGGGCCAATCTGGCACAGTACGGCCCCATCCAGCCATGCAGAGGGAGGAGGGGGGCAACCCATCCAGGTTCACGCAGAAAGGGTCCTTGGCTCGTAGGGCCCAACCTGGCTCCCCCGCAATATCTCAGCTGGGGTAGCTGGCGGGGGCCACGAGGTCGGGGGCTCTGTTCCATGCTGCCCCCCCTCCAGCTCTGGCCAGACAAAGCAGCTGGCAGCTCTGCTCCTTTTCCTTTCCCCTCCCTCCTCCACTGAGGGCAGGGCTGAGCTGGTGCTGGGGAAACTACCAGCCCAGCCCCTCAAAGTGGGAAAAATTTACCCCGGAGGGAACACAAGTACCCTAAGGCACTCTACTTTAGAGCACCTTCATCTATTACCTCATTAGACCAGGGTTAATTTTTCACGCAATCAGCCATTTAAAAAGTGCTCTGCAGTCATGCATGCGTGTTGTGTCATTGCTGTAGAGTGTTTTCAGGGGCCCCATCATGTAAAAAATGTAACTTGTGTAAGCACCCCTCGTTACCACTCTCTCATGGGATCGCTGGAGTGCTGTGGTACATCATCTCCTGGTGATGTGCCGAGCTGTAAACCAGGCAAACACTGTAGGTGCCGCAGCTGCCACGTCTAGGGGCCTGAATAGCTGGGGGGTGGGATCCCACTACGAACTACCCCAACACCAGACACCTCCCAGAGTTCCAGATACCTTGCCTGTGTTTTCCTTCATCACCAACCACTGTATAGCGTTTTCTTTCCTCTTCATTTAATCACTCTGCAGAGAGTAGAACAGCTGCTGATTTGATTTTGGCATATTTAGTATACTGTCCTCTGCTAACCTGTTACTGCTCAGCACTTTGATAATAGCAGAAAATTTGTAACAAGTTGTTGAACTGGGAAACCTCCAGGCAGGTTAATTTTGTAGGAGGAAGAAAAATAATATGTGATTTTATTTCACTGTTCAGGTCATTTATATTATTATTTCATAAGTATTTCTGAGTGGTCAGTGTTTGTATGTGAAGTAGATATAAAACTTATGACTAAATTAAAAAAAGTGACATCTCATTTTGGGGACCTCCATTTTTTGACTGTCCAGATTAAAATTGCTTGATTTTTAGAGAAACTCAGCACTCACAGCTGTCCTGGTTCTCAGTTGAAATCAGAAGCCCAGGAGTTTGGCAAAAAAAGAAAATAGTGAGCCCAATTCAGAGACTACTTCTGAAAATGTTGGCCTGAATTTGTAAAACTCAGCTGCGACAAGTTGCCATGGAGCCATAGCTTCCTCTCGAGTTCATATTAGTCAATAACAATTTATTCTGACGATGTCCTGCTTGTAACATAATAGCCTTGTTAGAGAGTTTTGTAAAAGCTGGTATTTCAAGTTTAGATAGTGTGTTAAGACAGCTGTAGTTATCCCAATGTGATGCCAGACGCCAAATTATTACTTCAAACGCAACAACAGAATGACATCAGCCGGTTTTCTTTTCATCTCTTCAGTAGGTGTTTCTAGCCACACCCACTTCCTCATACAAAAAATATTTTTCTTCTTGACAGCACAAATACATGATTAGTTTCATGTAATATGTTTTGTATATTTTTGAAGAGTTTAGTTCTTCGCCTTAGTTTTATCCAATTGGCCATCTCGGATGTAATATAATAACATATTCACATTATATTAATTTGACGTAATTTAGGTTAGATTTACTTCAACTGTTGCTGGATTTGAACCTGTTAACATTTCTCTTGCTTAAGGCAGATCCTGGGGTCTTGTTACAGGGGAGCAGAGGCCATCTTAGTGTATCAGTGCTTTCTCTATGCTGATTTGATTAATCCAAGGTGGTCAGCCCCCAGCCCACAACCAGATCTGGGCTGTGGAGCATATCATCCAGCCTGCTAGGGACAGGTCTGAAAAAATTGGCAGCAGGGGAGTGGTGGCAGCATTTATTGCTGCTCCCCTGCTGCCAAGTTTCTGGACCTGCAGGGAACCTGGTAGTCTGGACAGCGTGGCCTTACCTGCTAGATTGGGCACATGGGTCCCAATTTAGGCCAAGGCAGAAAGGGGCCCAATCTGGGTGCACTGGGGCAGGCTGAGGCAGAGGTGGGCCTAATATGGGCATGCAGGTCCAGAGAGGAGCAGGGCCTGATCTGGATACACAGGACCCAACCACACGTGCTAACTATGCAAGGAATCCAGCCCACAGACCAGTCCTGTGCCACTCATCTGGCCCAGGGGTCTGAAAGGTTGAGCACCAATGGACTAATCTAATCTAATCAGACATTCCCATTGCTGTTGTATCTGAGGATGTCATTTGATCCTGGAAAGTGCTGACCACTCTAATTCTTAATTGTGTGAGTAGTCTTTCTAAAACCAAGTCTAAGGCATATCTCAAGCCATGAGTGCCAATCTTCAAGCTGTTGCAGGAGACAAGTTGTATATATAACTTTAACACTGGGCTTCTTCAAATTTTTCCTCTTCAGTTGCCTGTGACTAGCATCAGATGTCAGGCTGCATGGCCTCCCAAAGAAGCGCTGAAAGCTTAGACTATGTTAGCTTGTTTTCCCGTGTAAGAAGAAAACTTCTTCCATCAACACAGATAAAGGTCTAAGATGCAATTTCATGCACAAATAACTTAATGTTGAACGGATATTTCCTGCAAATGTCTACATGTTTCACAAAAATAATACTGCATAGATTGGTAGTTTAGGGCAGTGTTTAACATGAATAATTTAGAATTCATTGGTGAGATAAAATGCATGGGAACAACCAGAATTGTTACATCCAATGAGAAACACAAAATGCTTCACTGTGCAGCAATTTGAGAAAGAAATTTTTGATGGATGGCCAATGGAAAAAAACTCTTCTAACATCAAGTATAAAAATGACTTGAGCCACAGAGATAAAATTCCCAGAAACAATGGGATTCTGTACAAGTTGTTTCTTGATACCATCCCAACTTGAAGCCTCAATGATATAGAACCCAAAATGTCCTCTTCTAGACATTAAATGCTTCCTTTGAAGATAAGATATTCAAATATGAAACCTGCAGTGATCATTGGAAGAATGATGATCACACGGAAGAACATTCTGATTGCACGGAAGAAACATTCAAAGTACGAGGACGTTTCAGCTCCCTTTGATCTGTACACATGTTCCCAAATCAAATAGGAAACATCGCCTCCTATTTATTACAAGCCAGGCTTTTTTGAGATATTGCATAATAATTAAGTAGTGATATACCTAGAAATTATAGTTTGCTCAACATGGGCTTCCCGAAAAGTTAATGATGATCTCATCAATAATAATGATACTCACAATTCAGAACTGGCACATTTCGGTAGTTTTCTTTAAGGATATTGGCAGATGAACTATTTACTGTAAAGTAAAATAGGACAGGGGTTTACCAGGCATCTTGCCAAAGTGGCTGAATGCTCCCCTTCTTCTCCCCTCTTGTGGGTCAGCCTGTGAATGCAAGAAGTGGGGTTATTTTCCTGTATGGGAGAACTGGGAGCATTCCCACCATGGAGAATGCCTACCTTTTGCCAGTCAAATAATTGGCAGGATGTCAGAGAGGGAAGGCAGGGGGATAGTATTCTCCAAGGCAGGAACCCTCCTTGCTGCTTTTCAGCAGCTGCCAATTTCCACTTGACAGCCTACCCCCTTTCCAGGCAGGGGAGAAGGCAGGCTGTCAATTAATGGGCTCCCCTAAACATAGGAATGGCTCAGGAAACAGGCCTCGAATGCCCCCAGCTGGAGAGCTTGCCTGTGAAGCTCTCTAGCCATGGGGCTGGAGAAAGGTCTGTACAATCTGGCTCTCAGGCTCTTTTTTTACAAGAAGAAATTTCTTCCAGTAGAAATGAAAGTCTGTACACAGCCATTGTTAGAATATTGGAACACACCTTATCATGCTTTACTAAAATCATCACTTCAAAGACTTATATCCAAAAGGAACAACACATCACTGACAACATTAGAAGAGAACACATCTTGGGTAGCATCCAGATGAGCACAGCCACATGGTACGTGCACCACAGACATGTCTGTGGCGCTACATACCACATGTTCAGTTGTTCTCTGCACTGCAAGGGAGCAGTGTGGAGGATTTTTGACCCGTGGATATCCAGGGGTCAAAAAACCCGCTGGAAAAAAAGGTGCAGCGTACACTATGGCAGCATGTGCCGCCCCAGCCAGGCTCCACATGGCAGGAGTGATGTGGCTGCAGCCCTGGGAGGGTCCCAGGACCCAAGTAAGGCTGCTGGGGCCAGTCCAGTGCTGGGCCCAGCCTCCCCTACCTCACCCGGGGTAACCTGCTGCACACCAGAGTGCGCATGCCACGGGTGTTCCCTGGGGATAACTAGTGGTGACACAAGGTATGGCACTGCTAGTTGTCCCCAGGGAACCAAATGTCACATGCATGTCTGGACACGGCCCTGAAATTTAGTATAAAAGAGCTGTATGTCTTTTAGCTACAACAAAGGAAATACTCTTTGAAGAAAGAGAAATAGTTGCTTCTATTCCCAGTTAGACAAAAAGCAAGATTTCTGGCAGAAAGTCACTGACAACCTGTAACATCTTTACTACAAACATCAAAGCCAGACATAATAACTGCGTCAGAGGGTCAAATCCATAGAAGGAACCAAAGTCCTTTCAAATTAAGCCAAAGTGAACACTGTATTTCTTAGGGACATCCAGAAGGCTGCTGAGAATAGTCAAAAGTAATTCTTGTTCAGTGACAATGATCCCACTTAGATTAACAGACACAGATGCAGGCTATTGGATCCATCTGCACAAGTGAGCAGACCACTACAGGAAGATCTGTTTGAAGAACAAGGCATGAAGTGTGCACCAAAAGTCACTGAAATTCAGAGATGGTGGTAGTTACCAGAGGTCCAATACCAGACCTCCAGGTCATAGATGCTAGGGTCGGAAGGACCTCAACAGATCATTGAGCCTGACCCCCTGCCTGGCCAGGAAAGAGCACTAGGATCAGATGACCCCAGCCCGATGCTTGTCCAGCCTTCTCTTAAAGACCCCCAAGGGGAGAGCACCACCTACCTTGAAAGCCTGTTCCAAATTTTGGCTACCCTTACCGTGAAGAAGTTTTACCTGATATCTAGCCTAAATCTGCTCTCTGTCAGTTTGTGACCATTGTCCTTTGTTACCCCAAAAGATGCCCTGGTGAACAGAGCATCTCTGATCCCTTGCTGCGTCCCCCTAATGAATTTGTAGGCAGCCACAAGATCACCTCTCAGCCTTCTCTTGCGGAGGCTGAAGAGGTCCACGTCCCTTAGTGTCTCCTTGAGCCTGTGAGCCCTCAACCATACGAGTGGCCCTCCTCTGGACCCTCTCGAGGGGTCATATCTCTTTAATTGTGTATTCTCTGAAATAACTATTAGTTTTGTAGTTGTTATTTTTGGTAAACTTTTTGTTTTAAGTTTTTAAATTCAAACTAAAGGAGTATTAAAGAGGAACTACTGAAGTCAGCAGACATTGAGCCTTGCCATGTGATAGAAGTATCAGTCGTGGGTAGCCATAACCCATTTTGAGAATAGGACCAAGGAATACAAATTAGCTTCTTATTGGCACTCCAGGGTGTTACATTTTTATTGTATTAGCATTATTATCTATTTCAATGAAGACCATTTAACCCAAAACATCCAATAAATTCGACAGACCCAAATTACACCTAACACAGCTTTCAAAGTGTCAAAATTTTTTAACTCTTCCCTACCAAGCAGCTAAAAGCTCCTACTTCCCTCTTGAGTTATGTTCAATAAAAATCCTGCCTTTTAGTTATTTAACTTGATATCAAATGATTGATGATACCAATCATTTGATATCAAATTAAATAACCAAAAGGGATATTGCACTAATATTGTTTTTAATTTTCATAGTTATTTAATTAATAACGTCCATTTAAAAAAAATCTCTAAAGGCTTTCTTGATTCACCAGAACCTTTTTCAGATGCCTGGATACCTGGTCACAGAATTTAGGTCATATTTTCCATAGAATACATGAGGCTCTGAATGTAAACAAGATAGCAGGCATAGCAGTTGGCAAGTGCATTTCTATTAAGGGCATTTGTCCTGAAGAGTTTATACTTTGATCCTGAAAATATTATAGAGTGGCCTAAGATATCACCCAATGTGAAATGTGTATAATTCAAAAGGAGTGTGGACAAAGGCTTTAGAAAGAATATATTCTCCCCTCGAACATTAGTTAGTGCAGTTTAGCTGATTCTAAAAAAATAACAGGATCTTAGGGGCCACCTGGGTGCACCCAAGAGTCCCCTCCAGTAGAACTGCAGGAGTGGTCATGCATGGATTCCTGCACCTGTGGTTAAAGTCAGTCCAAATGGGCAGAAGGGGGAGGTGGGAAAGAGGGAAGCTTTAAGTTGTTGTGGGGACTGACACCATGTGATGAACTGGTGTGATGCATGACATAAGAGAAGTAAAAGGGGGATGGAGAAGCCCCAAATACACAGAGGTAGGGTGGAGAGACTTTTAACTCCACTCAGACAAAGGAGGGGTTGCTGTGCTCTTTCACACTGTGCCTTGTTGTCCAAGCCTGCTTCTTGAAAGCACCTACAGGGATGCTCAGGGATGTGGAGGGCTCTTTCAAATGACTTCCTTGTCAGTCCCTCACAATCCCTCTCAAATCTCATTCTCCCTGTCCTGTCTGCAGCCCTGTGAAACCATAGCTTGCAGAACAACTTTGGAGAAGAATAAGATACTGGGGAGGATGATGTGTCCCTATTTTCACTCTCCACAGTTGGGGGGAGAAGAGAAAACTTGTCTCAATCCATGTTGCCCCTTAGCCAGAGAGGAAGCATGTAGGATACTAGCCTTAGATTTAGAAAGGTTAAGTTCAAGTCCCTCCACTGCCACAAGCTTCCTCTATGACCTCGTACAAGTTACTTAACCTTTCCATAACTCATTTCCCTATGAGTGAACTGGAGATCTTAGCAGTCTCAAACGGTTTAGTAGAAGCTACTCCAGGAAAGATAGTACCAAAATGAGACACTCAGTAGATAGCTGGTCTTTAGGGTGTGCACACCTCTGAGCTCCAACACAGCCCAGCCTCAGAGTAATCTCCCCATCACCAGAACCAAGGAAACTAAGGGTGGAAAGACCCAAAGGCACAGATATGAAAGGGAGTAGAAGAAGCAATTGTCCTCAGTCACCATTTACTCAGGATCCACTGGCTTCATTCTGCAGGGCCAGTCTTCTGTGGCAAAATGTGCCCCCCGCTGCAGACTCAGCACAGGGGGGCTGCCCCACGAGTCTGCCTTGCTTCTGTGACAGTTCCCTACACATCTGACAGGGCCAGTCATAGGAAAATAGGGCTGGAAAGGACTCAACAAAGTCATCTAGTCTGACCTCCTGCTTAAGGCAGGATCATCCCTGCCTAAACCATCTGAGCCAGCTGATGTCTAACCTGCACTTGAAAACTTCCACTATCTCTCTAGTAATCCATTTCAGTGCTTAACCACCTTCATAGGTAAAACGTCTTCTTACTATCTAAACTATCCTCCCTTGTTACCTGTGAACCCATATCTTCTTTTCCTATCCTCTGTGCACACTGAAGAAAATTGAATCACTGTTCTCTTTATAACAAGCCTATTTGTATTTGAAAACGTATCAAATCCTTCCTCAGTCCTCTCTACTCTTGACTCTATCATTCCAGTTCTTCCAGCCTATCCTTAGCTGTTCTTCTTAGTAACCACTATGGCAGTGCCATGCACTGGCCTCACATATGAGCTGAGGTTTAGCAGACACACAACATGATGAGGTGGCTTCCTCTCCTTCTGGACTGCCCCCTGCATTCTGTGAGCACAGTATTCATGCCATGGACCACAATGGGGCTAGGATTTCATGTTTGCATTTTTATTAATGACTGCTTCATCTTTGAAGTGTAAAACGGAAGAAAAATTCCCACTGGCTTCAACGGGGAGTCAGTCACCCCCTTTCCTGTGTTTGCTGTAGTATTCTTTGTTGCTGTGGGTATATTCCTTTATTAAAGTTTTGCCCAGGGCAGGAAAAAGAACTGCTATCCTACCAATTAAGTTGTGAAATATCTACATTTTCAAGGCCACCCCCTCAATCTTTGCTCCTCCTCTGGCTTGAAGATGTCATTTATACAGCAGTAGCTTCTGTAGCTGGTGCTACTCTTCTGAGGGATCCAGAGAGGCAGGTAACAAGCCAGAAAGCTATCATGAGTCAACAACAGCTGGTAAGTTTTAACATAGGCTACTTACTAATTTTAAGCTACGCAGTGAGAAACAATGATTTGAAGCTAAATCTGCCTTGTTTAGCATCCAAAACCAAGTGGAAAAGAATATGTGTCAGTTTGAAAGATGAGATAAAATAAAGTAAAACCTAAAAAAGAGGGTTTATAACTTAGCTTTGATGTTTATCTGTTGAAAGGCATCTGTTACAAACACACATTAATAACCATACAAAAAAGAATGGATTTAAAGGACCCAGTGGGGTGTGCTTTTATTTTCTTTCTGCATTTCTATCAGGACAACAAGAATGAATGAAGTTAGTCTCTACTGTGTCATCAACTGCAAACACAATTGGAAATGTTTGTTTAAAATTAACTGGTTTTATTGCACTTTTTAAGGTTGTTGAGATTTTATAGCTGCTTATTTTTTAACTTTTGGGCCAAAAATAAGTTATTTATATTTAATTGTTTTATGTTACTGTTTAAGTTGTGTAACTGTCCTCTCCTTTTCCATATAGTTACAGATACCTGATTTCAATTTTGCTTGGTGCTTTTAGATTGAGGAGGGAAGATTTGGAGAGTTTCTTAGACATTTTTATTTCAACCTCAGTTCATTTTCCTTTGTTGTTTCACTAACTTGGGCAGGTTACTTCAGTCTGTGTTTTTCATTTAAACTTCACTGTGAATCAGTTTTTCTTTCTGTAAGATGGGATGAATGATACTCTCTTTGCAATGTGCTGTGAGTTGCATGGAAGGAAGAGTCCAGAAACTGCATGCCAGGTGTTTCTCCTTCTATTGATCCATTCTGTGCCACGGCACCTAAATCTCCTTCTTCACCTCCACTCTGCAGTGCATTCAGCCTTTCCCCATAGGTTTCCTGCCCTTGCTTCCTTTCACTCCCAATTTTCTAGTCCCCCAGGGTCTTATTACCTTCCTGTTTTCTTTACTCTTTCTCTGGATTCATTTCCTGCCACAGGCTTCCCGTTCTCTTGTTGGTCGTGCTCATCCCTGCGTCCTGACACAGCCGTTCCATACTCTGTGGCCTTGCTCACTCCCACCTCCTCCTCCTCAGACTGTTCTTGTTCATCCACCTTGCTTCCTTCCCTCTTTCACTTGTCTTCTTTCCTGCCTCCTTTGTATTCTTGACTCCACTCCATTCCTGGCACAAAATCTCTTTAGTCCTGTTTCCTCAGTGTCTCACCTCTTTTGACAGTTAGCTTCACTGATGAGGAACGCAGGCGTGTTTGGACATCTGTGAGCTATGTACATGTGACAGGGATTTAGTTCTTAGGGCTGCATCCTATGCCCCTGAATTGAAATGGTGAGTGTTTAACTGAAATGGTGGGGTTCATTTTTCCATCACTGTATATACACGATTGTCCTTGCAACCTCAGGTGCCTGCTGAAGGCAGAAGGCAGCGAGGGGCCCGATCCCTTTTTTTTGTTTTGGTGGAGTCTGCCTACCTCTCCTGTTAATCTTGCCCTTAATCTTTCAGTTCACCCCCTGGCCACAGAAGAGGCAGGCAGACTGCACAGAAAAAAAGGATTGGGCCGCTAGCTGCCTTCAGCTGGCAGGACACCTGGGACTGACCAGGAATGGGCTGGCTTGCCCCTGGGGCAGCATGGGGAGGCAGCAGGAGGGCGGCTGGGTGTTTTGGTGGTCAGAGAAGGTGGCAGGGACGGTGCACAGGGTGCTGGAAACCCGGGTGGGCTCGGGAAAGCTAGCAGTCCACCCGGGCAGCCCCATGCCCCATGCACTGTCCCCACCACTTTCTCTAGCCACCAGAACAACCAACCACCCTCCTGCCACCTCTGTGCACTGCCCCAGGGGCAAACCAGCCTGTTCCCGGGTGGCCCCAAGTGTCCTGCTGGCTGCAGGAGCCTGCTAAAGGCAGAAGTGGTGAGGGGCCTGATCCTTTTTTTCTGCAGAGCCTGCCCACCTCTCCCATGGCCAGGGAACGAACTGACTAATGGCTTCAGTGTTCCAAGTTGCAAACTAAACTGCATCTGGATGCAACAATGCAAACTCATTTAAAACCCCCAAAACTCACGTAGCTGTAATTTGTGATACCATTAAATCACACAAAGGAAAATTTTTGTCATGTGTACATCATGACATCATCCCATATACAAGTGTCTAATTGCACTAATTGCTTCTATCATCTCTTCAATTGTGTTTTTTATGTTCCCTACAACTAATAGCACCAGGACTGAAACAAAACAGCCAGACCCATCTCTGTCACCTTGTAAATCCCACTTACTTTGAGGTGCAAGTGATCATAGGGGTTAGAAGAAGGGAACGATGCAGATCTCAGCTGCACAATCACAGTCTACAAGACAGGTACTTCTAAGGCACAAACATCACAATTGTGACAACAGCTAACATATTTGCATGTGCTGTTATGGTAGCTTTTTGTGCAAATTAGAAGTGCATTTGTCAGCACTACTTGAATGCCTAACATTTCTGAAAATCTGGCTCCAAAATCATTGAAAGAAGAACTCATTTTTAAACAGAATTTTTTGAACAAAAATTTCTGTCTATGCACTTGATCACCTCTGCTGAGAACGACTTAGCCTGCTAGATCTTGTCAGAAGCTAGGAAGCAGATAATATTAAATCACGCATGCATTTTTCAAGATGCAATGCAGGTCTGCTTGTCTTGTATAATTCCACAAAAATGCCCATTTTCCTTCTCTCTCAGTGATGCAGCTTTATCCACATGTCACTTTGCCCGCCTTTTCCCTGACTGGACAGTTTAGTGGGTTTTTTTCATCCTGAGTCTGTACAACTGCCCCAAAAGGGACAGAGGAGATAGTAGTGAGAAAGAAATCTGAAACACCGATGGATATGATGTAATTTTCTTTTAGACTCTATATAGATTTTTACAACTTTGAATTTGTATTGGACCCAATTGCTTTCATTCCTTTTATATTATTTGTATAGGACAATAGAGGAGTCTTTAAACAGCAACCATTTGCCTGTTCGACTGTGTCACAGCACAGTTGAACTGCGTCTCAACCTTCCAAGCCTTAGTCTGTGGCACATTGTAGGACAAAGCTGAAACATGAGGGATGAGAAAATCCAAGTAACTCTAACACCTTTAAATGATCTATTAGCCCAGGATCTTGCACCAACTTTTGTGACCTGACCAACTTACAGGAAACATGCTGATGCAGGTGGCAAATCGGGGTTTCAAGGGAGGCACATCCCTCCCAGTGAGGTACGTTGTAGGAGTACGTTCTTGGTCAAAGGCTGCTTGAACACACACTTGCCAACAAGGCAACATGATCAGTAGCATAGAAGCACATTTCTTACCTTCATTCATCTTCCAAGACACAGTCTTGGGTGTAAATTTTGGGTCAGCATATTAATAAATCTATCTAAAGTCAAACCAACATCAGTAGGATTTACTAAAGTCACTTAGAGAAAATACAAGCTTCTGCGAAGGAGAGGGATATTTTTCCTTATTCATATTTTAAATATTAACAAAAAGAATTTAACTTTTGAAAATAATAAGCACATAAAATATACCTTATATATTATATTCACATATATCTACAGAACATTTTTACACTTAATTAAGATCAATTCAAATATCATAAACAATTAAAAAAAAGAAATTATATCAAACTTAGCTCATGCATGCGGTTGAATGCATCTTAAATGCTTCTGGTTGCTCTATGTAGTATATTTTAAAGGTATATATTCTTGCCAAATTCTGGGAGGTTCTGAGAGCTTCCAAATTGCTATTTGGAATAGCACATTTATTCCTGGAACAGACTTTGCTTTCTGTTAGGTTTTGTCACATCTTGCTTTTCATTTTTGCTTTCTGTTTCTCGTCTCTTTCTTTTTCTTTCTGTATCTAAGATGAAATCTGGCCTTTAGCTCTGGCGTCATAGGTAGGCTGTTGTGAAAAAATGAGTCCTTCATCAGGATTTGGACACAGTGCACATGTCTACACAAGGTGCTGACTGCACAGTAACAAAATATTACTGCATAGCAGTGCATCACAGCACTAACAGTGCTTACATGCTACTGTGCAGTAGTATTAGCCTACTGCACAGTAATGTCACTTAAAACATGTTCACCAGCACTACTGCACAGTAACTCTGGTTACTGTGGATTTATTTAGTACTTGCTTATACAAGTACTAAATAAATGTGCAGTAACCACTGCGCAGTAGCATCTCATGTAGACGTGCCCAGTTATGAACTAGCTTCTGCTGATCACTTGTGGGAAGTTTCTCTCAGATGAGGTCAGAGTGTCAGCCATGCTCTGCCTCTAGCTGCTGAACCCGTCCCACCCCCGTCCCCAATACTGACAGCTTCATGCTTTTGAATGCAATTGCTGTGGTGAGTACCCAGTGAGGTATTTTTTCTGGTACCTAAAAATAAAGGTATAATCAGATTCACACAATAATTCATACACATTAATATATGGGTGTAGGTTTTTCTGGAGATAATTATAGAGCAATGATAATGACTCCAGTGATTTATAGCAACATCTAAACAAAAGACATTCACAAAACTGTTCTTTCTTAGCTTTACACAAACCTTGGGAGCCAGAGGTATGTATGCACTTCAGGTGAATCCATTAATTTATTTGCCCTTTCTCTTATCATAACCACAACTTTGCTGAGAAGAATCAAGAGCTTAGCAAACAAATTTGTGTTAAGCATTGTTCACTGGAAACTCTTCTTCTTTGGACATGAAGATTAGTAGGTGTGCTGCTGGCATAGCAGAGCATTTGATTTGTGTGGTTAGAAGTGGTGGGAAAATCTGGAGAGGGGTCTCAGTTACGCTCCCGAGATATTGTAAAGTAACTCGGGTACATTTCAAAGGAGATTCCTCGTGTCTGAATGCTGTTACAAGCCTCAGCAATGAGTCGCAGTCAGCAGGGATGAAATGGCACCACCTGGAGAAGTGATGAGTCCCAAACAAGCAGGGAGCTCCTTTCCATTTGACAACAGAATGGATGCCAGGAGTTCCCATGAAGCTCTGCAGCACATTGCTGAATGTTTCCTTTGTTATGGTTTCCTGTAGTTTGGGTTTTATGGAAACACCTGGTAGCAACTCCATAGTCAGGGCTGCATTTTAAAACGGGCTCTAAAAAGGCATCAGTGTTGTTTTTCTTCAAAAGCAAACCCATTAATGTTAAATTCCAGGGTTTTGGTTTTCATGCCATTGACTTACTTCAGCCTCCCATCTCTTTCAATTGCCCTTAGCACCCTTTACTTACCTACCCTCTCCCAGCACAAACAACTGCTATCTCCAAAATCCACCAGTACAGTACCTGTCTTAAAATTACAGAATCATAGAAACTTAGGGTTGGAAGGGACCTCAGGAGGTCATCTAGTCCAACATTTTGCCTAAACCAGGACCAACCCCAGCTATATATCCCAGCCCAGGCTTTGTCTACCTGGATAGAGATTTCACACCACCTGTGGGTAGCCTGTTCCAGTGCTTTACTACCCGTCTAGGGAGAACATTTTCCTAACATCCAATCTAAACTTCCCTTGCTGCAAATTGAGACCAATGCTCCTTGTTCTGTTGTTCTGCTACCACTGAGAACAGTCTAGCTCCATCCAGCCACCAGAACAACCAACCACCCTCCTCCCACCTCTGTGCACTGCCCCAGGGGCAAGCCAGCCTCTTCGTGGGTGGCCCCAATACTGACAAGTGCAGCTTGCTGCACTTAGGCAGTAGAAACCAGCAGCACACTTACAGAATGGGATACTCCCTTCCTGAGAGCACAGAGGCAGAAAGGGATCTTGGAGTCATTATTGACTCCAAGATGAACATGGGCCAACAATGCAAGGTCATGGTTGGCAAGGCTAACCGGACCTTGTCGTGCATCCACAGGTGCATCTCAAGTACAGCCAAGGAGGTGATCCTCCCCCTCTGTGCAACGCTGGTCAGGCCACAGCTGGAGTACTGTGTCCAGTTCTGTGCGCCCCATTTCAGGAGGGATGTGGACAACATTGAAAGGGTCCAGAGGAGGCCACTCGCATGATCTGGGGACAACAGGGCAGACCCTACAATGAAAGACTGCGGGACCTAAACCTGTTCAGCCTTCACAAGAGAAGGCTGAGGGGGGACCTGGTGACTGTCTATAAACTCACTAGGGGGGACCAGAAGGGTTTGGGGGAGACACTGTTTCCCCTAGCACCCCCCGGCATAACAAGGAATAATGGACACAAATTATTGGAGAGGAGGTTTAGATTAAACATCTGCAAGAACTACTTCACAGGCAGGGCGGCTAGGAGCTGGAACCAACTTTCAAGGGAAGTGGTGCTGGCTTCTACCCTGGGGGTCTTTAGGAAGAGGCTTGACGCCTACCTGGCTGGACTCATTTGAGTCCAGTTTTTCTCCTGCCCAGGCGGGGGGTCGGACTTGAAGATCTACAAGGTCACTTCCGACCCTACTTCTATGATTCTATGATTCATTCCTGCCCAGCTGTGATGTAAACTACAGATTATATATTTGAGGATGAGGGCTACATCTTGTTTTCTTCCTGGGAATCACTTCCTGCATTTCTGAGTACTGTATAATTATTAAAGTACTGTAATTCAAAAGAAGAAGTAAAATTTACTCATGCCATGTCTAGTGGTGAAGAACAAGTTTTAGCCCAATCAGGTTCAGATAATGACTAATATGACAATTTGGATCTTAGATTAGTCTTTGCTGTTGCATGCCACAATGGTATCTGAGACAGGAGGTGCATCTACATGTGTGCTTTACTGCAGAGTTGATTAGTTAACTCTGCAGTAAAGCATCACAGCAGTAAAAAGTCACAATCTACACATGCATGGATATTAGGCTGCAGTAAATTAATTAACTCTGCTGTAGGATAGAACTTTTGGGGGACAGTACTATCCTATGGTGGAGTACTTAACTGTGATGAAACACACGTGTAGACAGTGACAGGGGCTGGCTGAGGCACAAGGGTGCTAAAGTGCTGGGGCTTCCTCTTGCCAAGCTCTGCACTTTAGCACCAGGTCTGACCCCCGAGGCCCCCTGCCAGCCTGGGGTTGCTCCAGCCCAGCTCAAAGCTCTGCTGTCTCAGGCGCATGTGTAGACGCTGTGCCCAGCAGAGGGTAACTCTGGTGCAAAAGCATGTGTAGATGCACCCAGGATGTGCAAGCTGTGCCAGTGGGTAAGGTCTTGACAGCATGATCAGGAGTTCTGGGCAAAATTCATCCCTGATGTAGCAAAAATAAATTCAGCAGTTACCTCCAATGATGAATTAGGCCCCATTCATGAGTACACAAGTCAGGCACAGGCTGTAGGATGATGTGAAAACCTAGCTCAGTGATGCACAATTTTTTGGCCCCACAGATCAAATGAGTGGTGTGGATCTGGTCCATGGGCCACACTGGGACCTCCACCCTGCCCCACATGTCCAAATCAGGCCCTGCCTGCCCCACCCAACCCTGCATACCCAGATAGGCTCCGTGCCACCCTGAAAACCCAATCTAGTATGCAGGGATCCCCACAGGTCTAGACATTTGACAGCAGGGGAGTGGCCACCACTTCCCTGCTGCCAAATGTTTGGACCCAGGGTGAGCCTTGTGTCCCAGGTGACATGGCTCTCTGGACTGGATAGATTACATCAGATGGTCTGACCAAAAAATATGCATAAAGAAATTAATTTTCCCTACCTTCTTTTTCCCCCATTCCCCTCACCCTTGCTTTAGCTTTTGTTTCTTCTTCTTCCCTATTAATATTTTCACTACATCCTCTCACACTTGTAGCTTCTCTCATTCCTGTTTTCCTGATTTCCAACTATTTTCTCTTTCACTGACAGCGTCTTTTCTACCTTGTATTCTGTCACTCTAATGTCTCCCTTTAGCCATGTCCCCACCCTGCTCTCTTCCTCTTCCCACTCCCCTCTCTGCTACTTCACTGCTTCACCTTTTCGTCTTTCTAATTTTTACCTATTTACATTTTCACTGACATCCTGCCACACTTTTAGCTTCTCCCATTTCTTGGAGTCTCAAAACAGCAGAGACTCCCTATGCCTGAAGAAGGGTGACTGCACCAGAAAGCTTGCTAAGAACTTTTTTCCAACTACTCAGTTGTTCTAATTAAAGATATCACATCTACTCAAAAAACCATGCCTGCGTAAATAAATTAATAACATTTAATACAGGTTATCTCAGAGACAGAGAGAGATTATATCAGCCTATTATTCATTTAAATGATCCAAAATTTTGCGCAGGTGCCAGTTTGCCTGGTGACAGACCAATCTTGCTTTTTACTCATGCTGCTCAATTAATGAAAACTGTTACTGTAAAATAATCCATTTGATGTGTGATAGGGGAAAAAACCATTAAATATACTATTTGTAGAGGTCAAAGAGTTAAAAAAAACACATTTAAATAGTCTGTTTCATTTAAAGCTACCCAAATAAATTGGGAAAAAATATTTGCACTACATTATTAGCTTCAGGTTTACCTGTGTGTCAGACATTGTGACATTCTCCATTGTGCTGCTGCATCTCCTAGCAATGATGAGGAAGCAAGTGCCACCCAAGGAAAGAGAGAGAGATGAAGCCCCATTCAGTTACCTGGGCAGCAGGGATCAAACCACAACTATAGTCATTCCCTCCCCTGAGGTAGGGGGCTGGAAGCATTGCTTGTTGTGGTTCTCTGGTTGGTCCAGATGCCTAAGTGCTACACAGCCCGGCTTGGGACTTGTCGCACAGTGTTTCAGAGCACATTCCTTAATGCAGGAGTGTCAGATATACAACCTGCAGGCTGAATCCACTCTGCAGAGCCCTGTCCTCCAGCCCTCAGTGCTTCCGCTGGGTCTGATCAGGCCCACACAAGGCACAGTGCACCCCCATGGTACCCCCCTCCACCAGCATACCTGGTCTGGCAGCCACTCTATCCAGTCTGGACCCAGCCCCATGCCACTTTTCTAGCCTGCAAGTCTTAATGTGTACCTTGACAACAACTTAAATGCAAACAATAGGCAGACGAGAATACCTGGGACTATCCCCCATTTGGCACACTTTTATCTCCAGGGCTCACTCTGCAAGCAATATCTCTTCATGATACCATTTTGCTTCATTCCAGTTACAAATGAAAAGTCACTGAACCTCAGTTAATTTATTCTCCTTTTCCTTATTAAGCCTTGGAAATCTTCACAATTGCTACAAGGAACACCCATAAATTGTCTTTGAATTGATTTTATTGGCACCCTGTAAGTCTGTGAGATGTGCTGTTTTGCTGTTATTCCTGAGAAGAGAAGAGGAAGGAAATGTTCTTGTGGTTGCTGGGCATTTTTTTTATAGCATCTGGTTTCTTTGCAGAAAGTCTGATGGAAGAACCAATGAGTAAGTGCACAGCAAGACACAGTCATTCATCTCCCTTCTTCCCTGCCTTTTCTCACCACCCACTCCTGAGTGCTTGACAGCATTTCTGCCCAGGGCACCACAATTGCTAGAGATCTCCTAGTAAATACAGCAGAATGTTAAAATTTGAGTCTGTATTTGTATCAAAGTTTTACAAATTACCATTTTCTTTATTGCATGTGTAGAGTGGCCTAAGGTTTTGTAGGTCACATTATACTATTGTAACATCTGATGAAGTAGGTTTTCTCCTATGAAAGCTCTCTGAACCAGTCATTTTCTAAGGGTTACACTTAAGCCATACTAAATCCTTTGAATGTTAAGGATGTTAAAGTTATAATGCAATGTAAGCAATCACACATCAAGGATTAATTCTGTTTCTTGCCTGCGCAGCTCTGAATTGCCACTAGAGAGCTGGTGAGCAGGGGCATGAGTAGGAGCCAGGACACCTGGGTCCTATGCCTGCCCTTGGAGTGAGGGGGATGGGAGAGGTGCATCCTAGGATGCTGGAGGACTGCAAATTGCTTGTCTTATCTCTGTGGAGCAGATTGAAGTTACCCTAACACAAGCTAAGTAACACAGCCCAATGATAATCTTTGCATTAAGTGGCATAACTTTGAGATGCTCAGAGGGCACATAGCACAAATAGAGATGTCACGGTTTAAAGTATGGTTATTCTCCATCAAATAACAATGTAAGGTTGACTGTAGAATCTAAAGTCAGTGGAAAGGCTCCCAACTGACCTCAGTGGGAGTTGGAGTGGGCCACAGGTGACAAATGCAAGACATTTTTTTTAGGGCTCTTTGCTCCTATTGACCCTGGAGAGCCCAAATGGCTTCAAGAGAAGGAGCTCAATTCTCTTCCTCCTTCTGTTTCATTACCAGCATTGTTACTAACTTCTATTCAGTTATGTTTATGCAAAAACACTTAAGTCAAGGAGTGTCCAGGTGTTGCTGAAGCCTTGGTTTATCAAGCAGAACCTTTAATGCTGGTAAAAATATGAGAGAAGGAAAGAACAGATTTTTACTCTCAGAGCCCAGATGGAACTGATTGGACTGGCAGTTAAAGGAATAACATGTTTTATTTGTAAAGTGAGAAAGTTTATTGCAGAAGATATTAAGAGACAATAAACAAGGAACTCCACAATGCCATTTCTCAGGGCAGGACTGTATCTTAACGGAAAATCTCCACACACCCTTTACATAATGGGCATAAACACTAGTTGATAACAGCAGCCCATTTACAGCCATACTGAAGAGTTACTGCAGCTTTGGTAGTGAAAAACCAAGTGTCTGAAAGCTTTGTAAATGTACCGATTCTGAGTACAGATGAACCCGCCACTTCTCCAAGCCTGCGGTGGGGCACGGTTTAGGTCTCCAATGCATGTCCACTCATCTTCATACAGCCTTGAAACGCACCATTTAGAATGATCGTGAAAGGAATAGAAAGTGGAATTCCACGGGGTCTTAATTAGGTTGATGTTGAAGACGTAGTGTTGGAGAGAGCAGTTGGAGGGCAGGTCATGTTTGTAGTGGTGCCAGTATTCAGCTAACAAATCTGTCTGCAATTGCTGAGCCATCCAGGCTACGTAGATGTCTGTAATTACAGAAGATGTAAGTAAATTATATTGATATCATTCCTCCATTCACTTCCCTTATGTTTCTAAGGGTGCAATCCAAAGGATTATTGGGCTTGTGATCTATTTTGTTTCTTCGTTGCCTGAAAGTGGGTTTTTAAAGGCTTTTCTCCTTATTTTGTTTAATCTTACCAATAGTAGGAATGCCTGGTCTAGTTTTCCCTCGTTTTGCTGGCGGACGTGTTGAGGAACTTAAATTTATTTCTGGGAATATTGAATTTTTAACAAAAACTTCCTTTCTCTAAACTGTCAGCTTGGTTATTGGAGTTAAATAGGGGTAAACAAGACCTGACAACAGCAAAGCATTTTAAATAATATGACAAATGGTGCCTTCCTCTTATTTGTTCAGTCCCTCATTTCTTCAGCTTTCATTCTCTTGGGTTCTGCGGCAGCACCATTATATTGCTCATTTAACTATCAAGAGTCTTCTGGCTTGAAAGGACCTGTATATCTAATGCAAATGACAAGAAAAAACATCAAAAGGAGAAAAAAAACCCTTCTTCACACATTATACAGCAGCAAAAGAGAAAGACACAAGCCCATTTTTTCTTTGCCTAAAAGTAGAGATTTTTGAAGACCCCTATCCCTTACATCACCAAAAGCACAAGACAGCCTTTTCTTTTGCTATGTTATTACTATTATGTTTCCTATTTTGTGGGGGTTTTTTTAGTAATGTTTAAAAATGTCAGTGCATGCATCTATCTTCTACATTCATCTCTGTAACCGGGCTTCTCTGTTCAGCCTTTCTTACCGTCAACAAAAAAGTGTGACTTAGCAAAGTGGAGGAAGTTCTCTCCACCGGCTGACTGGAGTTTGGAGAGGCGGCGCCAGGGGATCAGAGGCAGCTCAGACCCTGCACAGAGTTTTTGCAGATTGGGGAGGTCAGGGTAAAAGACACTAGGCATGGAGCAGTTGTAGACCTTTGGGTTGTAGCAGAGCAACTGTTTGTCTGAGCAAAAAGACATGGACAAGCACAACATTAAAATGGACTAAAGAAAAGCAATTACAAAACTGAAAATGGGCTCAAGCCTGAAACAAAGCAATGTAAAATCAGTGCCTTTTATTCCCCTCATCCTAGGCTTAGAGTAGGACCTGATGACTTGAGGGATACGGTGTTTTTCTGATTTGCAATGCAGAGCTGATTTGCACACCTGGCTTCTACTTCCTCTTGTGCATCATGGGCAGAACTGGCAGCTAGGGCCTTAACCCTGCAGACACTTACAGAGGGATTTCTCTTCAGACCTATAAGTAGGAAAGCACTGAAAGCAAGTCACGTGTAAGGTTAAGCATGTGCCTGGTTGTAGGTCAGGGACCCAATTCCAATCACTTAACCTGTGTAAACCCAGGCAAAGCATCAGGGTTGCACAAGGTCTCCCGACGGCCTCACTTGGCCTGCGGATCCTTAACTATTGACAGCTGAGATGCACAAAGGCCAAAGCTTAGCTTGCAAAGTCCTGGGGGGAGGTCAGTACTTCACTGAGACAGCTTTTGACTTGTAAACCAAGCACATTTGGGATGATACACGTGGCCTCCCAAAATGACATTTTTACTGTCAGAGAAGAGTTTTTACTACTCAGAGAAGAGTTGCACTGGGAAATATGCAGTGGTAGTTCTGAATCGGATGGTCAGAAAATTAATTTCTATTTATTTTTTATGACTGGCATTTCACAACACACAGGTACTGGTGTAAACTCCTGGTGTGACTCCATGTCAAACTGTTGATGTGTCAGTGTTACTATGCCAGCTTCATCAGTGATTGTATAATATCATGTAAATGATTATAGTTGTTAAAAAAACTAAGCTTTTTTTTTTTTTTTTATAATACTTGACATGCCTGTGCATGCACAAAATGATTAATCATCACAACGGGCAAGTTGGTATTTATTGGTAACTCAGTTTTGTATGTGAAGAAACTGAGGCACACAGGAAAACAGTGGATAAACATAATTTAAGGACAAGAGTTCTGAGTTTCCAGCCTCATATTTAAAAATGACAACAAAGGACAAAAAATAAGTAGTTCTTTGAGGGCCAGTCCTAAAGAACGGATTCAGAGATGTCTGTGTGTGAGCAGGAAGACCTTACCATACCTATTTCTGCAAACTGGTTATATTTGAATGTTATACAGATGGCTGTTTGTCCATATAGCTCCCCAGAAGGTGGATATCCATAACCCTCCTCAGGGAAGGGCGGGAACCGAGGAATGCTGTGAATCCCCCAGAAACCTTGGGATTTGTCCAACAGTAGAAATCCTGTCAAAATACAGTTGTTGCAGATGTGTTAGGGAACAAAGCTAGAAACAACGTAGACATTGTCCTCTTCTCCTCCCTTAAAGTAGCACTGTTCAAGTGGGATGCTAATGATCTGTTTTAACTCAGCTTTAAATCATTTAGAGGGATAATGAATTGCTAACAATAATATATTGTGTTCCTATAGTGCCTCCCATCCAAGGAGCTCCAAACCCAATTGTAATATATTTTAACCATTTGACAGATGGGAAAATTGAGGCACAGAGAGGGGAAATTACCTGTCCAAAGTCACACATGAAGTTTGTGACAGAGCTAGGAATTCAATCCAAGTATCAAATGATAAAGAATAAGGAAGGGCAGGACATAGGGAGCCATCAAACCTATCTACCGGTCCAAGGACCATTCCAGACAGATGTTTATCAAATCTGCCCGTATCTCCAGAGATGGAAATTCTACCAATTTTAGTTACCACTTCTGCGCCTTAACACAACATATTTTTTCTCAAAAGATTGCAAAGCACTTACAAATTATAAGTACACCAACCATTTTATAAGGCAACGCAGTGGAACAAAACTAGAGGTGCACCAATACATCAGTCCTATATTGGATCAGTACCCATATAAGGAAAATTGACAGTACCAGCAATCAACTTTTTTTGGCTGATAATGTGGCCAATAAATTCTCCATGCATGCAGGCAGCCATGCATGCAGGTTACAGGAAGCACAACTTGGCACTGTGGAGAGCAGCCAGGTCTGGCTGGTAAGTCTGTTGTGGGGGAAGGGGCGGGGCAGGAAAGGGGTCTGTGGGGGGCAAATCGAGGCCCCTATGATGAGGGAGGGAGTAGAGCTGCCCAGCCAGGGCAGGGTGAATTGGGGTGTGGGATAAAGCTGTTGCTCATCTGTGGGGTGTGGGGAAGGGGGGCGGCTCCCACCACTACACACACCCCAGGAGGGCATGTGCCCCTGGATCTGCGTGTGGGGTTAGGGTGGGCTGCAACTGTGGGCTGGGTCTGTAGAAGTGCCGGACTCTTCCTGGTGGGCCCTGGGCCAGGGCTGTGCTTGGGGCGGCAGCAGTGCTGCAACAGGGGATATGGCGAATTTTGGGGTGGCTGCAGTGTTCCCTCCCAACAGACTTACCAGCTGGACGCTGCTCTGCAAGCTGCCTGGTTGCATATTGGCAATCAGAGTAGTATGGCCGATATGGCTCGTTAAAAACTGGCCGTCAGTATCGGCCCAAAAAATCTCTATTGGTGCACCCCATAACCTTCCATCCCACAAGGACAAGTGAATGACAACATCATCTCCAGTAGACTCTGATTGGCATTCACATCCCGATTTTTTGGGCTAGTGCCATTGGATTTTCAATGACTACAAAGGGGGCATTCCAAAGGCTGTCATTTAGAATGTGAGTGATTTTATAACGGCTTTGACTCTCTCTCCCCAGCATTGTACCCTTCCTTATACTGGTCCAAATGGATTAATCAGTGGAGAGAAAACTAACACTGCTAGCAATAGCAGGGCAAGTCCTTGTATAAATCCTTCCCCACATGGAGTTTAGAAGAATCAGCAGGTGGAGGGAACATGGTTCCCATTGCAGCTACATTGCCATGGGGACCAAGGCTTCCAGGGATTCACCGTGTCTGCAAACTAAAGACCTGGGGGTCTAAAGCCCTTGCTCATTCCAAAGGGAGGCCAGACAAACCCAGCTCTCTTCCCCAGTGGAACAACTAGAAATTTGCTGAGCCCCCTCTTCGGGAAAGCACGTTCAACTCATTCGTGTGTACCAGCTGATTCCTGAATGTTAGCCTCACATTCTTGCCTCCTTCTAGATTTTCCTGCCCTGAAAGGTCAGAAATTGGGTTCATACTTCTAATTCTATCACTTGGGACACTTGGAAAGCTATTGCTTTCACATCCTGTGTTGCTGGTTCCACTGAGCAAAGGACAGTATGGCTCCCTACTTGCCAAAAGTGAGATATAGATGTTTTAGCCTCTGAGAAAAGGGTGAAAAGTCAGTAGGACCTAGGTGTTTCTGTACTGCATGGACATCACAGAGGCAAATACAGAAAATAAAAAGTGACAGCATTGGCATCTTTTAATATTAATTATGCAACAAATCCTTGCACTTAGCTTTGGCTCAAACAACGGTTCTCTTTTTAGAGAGAGAAAGAGAGAGAGAAAGAAATGCTCAATAAAAACAGCCAAGACGGATTAACCTCGTACCTTTTGTGTGCCCTTGCTTCCAGCTGTAATGATCTGAATAAGGGACATCATCATTATATATTGCATAAGCAGTGCTGTCATTCTGCAGGAAAACACTGAATTTTATTAACTTTAATTTCAAGAAAAGGAACAAGCATCTGAAAAAATACTGTTATCTGTAAGAGAACAATACTCCACTGAATTAAACTGCTGCAACCTCTTTGATTTACATGGAGAACTAAGATGGTTAAGGTCAATGATGGTTAAAGCACACTATTATTTGTAGCCATCAACACGCAAGAGAGTGATGTAGCTATAGTATCCAGCTGCCTTTGACTCCACCAAATCAAATGACCAAGTACCCATTTACAGCTTGGCTGACTGGGGAAACTTGGCTTTGGTACAAGCCCACATTCAGTTTAAACTGAGGAACTGTAGCAAGATCTCTTAACCTTTCTGCCACTGTGTCCCTGCAAAGAGACAGGCTAGGTTAGGTCTGCATGATAACCTAGTTTCTAAGGGCGAAGTCACACGTTACACTTAGCCCATACTAAATCTGTGGAACATTAAGCACGTTTAGCGTAGTGGGAGCATGGAGCTGCAGGGAGCAGGGAAGCATGCTTTCCCATGGCTCTGTGCTGCAATTGTGCTAAACCCTGGTGTTTCCACTTCTGTGCTGCTGAAGCATGCAGAAGGCTGGGGAGACTGAGATTGGGTATGGGGGGCTGGGATCAGGTCAGCAGGGTTCATTGAAGGGCTCCCCCCACCCCTGGGAATGCAGGGACCTGCAGACTGAAGCCACAGCCCTCATGCACCATGCCTCTCCACCTCCCAGCTCCAGGCTTCAGCAGCTGCAGCTCCCCTCCCTCCCCCCTCCCATGACTTTGGCAGGGCCTTGCCTACTCCTGGACAGTACCATCCCTTGTGCGGTAGAGTTTGGGAGGGTGAAAAGTTCATCCATGGAGTAGGAGTTAATGGGGAAGAGCTAGAAGTGGTGCATCCTGGGATGCTTGAAAACTGCAGATTGCTTGTTTTAGCTTCATGAAGCCGACTGAAGTTACCGTAACACAGGCTAGGTATCACAGTCCAGAGTTAATCCTCTCCTGAAGTAGTATCACGGAGATGCTCAGAGGGCACTTAGCCCAAGTTAATGAAGTTTAACATGCAGACAGCCACATTTTAAGTGCCCTTAGCATGGTCTAAGTGTAACATGTAACTTCAGCCTAAGAGTTCCATTAACCAACAATCCACAGGGCAGACTTTTCTTTATTTTTGCAGGTTGTTTCTGATTTAGTAAATCTGTGGAACATTAAGTGGAACAACTAGAAATTCAGTAATCACATCATAAGGAAATTGTTCATTAAAGTTTTGTTTAGGAAATGCTCCAATCATTCTTAATTAGGTGGTGTAGTTACTAGTTTTAGCAAAATAATCACACATACACAGCACCCTATTTCTCTTATAAGCTCTCCTGGCCCAATGGATTCTAGTGGACTTTAAAGGTGCTTCTCCCTCCCAAGCTCTATAGTTTGCAAGTGTTAGCAGAACATAACAAATTGGCACCTCTGTTGTATCTACAGAGTGTAAACACCTTCTCCCATTGACAGTGTCCAACCCAGGCAGAAGAGTCAGGAAGATTAGCAGTGTTTAACTGGCTTCTTGTAATCTTTCCCTTGCACAAAGTTAACTACAAAAACACTTGAAAATAATTTTACAGGCCTATCTTGAGCCCACAGCAAGAATGCCAAACCATAGTCCAATGTGACCCATAGTATGTCAGTAACAAAAAATATCTGTATCAGTTGTCAGCCTTACAGAGAGTGGGCTTGATTTTCCACTTTCTTGTGCCTTGGAGGGGTATGCATACCTGCACAGAGTGAGTGTAAAATGTGGCTACCATGTGGCTCTACTAACATTTTACAAGAGCTTTGCACAAGCATGACTAGGCGAGGTACCGGGCAGTGAAAATCCAGGCCCATTATGTAGAATGTTAACTGGATGAATAGTCCAACTGATTTCAATGGGAGTAAAAAACCTGATAGTTAAACTGGAGCTCACTAATTTTATGAACAAGATGATGTAGTAAGACTGATTGGTATAGCAAGGGCCTAGATTTAATGCCTTATCCATCCAACCCTACTTCCTGTGCGTCTAAATGAATATTCACAGATTAAAATACTGCTCAGGGGGAATGAGGGTTGAAGAAAACTTATAGGTGTGTAAGTTTGCATTCTGAACATCTTGCTTATTGGATGCATTGGTAATGTTTTAACTGTGTGAAAGGTTTGGCTGGAATCCAGAACGCGCCCAAAATGGGGCTGGCTTCTAGTTCTAGCCAAACCTGCAAAAGATCTGCTTTGCTTCATGAAATTTGTGGAGAAAGAGTAAGCATATTTCTCTTTCCATTGAGAACACATATACTGTCAGTCAGGTCCCAGAATGGTTTTTTCATTTCATTTACATTTGTTTAATTTCTTTTACATTTTAGACGTTTCATTAAATACAACAAAATGAACATATTAACAAACAACAATGAAATGGCGCTTGCCTTGGACTCATATGCTTCATAAAGTTGCATCAGTGTTTGTCCCAGCGCATTCTGTGTCATATTGACTAGATATTTACTCAGTGCCCAAGCTTTCGTTGAAGAATCCATGTACATGTATTCCAGTCCAGACCCAGGACTCTCTTCTCTCATGTATTTTGGTAATTTATAAAGAAGAAACCTGCAGCAAATAGAACGATAATCAAAATGATCAGTCATCCTGCTGGCAATACTTCCCTGCTATGTGGCATCACTTCCCTGCTACATGGTATGTGAACACTTAAGGCCAGATTCCATTCTACCCATTAGGTGCATAAGTGGATTTAGACATCAAAGAGCAATCCTACTCCACCCTGCTGGAGTCCCTGAAGAACAGTTTATACAAACTAGATAGGTCTTTCTCATCCTGGTTGCTTTTTTGTGACTCAGTCTTAAGGACAAGATGAAAGCATGATAAAAAAGTAAATGTATTAATGTTTTTAGAGGCTTAAACAGGATGGAACAGAATTGTACTTAGGCACCTATGTCTACTTAGATGCCCAATAGATAGATCAGTTTGGCTCTTAGATCAAACAGAGCCTCTTTCATGCATAATCTTTCCTAGGGAAAAAAAAATCTCCATTTAAAACCTTCAGAAGTGTTGATTTTAAAAAGTAAACTCTAAGACACAGAAATCAATTACAGTGGGAGCAGTAGCTGAGTGAGGGAGAATTCTCCCTTTGCCATTGTGAATGTCAGAACTCCTCAATCTTGTTTTCAAGGAAATGTAAAGCCTATTCTTAGGCTCAGCCTACGTAGATGCAATTTTGGTGACATTCAGTACTCAGTCCACTAATATATGGTTGTCATTTGGCCCTTAGTGTTCTCAGGCACACTGAAACATGTCCATGGCTATTTAAAAGAGTTTGTAGTTTAGATCTACTCTGAAAAATGACAGAGGATATTTACCCTGTAGCCATGGTTCAACACAGGATATGTTCTTCTGCTTTTTAGGTGTGTTGCAGCCAGTGCTGACCTCCCTACTGCTGTAGCCAGACAGCCAGAGTGCACTCAGCATGCAAGCTAGCTGGTTTAAAGCTAGCCTAGGTTTGTCTGTGATGTATGCTTCAGTGAATACAGTGTTGGCATAACCAGTCTTGTACAACAAACCTTCCCTTGAAGTGTCACATCTGGTGACACAAAACTTGCTTTATGGCTTTTTAGACCATTTGCCCTGCAGAGCTACTGCAGCTGAGGGAGGACAACCTGGTTCCAGGAGTGATAAAGTTTTTGCAGGTTAAGTCAGATTACAAGTGTCAGCTGTGCACCCCACCTCCCCCCTCACCACCACCACCACCACCACCACCAAGCCTTTCCACAGGATTTTTTAGATGGGACCCATTGAGCACAAAATGATCTGTAATTTTGTACTCAATGGGTCCCATCTAAAAAATCCTGTGGAAAGGCTTGGTGGTGGTGGTGGTGGTGGTGAGGGGGGAGGTGGGGTGCACAACTGACACTTGTAATCTGACTTAACCTGCAAAAACTTTATCACTCCTGGTGCCAGAAGAGCCAACTTTTTTTTTTGCCAGTAGTTGCTTGCAGACATAAGCGGGGGGGCGCAAAATGGCACTTTACTTTTAACTTGGTGTGTTCCAGTGCCAAGCCCCATGCTTGCCCAGAAGATGCAATGCGTTACTTCAACCCAGCTCTGCAGCATCTGTAAAGATTGGGTGCTTTAGTGGGGCTTTTTTGGTGCTTTTATCCAATAAGTAATTGAATCAGCTTTAACTAAAAGCACCAAAAAAGCCCCACTGAAGTGCCCAATCTTTACAGATGCTGCAGAGCCAGGTTGAAGTAACACACTTCTTCTTCTGGTAAAGCGCAGTTCTTTTGTGTTTTTTTTAACAGCTGCAAGTGTGGCTCCATGGGTGCTGAGCACTCATTAATTTTTTTTCCATGGGTGCTTGAGCCCTGGAGCACCCATAGGGTCAACAATATACCTATGCCTGGTGCTGCATCAGAAAGGAGGAAGCCCAATGAAGTGTCAGGTTCTAGGCTGTCTTAAAGTCTGGCAGTAAGGAAACATGTTTTTAACCAATACATTGAGTATATTCGATGAAATCCTCGAGAGAATAAATGTGGAGCCTCATGTTGGCATTGTTAGAGCTTTACTTTTCCAAATAGATTTGCACTTAGACAAACTCTTGTTAAAATGAGTGTTTACAGATATTAACCACAAACGTGAATCATCTTCAAAGTTGATTCATCAGTCACCAGAGGTTCAAGTTCACACGGATATTTTTTTGTGAACAAAACGGCTCCATCAACACAAGTTTTCCAAAGCAGAAGTCCATGTGGGTATCCAGACTACTTTCTTTGAGTGTACTAGTAAAATCATTTATTATTAGCACTTCTATTAAAGGAGACCCTAGTGAGCTCAACTGTGCCAGATGCATATGCACATAGAAAAAAACGAACACTTGCCACAATTAGTTTGTAATGAGACACAAATTTAAGAGAGAAGCAGAAAAAGCAATACAAACATATTTTGGAGCAATGTCTCAGTAGCAAAATGTATATATACACAAGAGAGAAATACACCACTTCAGCAGTCCTGGCAGACCATTTAGTTCATCATTAGCTGCTAGTGATATTACATCAGCATCAGCAATGGATGTAGTTCTTACTGAAGTATTATAAAGAGAACTAGGAGGAGATTTTACAGATTAATTTGATGAGCACGCTTCAGAGTCATAACAATCCTATTCTCTTCATCTCAAGATCTGAGGATGGGGAGAAGAGAAATTATAACACGCTCAAGAATTAGTACATGAAATCTTTCCAAGCTGCTTGTGAAAGGTATGGAAATGCATAAGTTCTCCTAGCACTTAACAGTTTTGCAATAGGCATGTCTGATGCCTTTTTGTGATTGAAAGGCTTGGCCACGCTTGACAGTTTCCTGGTGGCACATTTAGGGCCCTTCCAGGAAGGAGCTGAGCACAAGAGGAATGTAAGTCATGCAAGTATCTTCACAGATACCTATTTACAGCAAAATACTCAAGCGCTTCAGTGTTTGCAGGATCAATTATTACCTGGCAATTATGTGGAATGGAGAGAAACAGAGGAGAAGGAGGAAGGACTCCATTTATTAGATTCTGGTCTACACACATATATTGTCTATGATTAAATGTTGAGTTAATAGAATTCATGCCTTTGCTTAATAATTTTCATGCCTTTGCTTAATTAGTGGGGTTAGTAACCATGACTCCAAGCTGAAGAATTAAATGACCAGCTGCGTGTGCGGTTCTCAAGATATTGCCTAACCCTGGCATTGTCCTACAATGTGGCAAGTCACCTGCCAGGTGCTGCAAGTCCCACCAACTTCAATAGAACTTAAGAGCATTAATATCTTGAAGTAATCACTTAGGAGCTCACATGCAAGTCTGGTGTTTTGGGTCTTGTTTATTCAAAGGTTTTAAATGAATTAAGAGAGATGCCCTCTGCCCTTATTACAGACTAGCAAATTGCCCATCGTGATGGGGGGGGAAGGGCGCTGCTATCCAGCAGCCCGTGGTGCTGCCGATCTGCCTTGGATGTGGCAGCGAGGCTGGAGTGGGGGGGCCAAGGCCAGCACTGTGCCGCCAGCACCGTGCACTGCCATTGCCTCCAAGGAGCAGGGGGGGAGATATTCTCTCCCACTCTGGCCCCTCGGTCCCTGGCATCTTGGCGGCGCTCCGCTATGTGTGTCTGTCTGATCAGAGCACTTTGATTGGTTGCTTCAGTGACCATTGTGATTGGCTGCTGAGACAACCAATCAGAATGCAAATAAAGTGTTAGGGACAGACAGACAGACAGACACACTAAGGCTTTTATTATATTAGCACTACTGAACCTAGAGTTCTTTAGGCAGGTAAAACTCTTAGTAAGTGCACTATAAATCGTAGAGTGAAGACTTCAAGATGAGCTAAATAAAAGTAAATACTAGACCTTGATAGCTTCTTCCCTTGATATAACATGCAATTTCATATGCGTCTGGAGAACACAGACGTTGTCACACCAGAGATCAGGCACAAGTGATCTCTCTAAGTATCAAATACTACAAAGGAAGGCATCAGAATGCCAAAAATGTGCAATCATGAAATACTGCAAAGGGAAAGGATTAATTATAAGGACAACTTTAACTCCAATGTATTACAATCCACTGTGTAATAATACATTGTGTGCAAGAGGAAGTTCTGCTTCTGCTCCTTATTTGTTCTTCATAAAACACAAATGCTGCTAGGGGTATGACCAGCAGGTCTGGAGACTGGCTGTTCCAATTGGCTTGCAGCGCTGGTAGATAACATCGGCTCTTTAGTGCCAGACTAAGTAGCGCACTTTCCCACGCTGTAAGCTTCTCCGCATTACTTGCCAATATGCCCCACCGCTGATCCAGTCAATCAGTTCTTGACTACAAAGACTGCTAGAGAAGGGGGCAATTTATACTCAGGTTTTATTCTGATGCAGACAAGTGAGTTAAGACCATGCTAGTAACAATAACTCCCAGTTTTGCCCACATCCAAGCCAGTATCTTACAAGTAAAAAGCCACTTCCACTACAATTCACCAATAACCTGGATGCTGACAGTATTTCTATACATTCACCTATGTCCTGGAGGCTTGGCATTAGAACACAGATAGCGTGCTTACTTTGATCATAATTAATGCTTTGTAAATCCATGCTAATTTTGCACTTAGTTGTAATGCAGCAACATGGTTAATTACCTTGAAACCAAATCAGATTTCAAAAACCCATGTTTTACTTTCCAAACGTATGGTTTAAAAACTACCTCAAAATTAGAAAAGATTAAAAATGCTGATTATTACAGATTATGGTTCTGTGATCTAGCTCTTTAATGCAATATAATTTAAAGCATTTTCACTTTTACATTACAGAAGTTTTCCAATATATATTTTTTGTTACTTACCAATCAACTGGTTCACCTTCTTCACTTCGGCAGGAAATTTCAGCTGCCCACCGAAACTTGTTGATACTACATAATAACAAAGCAAAGCAACCCCATACATATCCTGCAGACATTTTAAGCTGTCAGATGCCCAGAACAAGTAAACACTTGATTCTAAAAGGAGAAGTTCTCTAGTTCTCTTGCTTCGGTTTCCTTAACTTTCAGTTCTCGCGAGAACATAACAAATACTACCTGTGCCAACAAAGAGCAAGTCAATGCAGGCAAAGTTCTGGTATGATAATAAAGCTACCCAATATGAAAAAAAATTATAAAGAATGAAAGCAGTGAGAAGTAGTCTTCTTACAAACAAAATGTGATCTATAAGGTGCTGAATGTCCTAAACAGCTGATGACTCAGAGGAGTTCGGAGTGCTAAATGGAGCTGCCCAACATTTTTAGTGATTTTTTTAGGTGTATATATATAACTAAAAGAATAAATGAATTTTTGAGCAAAAATTTCAGATTCACCAAAAATTTCTGGTTCTAATGAAAGCCCCCAGTACTGACACGTTTTTTTTTTTGTCTGTTTTGGACCAGGGAGAAAAAATGAAAAACCAGACAAAACCAAACTTCTTTTTTCACAACAAAATGAAACATTTCCCCACCACTTCCAGTGCACAGAGCACTTTCAGCAGACATTGGGTCTAATCCTGTACAATGCAGAGGATCCTGGGATGGGCCCAATGTTCTCAGCTCCCAAAGTCAATTAGGCTGTTCTCTTACTGTTTGTAGATTCGACCTCTGCACGCAAATCAAAGAAACACTCAGGCTCCCTGTTTCACTTTAATTAATTTACAACTACTTAATTTAAGAAGCTTCTTTTTTCAAACCCATCCAGCATTAGACACAGATGAAGTTTTACATTTATATATATATATTTTTAGCTACCTATGCTTAAAAATGCTGCATTTTTTAAAAATCAGGAGAAAAAGAATCTTTCCCTTCCACCCACACTTCAGAAAGTCTTCATTTTTTTTAAAAGAATCACCATTGGGTGGAGTCCTAACATGGGAAATTTCTGCTCCCCCCCATAGATTATTTTTAAAGCAAGTCCTGGATGATTTATTAGAACAAAAATTGCCTTGTAGCCTGCATGTTCATCTTCCTTTACTAACAATATTATTAGAAAAGGGGCATTATGAAAGAAGGAATGTATTATCATGCCTAGTCACTATCATCACCAAATTCATGAATACAAACACAGAAGAAGTTTGGATCAGGAGCTGAATTTTGCTGTTCAGAATCATCCTTGGTTACACCCGTGACTGAATAGCATAATCTAAGAGGCCTGAACTTATTATTGAGACACCTGCAAAATTTTTCCTGTAAAGAAATAAATTCCGGTGAAAGTGAACAGTTTTTTCAGTTTTGTTGACATTTCAATTTGTTTTTGACACCGGTCTCTCATTTTGCAATTCTCTCTTGTTTATTAAGACATTTGCTGTTAAAAAAATAGTTGGCATACTTTTGACAAATTTTGCTTCTGAGCTATTTATCCTTCTTTGGCAGTATGCTATCTATCAGTGGCATAATAGAGCAGAAAAGCCTTAAATGTTTGCAGCTGTTCAGTTTAATGCTTGGAACTTGCCTCCTTGTTGTTTGTGAAACAGTCTCTCCCTCCCTTCTCTGAAATGCCCCATGTCCTTCATCAAGGCTTTCAGTGGTAACTCATCCCTCCCTGCCCTCCACAGAACATGTACAGCACTGCGCCAAACTTTGCATCTTCAACCAATATACCGCATCTCTTTGAACTTTGCCTTCTAGCCTGGGCCTCCATCTTGCATGATGCTGAACTCATCCCGGAAGTCTGAGTGGGAACTTGAAGATGATGATCATCAGTTTTCAGGCCTGAGGCCTTACGGCTTTAGCTGCATCACCAAGGTCTTACCAGAGTAGGAGAAAATGTAACTCTTTCTCCAACTCTAGGAAAAATTAAAGAGGGATTGTGCTTGAGAAGGCCCAGCCCCAGCCCCAGCTTAAAACTATTAAATCCTGGTAAAATTCCTGAGGAGGGTGGTCAAGGTTCTTTGGGTAGATGTGATATCTTTTATAGACCAACCGAGTAATTGGAACGAAGTTCTTTGGAATAAAAGATACCAGATTTACCCAAAGAACCTTGTCTCCCTATGTCCTTAGACCAACATGTCTATAATCTATACCCTTGCAAGCTTTCGGGCACAAGCGCCCTTCTTCAGGTATAGGCAGACTCCGCTGTTCTGAGATTTTCAAGGAATGAAAGAAGCTAAAAGTGTAACAGGAGGTCAGTGAGAATGTAAACAGGTGGAAATTAGGAAAACAATTGGTAGAGAAGGGAGGGGAGGGAAGGAAGGAAGGGGAAAATGGGTGGAAGAATGCTAAAGGTAAGCAAGGGAGACTGAGGAGGGTGGTGGCATAACGACTACCTCTTCTCCCCTGGGGGTAAATAGCTGTGGGAGATGGGCAGCTCCTGAGGAACCTATAACTTTCTTTGTCCCCAGTGACCTGCAGGAAGGCACTTAATGCATTCATACCACCTTCCTGGGAGCACTGCTGAGAAGTTCCCCTGCCCACTTGCTTCAAACCACGGAAATGCAGTGTAGAGTTGAATGCGTGCCAGTAAGCATGCCCCAGCCCGTGTATGGCACTTGGCATGTCCTCAGGGAGTCTCTGAGCTGCTTACATTGCCTCATTTTCAGGAGTTAGCGTGCAGAGAGCAGGAGTGAGTGGGTGAGCTATGCTTCAGGACAATGTAGTTATGCACTTGTAGGCAAAGTAGTATTTTCAGGATGTATTTGATGTTGAAAGTAGGTTAAAAAATGGGCGGTGAAATAATGAAAAAGAACGAATGGAAAGAGACAACAATTTTAAAATGGAAATTCTTTAAGCTTTAGTTAAAATGGAAAGATTCTCACTGTTTCTTCAGCTCATTCTTGGAACGAGGGGATACATGGTCCATCAGGCTGCCTTGTCCGGGGCTCTGGGTACCTAAGACCTGAGGGAGGGAGTGTCCCATGGCTGGCCAGGTTGTCTGAATGACAAGCAGTTGCCGTTCCTAGCTAAGTAGAAGAAATGGCTTCCTTACAGGAGACTGAATGAAAAGTGGCAATGTTAGTTTCATATCAAATAATTGTCTGATCCTGCCAGATGCTGAATTGCATGAGCTCCTTGGTGGTGGTGGTGGGAGGGTACTAAGCAGCTATAAAGATTAGGTCTACAATATATTTAAAGTGTGATGCAGCACCTGCGGACTCCCTGCTGCAGCAAGTATCGGGTCTTCTCATGCACGCTGCGTGTCTTGGACTAGTCCAGTTGGGGCCAAGCTTTTTGGCAGCTGTGCCACATATTAACCCTTTGCCTGGAGTGGCAGCTGTGCTGCAAATAAACCCTCACCAGAGTGGCCAGCTGGGGACAGATGACCCTTTAATTCTCCCATATAAGCTCCTGAGCAGGAACAAAAATGTCTGGGCAGCAGGGCTCAACCTGATCCCAGACTGCTTTGCTGTTCTCTCCTTCCAGCTTGTGCTCCAATTCCTCTCTCTGCTTGATGTCCTGGCTTCTCAACCTGGCTTGCTCGCTGACCCCACTCTTTGTCTGAACTTGACTTGTCCCTGGATTCTGCTTCCTCTTCCTGTCCCCAGTCAGCACCTTGATCTCAGAGTGACCCATGACCTGGCTACCCACGACCAGGAGTGACCCAGCCACTCACTCCTGGCTTTACATACAGAATATTAGGTGTAATTGCTTCTGAGTGCCCTGGGAATGCACCAATAATCACTCCTGTGGCAGAGCGCCTGAGAGCAGCACTGTGTGCGTGACTACCTTGTTTCACTTCCAGATTTTGGCCTGCACAGAAGAGGAATGAATAGGCAGAGCATGTTTCAGCATGGCTGTCCTGGGCAGTGCACTGAATGGTGTTGGCTTGCCCTAAGGATATCCATACAGGGAACTACTATACAGTGCTGTAAATCTAAGCTCAGGCTTTATGCACAATGTCTTCTCCACAGAGATAAGCTCTCCCATTGTTGAGTCATTGGTCTAGGCACCTGCCCATCATACCTACTCTGCAAAGTCTTCAGCTCACTGTGCACACTTTAAAATAATAGTACTAACAAAGTAACAATGCATTCATCTTTTAGCTGTCTCACAAGCCACAGTATTTACTAAAAATCATACACATTACTTTAGAAAGTAAATGGGAAAAACTGTCTACCAGATAAAATGATCTAAATGAGCGTGAACTTTTGTAGAAATAGTGAATGCATTCCAGGTGGCACAAATGCTGGACATACAGCACTGCCTCTCCTCGTCTTGTCACACACCTCCTCTCCCAGGTCTCAGGCTACCCCCTGTCACTTGACTCTGGGTGGACTTGCATAATGCTTCTTCTCTCACATCAGGGGCTGGGTTACAGTCTACTCTGTACCAAACACAATCAGATTTAAGTCCAAGTTCTGCAGTTCAGTTCTACTTAGGCAATGACACTGCTAATCCCTGACAAAAAAACAAAACTTCTGTAAAGCAAAGTGTTATTGATTCAATACTCAAAGTATTAATGATTTGGAGAAAATCTGTCTTATAAACAGTAAAATGTACTACGTTCCTTTTGAGTTCTTCTGTAGGGCGCACCTGTTCCTAGACAGAGGAAAAAGAAAGACCAATCCCTTCAGGCTCCTTGAGCCAGTCTTTGAAATCTGTCCTCTCAGGCAGAATATTTGTTGAGAAAAAAACGTTCTTCTTCCCCTCAGAAGAAATCTGTACTATTCTTTTGAATATTGTAAGAGACTCTGGGTCACTTTGGTCTGAAGCACAATGGTACTCTAATTGCATCCCAACTGTTGTTTGGATGCTCTCATCTGCCAAACTAGTGTCTCTTCCCTGTGCAGTTCCCCCTGAACTCAAACATGACAAATGTATAATAAACCTTCAGATATCCCAATATAAGTTATAGTTTCTTGCAATAACTGCAGGATATATAATCATTTTAAAATTCTTACATAGCAACTACTGTCTCCATGACTTTGTCACAAAACAGCTCCCATTCTCTTGCACTATGGAGTTAACAATAGATTTGAAATGAGGCAAGACCACTACTTTTCCCTTAAAAATCTGGGGAGGATTAAGAGGATTTTCACTTCTTTTTGCACAGCCAGTTCATTCAACCTGTGACAAGAAAGGGAATGTTAATGAGGAGCTGAGTTCATGATGTGGCACGCGTGCCATAAAGACTGAGGACAGCCTGATCCTAGCTAGAGTAGTACAAATTCAGAACTGCTGCATCCAATTCTATGAAGTCACTCAGGGCATGGGCTTGTGAACACATTACCGTGAGGTCATTTTCATTTACTGCAGGTAAGAGCATTTACACAGCCTGATTTACATTCCAGATGACCAGCCTGTTTCCCTGCATTTGCCACCTGTGTGTTCTAGCTACCCATTGCCTCTTGTCTTATACTTTGATTGTAAGTTCTTGTGGTCTTTTTACTGCATCTGCACAGTGTATGCTTCTATTATATAACTGAGGTGCTTTGACATTACCACAATACAAACAACAAACTTTATAAGGGGCCTGATTCAGCAGTGTGTAATTCTTGTTTGATTTCTACCAGTGTGACAGAGTCCACTAATTTCAGTGGTGTTACATCCATACAAAGCGGATGTAATGTAGTGGAGACTCAGGTTTCCTGTCCATATTGGCAGATTATTTGTCTGTTTTGTCAAACTAAATATTTGCTCAGGATGATAAACAGATATTTGACCAATCTGAGCCTGACTGAGACTTTTGTTGGGTTCTTTTATACCTGTACTTTATCTAATGAGTAATAAAAATGTGTTTCCATTGCAGCCTGTAGAGGTGGAAGTCCTCAATTCTGAGTATGGAAAGAATTTCGTTAAATTCCTTTACGTTAGAAGAGAAGGCAAGAGACACTGCATTAAAGAAGTGGAGGTCTGTGCCCATATTAGACTGAATGAAGTCAAGGAGTACTTTCATGACAACAATAAGGATGTTATCCCTACTGACACCATCAAGAATGCCATCTACGCTATTGCAAAACAAAAAGGGGTAAATATATATTTAACTAATCTGCTTTACTATACTTTTTTATTTTTAACTTCCTGCAAAAGATTGATTCTTTTCTTTTACTGTTCTGTTTTGTGTAATTTCAAAGCTCACGCAGTTCCAGAAGCTTTTCTTCAGGTAAAAGGTGAAAAGATTTTGTATGCAATCAAAACCCCAACTTAGTCTTCTACATTCTTCTTCTCCATTGGTTTTCCAATTTGGCACTCAGATCCCTTTAAAAATTTTGAACGGGATCTCTCCTTCCTTGAGTATTCTATTTTTCATGATGTTCCTCACTTGGGTAGCTTGATTTGGTGCATAGGTGAAAATAATCTTTATTTTATATACATTTTGAATTTGATCAGATAGATCAAACAGACAGATCAGACAGCCCTTATGACTGGAATGTGAACACTGAGGGTTACACTCTGTTTCAGAAGGACAAGACTGGGAGAAAAGGTGGTGGTATTGCCTTGTATGTCAAAAACATACTCTTGTCCCCTGGTTCAGGAGGAAGAGGAAGGCAAAGCAGAATGCATTTGAGTAAAGATGAAAGGTTAAAGACACAGCACTGAAATAATGGTGGGGAATTATTATAGGCCACCTACTCAGGAAGTATGAAGCACTCTTCAAGCAGGTGAAAAATCAGTCCAAAAGCTATGGGATGGTACTGATGGGACATTTAAATTTTTCAGACATCTGCTGGAAGAATAAGGTAGCCAAAGATAAACTGTCAAGCTGGTTCCTAACTTGTGTGGAGGGCAACGTTCTCTTCCCATAAGTGGAGGATACAACTAGGGGATCATCTATCTTTGATCGTGTCCTGACCAGCAGGGAAGAACTGGTGGAGGATGTGAAGATGTGGATAGCTTGGGAGGAAGGGATCACAGTATGAGAGAATTCCAGATCCTGAGACATGGAAAGCATAAGGTCAGAAAAATTAGGACACTAGATTTCAAAAAGACAGATTTCATCTGACACAAGCATCTAACAGACATAGTGTCATGGGAAGATAGATTGAGGGATAAAGGCACCCAGGAGGGCTGGGAGCTTCAAAGGGGCACAATATTGGAAGCTCAACAAGAAACTGTCCCGACATGATGGGAAGAATAGCAAGAGACCAACATAGCTGCATAAGGGGCTTCTAAAATGCCTCAAATGCAAAAGGAAAGCATGCAGGCAATGGAAGAATGGGTAGGTCACTGAGAACCCATACCAGGAAATAGCAAAAACCTGCAGAGACAAAATCAGGAAGGCAAAGATAAAGAATGAGATGCACCTGGCAAAGGAGGTGAAGGACAACAAGAAGAGGTTCTATAAGTATGTTGTCCAGAAAAAAAGGACCAGGGAAGCTCTAGGTCCTTTGTTAACAAACCAGGGGGAACTGCTAACTGAAGATGCAAAGAAGGCAGAGCTACTCAACAGCTACTTTG
>NW_017728993.1:34772159-34780026 GCF_001723915.1 Gavialis gangeticus | reverse complement strand
CAGAGGATTGGAAAAGGGCCAGTGTAGTGCCCCTCTTTAAAGAAGGCAAGGAGGAGGACCTGGAGAACTACAGGTTGCTTAGCCTCACCTTAATACTTGGGAAGTTACTGGAGCATATGGATCTCTTTGTCATTTGAACTGGGGTCAACTGTTCACATGGCTCCATCGCACGCTCTACCCTGGCTTGACAGTGCCTGTTGGCCCCCTTCGCTTCACTTCTACTGCTTTATTACATGAATTCTGTTTTCCATCTTTCTTGCGGTCATCAAGATACTCATCTGTGACTGTCTGCCACATGGCATCGGCATTGAGTACAGGATGGATGGAAACCTGTTCAATGTCTCCCGCTTCTGTTCCAAAACCAAAGGTTCTCTGGCTTTGACCATGGAACTTCAGTATGCTGAGACTGTGCTGTCATTGCACATCTGGAGGAGGACCTACAAACAACCCTCAACTGCTTCTCTCAAGCATACCAGTTAAGGGATTAACCCTTAACATCAGAAAAACAAAGGTGCTTTGCCAGCCTGCTTTGGGCTAATCAACTCTCCCTGTCCTCACTGATGGACAGGAGCTGGAGACTGCTGAACACTTTGCATACCTTGGCAGCCATCTCTCAAAGAAGGCCAACATTGAGGAGGAGAACCAGTATAGGATCCAATGTGCCAACTCTGCCTTCAGAAGACTATCATCATGTGTTCAATGATCATGACATCAGGACTTGAACAGAGATCCTACTATATAAGGCTGTGGTAATCCCAGCTCTTCTCTATGGCTATGAAGCTTGAGTGACATTGGGCTATGAAGCTTGGGCTACAGCTAACAGAACAAAGTTCAGTGTGGACAGATGCAAGGTGCTATACCTTGGGAGGAACAGTCAAAAACATAAATACAAAATGGGGGACATATGGCTGGATGCAAACTCTATGGAAAAGGACTTAGGAGTCTTAGTAGACCACAGACTCAACATGAGTTGGCAGTGTGATGCAGGCATACAAAAGATGAATGTATTTTGGGCTGCATCGATAGAAGCCGCAGGTGCAAGACATGGGAGGTGACAGTGCCTCTTTTCTCACACTGGTTAGGCCTCATCTGGAGTACTGTGTGCAGTTCTGGGCTCCACATGTTAAAAAGGATGAGGAGAAGCTAGAGAGGGTCCAGAGGTGGGTGACAAAGATAATCAAGTGCTTGGAAGGCAAGTCATATAAGAAGAGGAGCTAGGCATGTTCAGCTGCACAAAAGATGCTTATGAGGGGACATGATAACAGTCTTTAAATACTTGGAGGGCTGCCACAAAGAAGAAGGAAAACACTTTTTGTCCCTTGCTGCAGAGACCAATGGCTTGAAGTTGCAGAAAAGTAAATTTAGATTGGATATCTGAAAAAAACTTTTTCACTGTGAGAATAATGAGGCAGGGGAATAGACTGCTCAGGGAAATTGTGAACTCTCCATCACTGGAGGTGTTCAAGAATAGGCTGGACAGCCAATGGCCAGGGAAGATCTAGGCATAGCTATGCTTATATTCTACCATGGATATTTTCCATACCTCTTGGCTTTGCTGGTTGCTTTCCCCAGCCCCTTTTTTCCTGCTATATGTGCCAGGGGGTTTTTAAGCCTCCCCAGAGACATTGGGTATTGGCTGACATTGGTTTGCCAATTCTCCTGCTAGGAGCAAGGCCAAAGGTTCCTGCCTAGAGGGTCTTGCCCCTCTGCTCAGGGTCATAAGTATCACCATATTTGGGGTCAGGAAGGAATTTTACCCCATGGTCAGATTGGCATGGACCGTGGGTGTTTTTGCCTTCTTCTGTAGCAGGGTGTATGGCCCTCTACCTAGGATCTGGTTTCATATTTGTCTTCAGCTTTGTTTTAGTAGAATAGAAGTACATTCTTTGTTAAAAACATTTACCTCCTATGTATTGCTTTTCATCCACAGACTTCAAAGTACCCCATGGTATTAGCAATAAAGACTTAGGATTCTGGACTAGCCAGATAATACCAGATAAGTGGTATTATCTCCCTCTAGTTTCATCAATGATTCTTTTAATCTCTTAATTCTGACTAGTTTAAGAATACCACACTGGATGCATCTACATGTGCACTTAATGTGCATGAATAAATTCCAGAGCGTGTTGCTCCCAAGCACACTGTTTGAATTTGCTCCTGGGAGCAAACAACAATTCATGCACAGCACATGGAGCCCAGTCAGAGCAGGCCTGGGCTGGCAGGAGACTCAGGGGCTCAGCCTACCAGCCCAGGGCTGCTCTGACCAGGCTCCATGAGCTGAGGTGGGGGAAGAGGGCTGGCTGAGGCACAAGTGTGCCTCAGCACAGGGGCTGCTCATGCTTCAGTCCACAGCACGTGGAGCCCAGTTGGAGCAGTCTTAGGCTGACAGGCTGATTCGTAGGATCCCTGCCAGCCTGAGCTGCTCCAGCTGGGTTTTGTGTGCTATAGCGGGCCTGGCTGGGCCATGAGTGTGCTTCATTGTAGGGGCTACATGCTGGCTAGCCCCATGCTAAAGCACCCTCATTCCCCAGCCAGCCCTATCACTGTTTACACATGTGCTGCAGCGCAAGAAACAACACCACCACAAGGTAGTACTTCTGCGTAGCTGGACTACCCTGTGGCAGCATGTATTAGTCTACTGTGACCTAATAGGGTTGCATGTGTAGACAGTGATATTTTACTGCAGAACTCATTAATCAGCTCTGCAGTAAATGCCTCATAAAGACATGCCCACTGCAGTCCCATTAATGAAACCCAGTCTTTTGCCTTTACTGTTCTTCAATTAAATCATGTCATTCACCAGGAGATTTTTGACATGATAGCTTCTAAGAGTCAAACTTCAGTAGTGGCTTTTCAACCCAATGACCCCAGCTCGCCCTATTATTTTCATGGAGTAGGTGCTACTGGATCTAAAGGAAAAGGAATTTTTGTTAACTGTGACTCAGTACCTACCTTCACAGTGTACAGTGTGTGATAACAAAGCATCTGAGTTTTCCATTCACCACAGAAAAATGCAGATTTTCTCCTTTTAAAGGAGAAAAATGTAGGAAATGGCAGGTTGCCCTTGTAGGCTGTCAGAGTTCCAATGGGCAGGGCAGGATGCGGGCTGCCCATTGTGGTCTTGGCACTCCCCGCCCTGCTGCCTTCCTTCTGGGGCCTCTGCAGCCCAGCAGGCGAGACCCAGCATAGCAGGGCAGGGAAGCCTTTTGGAACTACTAAAGCACAGCTCAGTACAGATAGTTACTGCACCGTGCGCATGGCAGACAGATTTCACTGTTACATCGCTGTGGTGGCATACTATACCCAGGGCGCATGCCGCTATGGTGATGTTCCTGGCAATCATGTGTAGGGCAATGTGTAGACATGTCTGACAGCATTAAAATGATAAATACATCAATAAAACATTATGTTTAATGGATACCTATATATATATAGTGGCATTTCATTTTAATTGTGGAAAAACATGGATTTTAGGGTTTTATTAATCAGAGAATTGCAGTGTTTTCTGTTTTTTAGAAGTCAGAGAATCTGTGATTTTTGAACAGAGAAAACTAGGATCCCTGATGATAACCAAGCAGTTTAAATGTTTTAGGCTGTGTACATCCTGAATTAAATAAAAACCCTATTGTCTACAAATGTGTTTTACAATTGTTTAATTAACAATTGTATAATTAAGTATTAAACAAGATAAACTGTGTATGTTTGCATAAATTGGTAATTGGTGCTCCCTAATATCTTATTTATCTTCTTAGGTCCAAGTTATAGAAGAGTTTGCCCTGGATATTTGTAATCACTTCATCTCCTCATTTTGCCATGTGCTGTATGCCAAAGTCTTTATTCAAGAGTCGCCATGGCACCGTCTACACCAGGTATAAAAAAATGCCAGCACAATAATTTTATTTATTCTTGATGTTCTTATTTAGATCGCTTTTTAAGTTAAACCACAATTATTCATGATGATTTTACTTACAACTCTGCTCTAAATTTGTAGGACTGTGTTCCCCATGCCCATTCATTTATCTTTGCACCTGAAGGAATTCGTTTTTGTGAAGTTGAACTGTGTCGGAATGGTGAGAAAAACATCTTTAATTTTCCTACAAATGTATTCTTTCTTTGTTAATGTCTTTCTTGACTAAGAACGGAGACAGATTTAGAGATAATTGCAGTGATCAAAAGGTCCCCAGAACTATAAAATAAAGAAAGGAATACACTCAACACTTCTTAATATATGTCCACTGCTGCAGGCCTTGTTCCCGTGAGTCACAAGATTACTCTCAACTAATGCAGCATCCAGCTTTAGATTATTATTATTTTACTAAATGCATAGACTCTATTCTACCTATTAGGCAAGTTGGGTATATGCAGTATGGAACATAGTAGTTCTGTTCTATTCTGCTTGCGTCCCTATAAAAACAGTTATTGCAAAAGCTGGGTGGGTTATCCTCCTCCTCCTCAATGCTATTTTGTGACTCAGACTTAAGGATAAGGAGACAATGGTGTATCTACACATGTGTTAGTGTGCTTTTGTTAATGCACATTAAGTCTACTACCTCCGGGTGCCTATACATGAGCTGGGAGGCTGCTCCAAAGTACTGTATTTACAGTGTGTCAGAGCAGACTCAATTAATTGAGTCTTCTGGAGTGTGATAATTACTGCGCCCCAGCCAGCCTCCATGCCCCATGCATCAGCGTCCCTGTGCTTCAACATGGCAGTGGGGGCACTTTAACTAAAGCTTGTTTGATGAGCTTGTGAGGTAGTAGGAAAATGTGTATTAGCCTGTCTTAATGTGGATTAACAAAAGATTACGGGGCATTTATACACGTACCTTTGTTTGCTCCAGCGCACCAGAAATCCAGTGCATTGTAGCAGACTCAATTAATTGAGTCTGTGGACACGCAACCTGATGTGCCTGGAGCTGCATCACACGCATTTGTATCAACAGCGAAGTTTGCATCGCATTGGTGTGTAGAAAATGGCAGCAAAATGCTTTTTAACTAAAACACCTTCAAAGCATTTTAATTCAAAAGTGGGCTGCTGTCATTTTTTCAGTGCTGATGTGCATTTTGCCATTTATACAAATGCATGCACCGTAGCACCAGGTGTTTTCAGAAGTGCCTGGCACTGCGGCACATGTGTATACAAATGCCCATGGTTTTTAACTGACACTTATTTTGCATTAGCCCATTTTAAAGCACATTAGCTAAATAGCACTTTTTTAGTGATGCTTTAGTGTGCATTAAAATAGGCTAATGCACGTTAAAGCACACGTGTAGACATACGCAGTGTGTTACAAAAATAGATGCAGTGAATGGGGTAGAATAAAATCACACTTAGGTACTTCATAGTTTCATAGCAGGTAGGGTCTGAAGGGACCTGAGCAGATCATCAAGTCTGACCTCCTGCCAGGGGCAGGAAAGAATGGTGGGGTCAAATGACCCCGGCTAGGTGATTATCTAGCCTCCTTCTGAAGACCCACAGGGTAGGGGTGAGCTCCACTTCCCTTGGAAGTTCGTTCCAGATCCTAGCCACCCTGACAGTGAAGTAGTGCCTCCTGATATCTAGCCTGAATCTACTTTTGGTCAACTTATGGACGTTATTCCTCGTTACTTCCAGTACTGCTTGGGGGAACAGGGACTCTCCCATAGCCTGCTGGCCCTCCTTGGCCAGCTTGTAGATGGCCACCAGATCCCCCCTCATCCTTCTCTTGTGAGGTACCATAGCCTCTGCTCATAGGGCCTGCCTTGCTGCCCCCTGATCAGGTGAGTGGCCCTCCTCTGGACCTTTTGATGCTGTCCACATCTCTCCTGAAGTGCGGCACCCAGAACTGGATGCAGTACTCAAGCTGCAGCCTGACTAGTGTCACATAGAGGGGGAGGATCACCTCCTTGAACCTACTCGTGATGCATCTGTGGACGCATGACAAGGTTCAGTTAGCCTGCCTGACCGTGTCCCCACATTGGCGGCCCATGTTCATTTTGGAATCAATAATGACTCCAAGATCCTTTTCTGCCTCTGCATTGACAAGAAGGGAGTTCCCCAGCATGTAGGTATGGTGCTGGTTCTTCCTCCCCAGGTGCAGTACATTGCACTTGTCAGTATTGAATCCCATCCTGTTCTTGTCCGCCCACCCCTGTAACCTGTCTAGATCTAGTTGCAGATCCATTTAGATGCCTGACAGGTAGGATAGTAGTAATTACAACCATTATGGACTAGATTCTAAGTACAAGGCACAGCTACTACAAATCCTTACAGGAGTTAAGAAAATGACCTGCTTAAATTTATGCAATTATTGCCTACAATTCGTCCATTTGCATTTCTCTAACAAGTGGTACATTTCAAAATACATACTGTTTAAGTCCAACTGCCTAGTTTGCACTAAGTCATGGATATGACTTAGTTTCATGTCTGAAAAGATGTAGTTTCAATAGTATCAGGCCAAACTCTCAAAGGAGTCTCAGCAACAGTAGTTGTATCTTTATGCAAGAAACTTTTTATATGAGAATGTTTAAATGTTGTGTGAAGTCTGCCACATTCTTTGCAAAACCAAAACCCCATTTGACTTCATTGCATGCTTTGGCGTGTTTGTGGGATGAAGACTTTAAGAGACTGTGTGCCATCAGGGACTGTGAGCAGGAGATAGACTCCTACTGCCAGGCCCTTCCTCCCCAGGAGACAGAGAGTAGTGCACAGTCTCCCTCCAGGACAAGGGAGGACTCGGGGACCTCCCTTACTATCTACCCCAGGGCTTGGACCAAGGTGGCGAAGGGCCCCAAGGCCCACTGGACCAAGGCCCCTGCCCTGCTGGAGCTCAGCAACAGGTATGAACCTCTTGCAGCTCAGCAGAGCCTGCTGTGTTGCCAGCTCCCACAGGCAACACAGACAATACTGTAGCTACCACCCCCACTCTCCCCAAGACCAAACTCAAAGTGTTTGTTGTGGGAGACTCCATCCTGAAGGGGACTGAGTGGGTAATCTGCCACCCTGACCCCTTAGTTTGGGAAGTCTGATGCTTCTTGGGAGCCAGAATCCAAGACACTGCAGAGAAAATCCCTAAACTCCTCCAGCCCACTGACCACTACCCTGTGCTCCTCATCCATGTGGGCACCAATGACACGGCTCAGAGCACTCCCAGCCAGGTCATGAGGTATTACAGGGATTTGGGTGCGGGGCTTAAAGGTCTGGGGGAGCAGGTGGTGTTTTCTTCGATCCTCCCAATCTTGGGCTATGGGCTGAGGAGGGAGAGGAGGATCCAGGTAGTCAACCAAAGACTGTGGCACTGGTGTCGTCGGGAAGGCTTTGGCTTCCATGACCATAGTCCACTCTTTGGAGAGACAGGCAGCAAGCTGCTGGGAAGGGACAGCCTCCACCTCTCTCCGCTGGGGAAGAGGCTGTTCTCAGCCAGACTGGCTGACCTGCTCCACTGGGCTTTAAACTAAGCGTGTCAGAGGATGGGGGGAATACCACCACTGCTGGCCCACTGAGCAACCCTTGCAAAAGCCAGCAGGCCAAGGCAATTAAGGGACCCTACTTCAGCCCCAGCCCTGGAACAAAATTTAGGCAAGGCAAGGGTCCCCAAGGGGACACTTGCGTGTCTAGACACAAATGCCAGGAGCTTGGGGAATAAACAGGAGAAACTTGTTCTGCTAAATGCAAATAACAATGATGTCATTGGGATAACGGAGACCAGGTGGGAATCCACCCATGACTGGGCCACAGGTATAGGTGGCTATACCCTGTACAGGAGGGATTGAGTGGTCAAAAGGGGCGGAGGCGTAGCTCTCCATGTCAAGGAAAGCTACGCGTCCCTGCAAGCTGACATTGGCACCCACGGTGGACAGCTTGAGACCCTCTGGGTTAAAATCCATG
>NW_017728993.1:34764940-34767159 GCF_001723915.1 Gavialis gangeticus | reverse complement strand
CTCCTACTGCCAGGCCCTTCCTCCCCAGGAGACAGAGAGTAGTGCACAGTCTCCCTCCAGGACAAGGGAGGACTCGGGGACCTCCCTTACTATCTACCCCAGGGCTTGGACCAAGGTGGCGAAGGGCCCCAAGGCCCACTGGACCAAGGCCCCTGCCCTGCTGGAGCTCAGCAACAGGTATGAACCTCTTGCAGCTCAGCAGAGCCTGCTGTGTTGCCAGCTCCCACAGGCAACACAGACAATACTGTAGCTACCACCCCCACTCTCCCCAAGACCAAACTCAAAGTGTTTGTTGTGGGAGACTCCATCCTGAAGGGGACTGAGTGGGTAATCTGCCACCCTGACCCCTTAGTTTGGGAAGTCTGATGCTTCTTGGGAGCCAGAATCCAAGACACTGCAGAGAAAATCCCTAAACTCCTCCAGCCCACTGACCACTACCCTGTGCTCCTCATCCATGTGGGCACCAATGACACGGCTCAGAGCACTCCCAGCCAGGTCATGAGGTATTACAGGGATTTGGGTGCGGGGCTTAAAGGTCTGGGGGAGCAGGTGGTGTTTTCTTCGATCCTCCCAATCTTGGGCTATGGGCTGAGGAGGGAGAGGAGGATCCAGGTAGTCAACCAAAGACTGTGGCACTGGTGTCGTCGGGAAGGCTTTGGCTTCCATGACCATAGTCCACTCTTTGGAGAGACAGGCAGCAAGCTGCTGGGAAGGGACAGCCTCCACCTCTCTCCGCTGGGGAAGAGGCTGTTCTCAGCCAGACTGGCTGACCTGCTCCACTGGGCTTTAAACTAAGCGTGTCAGAGGATGGGGGGAATACCACCACTGCTGGCCCACTGAGCAACCCTTGCAAAAGCCAGCAGGCCAAGGCAATTAAGGGACCCTACTTCAGCCCCAGCCCTGGAACAAAATTTAGGCAAGGCAAGGGTCCCCAAGGGGACACTTGCGTGTCTAGACACAAATGCCAGGAGCTTGGGGAATAAACAGGAGAAACTTGTTCTGCTAAATGCAAATAACAATGATGTCATTGGGATAACGGAGACCAGGTGGGAATCCACCCATGACTGGGCCACAGGTATAGGTGGCTATACCCTGTACAGGAGGGATTGAGTGGTCAAAAGGGGCGGAGGCGTAGCTCTCCATGTCAAGGAAAGCTACGCGTCCCTGCAAGCTGACATTGGCACCCACGGTGGACAGCTTGAGACCCTCTGGGTTAAAATCCATGGGGAACACAGCACAGGGGATACTATGGTGGGGGTCTACTACAGACCCCCTACCCAGGGTCAAGACCTTGGCCAGGAGTTCACCTGGGAATTGGCTAAGGCTGCATGCTCCCGATGTATGATTGTCATGGGAGACTTTAACTACCCAGGCATCTCATGGCAGGAACGCTCAGCCAAATCCGAGTGGTCGCAAAGCTTTCTCTCAAGCATGGATGACCTCTATCTGACGCAGGAAGTCTACAGGCTGACAAGGGGTAAAGCTCTGCTTGACCTTGTACTGGCAACTAGGGATGACCTAATCAGCGACCTAGCGATCGATGGGAAGCTGGGTGACAGTGAGCATGAGCTGATCACCTTCACCATCTGCTGTAAAGCTGGCAAGTCAGTCAGTAATACAGAAGTCCTTGACTTCAGGAAAGCTGACTTCGACAAGCTCAGGAGGCTTGTCAGTGAGGCCCTACAGGGCCACAGTCCAAAGGGGAGGGAAGTTCAGGACGAGTGGTTGCTCCTCAAAGGAGTGTTCCTGGATGCACAAGCAAAGCCCATCCCGTCTAGGAGGAAAGGCAGCAAAAGAGCACAGCATCCCCCTTGGCTCTGCAGGGAACTAGCAGACCTCCTGCATCTAAAAAGAAAGACCTACAAAGGATGTAGGACTGGAACCACCAACCAAGGAGGAATACTCTGCTCTGGTCCAGACCTGCAGAAAGCAAGCCAGGAAAGCCAAGGTTAAGACGGAACTCCAGCTAGCTACAAATATCAAGGACAATAAAAAATCCTTTTTTAGATATGTGGGGAGCTGGAGGAAAAGCAAGGGCAACATTGGACCCCCACTAAACCAGATGGGGCAACTGATAACCGATGCCCAGGAAAAAGCCAACTTGCTAAATGGGTATTTTGCATCAGTTTTTTACTAGTCCCATGGGACACCCCTGCCCACTGTGGGTCAGGGAGGCTCGGGTGAGGGAGATTCCTTACCCTCCATCGAAGCTGACCTCA
>NW_017728993.1:34763037-34764580 GCF_001723915.1 Gavialis gangeticus | reverse complement strand
AAAGAGCAGGCTCAGGGGTGATCTGATGGCCACCTATAAGTTTATCAGGGATGCTCACCAGGATCTGGGGGAATGTCTGTTCACCAGAGTGCCCCAAGGGATGACAAGATTGAATGGTCACAAACTCCACTGCGACCAATTTAGGCTGGACATAAGAAAGAACTTCTTCACTGTCCAAGCCTCCAAGGTTTGGAATAGACTGCTGTTGGAAGCGGTTGAAGCACCCACTTTGAATGCCTTCAAGACACATTTGGATGCTTATCTTGCTGGGATCCTATGATCCCTGCTGACTTCCTGCCCCTGGGGCAGGGGGCTGGACTCGATGATCCTCTGGGGTCCCTTCCAGCCCAAATGTCTATGAAATCTATGAAGGGAGACAGGCCCACAATTGATGTAGATAAAGTAAGAGAACACCTCGAGAGGCTTGACATCCATAAGTCCATGGCCCAGACAGATTGCACCCGAGAGTCTTAAAGGAGCTGGTGGACATCATAGCATGTCCTGTGGCCAAGATATTTGAAAGCTCATGGTGCTTGGGTGATGTACCAGAAGACTGGAAGAGAGCCAAGCTGGTCCCAATCTTCAAGAAAGGGAGAAAAGAAGATCCAGGGAATTACCAAAGGGTACTAGTTGATGGGAACAAGACAACGTGGTGCAAGGTTACCAGTGGACTCCTCCAGGGCTCAGTGCTCAGGCTGGTACTCCTCAATATCTTCAGTAATGATTCGGATTTGGGCATCAGATGCGGACTGGCAAAATTTGCAGATGACACTAAACTATGGTGGTAGATGGTCATGCTGGAGGACAGGCTGGGGATACAGGCTGACTTGGACATGCTTGCAAAGTGGGTTGATCAAAACCTGATGGCATTCAGTGTAGAGACATGCAGGGTACTCCACCTTGGAAGGAAAAAACAGCATCATATTTATCGGCTCAGCGGTGCTACGCTCACTAGCACTGTGTCTGAAAGAGACTTGGGGGTCTTGATTGACCACAAAATGAACATGAGCCACCAATGCAAAGCCATGGCTGGCAAAGTGAACCAAACTCTGGCATGCATCCACTGATGCATCTCAAGCAAAACCAGGGACATCATCCTCTTGCTTTACTCAGCCTTAGTGAGGCCGCAGCTGAAATACTGCATCCAGTCTTGGGCCCCCCCACTTCAGGAGGGATGTGGATAATCTCGAGAGAGTCCAGAGGAGAGCCACCTGCATGATCAAAGGCCAAGAGAGCAAGCCTTATGAGGAGAGGCTGAGGGACATGGGACTCTTCAGCTTGGCGAAGAGAAGGCTCAGCGGGGGGACTTGGTGGCAGCCTTTAAGTATATGGGGGGCAAAGGGGGCATCAGGATCTGGGAGGACAGTTGTTCACCAGGGCTACCGCAAGGGATAACTAGGTCTAATGGCCACAAACTTCTAGAAGGCTGATTCAGATTCAATATATGGAAAACTTTCTTTACAGTCTGAGTGTCCAAGGTCTGGAACCCCCCAGACTCCCCCCAGAGGTGGTGCAAGCACCTACTCTGGACTAATTTAAAAGG
>NW_017728993.1:34757830-34758037 GCF_001723915.1 Gavialis gangeticus | reverse complement strand
CTGAGCCTTCACTGTGATACTGTGGCTAGTAAAGTGAGCAAAACACTGGCTTACTTCCATAGATGCTTCTCACGCAAATCCCAGGACATCATTCTCCTGTTGTACTTGGTCTTGGTGAGGCTGCAGCTGGAGTACTGCATCCAGTTTTGGGCTCCACAATTCAAAAAGGACATGGAGAAGCTTGAGAGAGTCCAGAGAAGAGCCATG
>NW_017728993.1:34742879-34752830 GCF_001723915.1 Gavialis gangeticus | reverse complement strand
CATCATAGCATGTCCTGTGGCCAAGATATTTGAAAGCTCATGGTGCTTGGGTGATGTACCAGAAGACTGGAAGAGAGCCAAGCTGGTCCCAATCTTCAAGAAAGGGAGAAAAGAAGATCCAGGGAATTACCAAAGGGTACTAGTTGATGGGAACAAGACAACGTGGTGCAAGGTTACCAGTGGACTCCTCCAGGGCTCAGTGCTCAGGCTGGTACTCCTCAATATCTTCAGTAATGATTCGGATTTGGGCATCAGATGCGGACTGGCAAAATTTGCAGATGACACTAAACTATGGTGGTAGATGGTCATGCTGGAGGACAGGCTGGGGATACAGGCTGACTTGGACATGCTTGCAAAGTGGGTTGATCAAAACCTGATGGCATTCAGTGTAGAGACATGCAGGGTACTCCACCTTGGAAGGAAAAAACAGCATCATATTTATCGGCTCAGCGGTGCTACGCTCACTAGCACTGTGTCTGAAAGAGACTTGGGGGTCTTGATTGACCACAAAATGAACATGAGCCACCAATGCAAAGCCATGGCTGGCAAAGTGAACCAAACTCTGGCATGCATCCACTGATGCATCTCAAGCAAAACCAGGGACATCATCCTCTTGCTTTACTCAGCCTTAGTGAGGCCGCAGCTGAAATACTGCATCCAGTCTTGGGCCCCCCCACTTCAGGAGGGATGTGGATAATCTCGAGAGAGTCCAGAGGAGAGCCACCTGCATGATCAAAGGCCAAGAGAGCAAGCCTTATGAGGAGAGGCTGAGGGACATGGGACTCTTCAGCTTGGCGAAGAGAAGGCTCAGCGGGGGGACTTGGTGGCAGCCTTTAAGTATATGGGGGGCAAAGGGGGCATCAGGATCTGGGAGGACAGTTGTTCACCAGGGCTACCGCAAGGGATAACTAGGTCTAATGGCCACAAACTTCTAGAAGGCTGATTCAGATTCAATATATGGAAAACTTTCTTTACAGTCTGAGTGTCCAAGGTCTGGAACCCCCCAGACTCCCCCCAGAGGTGGTGCAAGCACCTACTCTGGACTAATTTAAAAGGCATTTATATATTTATCTTGCTGGGATCATTTGATCCCTGCAGACTTCCTGCTTCTGGCAGGGGGGCTGGACTTGATGATCTCATAAGGTCCTTTCCAGCCCCTAATGTCTATGAAATTTATGAAAGATAAAATGTCCATGTATTACACGTCTAGTTGTATCAATCTGAATGTGGCAGTTCCATCCAGTTGTGACTGCTCTCAAGTGATTGAAAGATGTAGATGTGGTGATGATTTGTGTGTTGTGTAATATCAGATTACTGAGAACTGGACTGGGATCACTGCAAGTGCCTAGAACAGTGGTCCTAGAATCAAGCTTCTAGGCACTACGGCAATACACTCAACAGCTACTAAACAGCCATCAGACAGGAACAACATTTAATTGCTACTGACCTTGGCTAGATTCAGACTGGTACCTTGGGGGTGACCTTGGAGACTCTACAGTTGTTAGCAATCCTATACCTCACCCAGTCCTTCTCTGTTTCATGGTGCTGGTAGTACTGGAAAAGACCCCTGTTCAGTTATCTAACATGTCCATTTGTATCATGGTAGGGCCAGTGCCATTTTTGGACAGCAAACATTTCTGACAGGCTTACTTTATTTGGTATGTCTATTGGTAGAAAAGGCAGAATCCAGTACAAATGTCCTGGGTATATTGGCTTCAGTTATTTCTGTTTCTGGAGACATTAACGGTTACTACATTTTTGGCAGCATGAGCAGCACAGACTTGGGTTTCCTCATCCTTCTACAAAAATTCCTTTCTTAATTGTCTAGCCAGCATTGAGAAAGAAATCTGCATGAAATTAACATGTTTACATTGCTTTCTGGAAAATCTCCTGCTTTTAATACCCTGGTAGGATCTAAATTCTCCAGCACGTAAAAACTCACCACCAAAGCTTTATACACTGGATGTACACAAGCTGCAAATGTTTACAAGCAAAAACCATTTACCAGAACTCAGTACAATGACTTGCCATTGATTCTACGTCTCTCTGCTTCTTTCTTGTTTTTCTTGTATAAATTAGCAGTCATGCTAGGAAAGAGTTTTAAACGCTTTCTTTTTTTTCTTGAAAGATAATTCTCTAGCTCTTTAATGTTCTTCCTACACACCAGCCATAAAAATGTCTCTCTCAGGGTCCATCTAGACATTCAAGTAAAGGTGTGATAGGACCTAATATACAATCTACACAATTGCATCTCCTGCCATGCCACATGTGAATGGCAGGAAGCATGATTGCAGGATCCAGCATCAGATCCACTCATGCATTACTGCATTATCCTATCATGAGCCAGGGTTCCCCCATGCACCAGCTCCTGCCCTGCAAATGGAAGACTCATCAGGTGATGGGACTCCTAGCCACAACAGCCCAGGGCAGGGTACCATAGCTATGAGTTCCTTCAGCTGTGGGACTCCCAGCTGCTGCAGCACATGATGCATCCACATGGCTGGGAGCTGATGGGGCTTCCAGCCATAGGGGCACAGGTATGCTACGTGTGCAAAATAAAGCTGGATAGAAACCAGCTATAATGTTAGTACACATTTTCCAGTTCTAATTTTATAACTGGACAGACCTTTTTATGGCATGATAGCTCATTTGCATGTGTAGCCAGTCTAAATTAACTGCACAATTAACCCAGTAATTGCATCATTCATGTAATGATAGGGGGGAGGCTCAGTCAACCATCTGCCTTTTTGCTGTGCCAGTAAAAGAAGCCCTGTGAGAATTAATAGAGTCATAAGCTTATTTCTTTACCAACACATCAGACATCATAAAGCAGTTTTTGTGAACCAAAAACACAATGATAAATTTAACTGACTGAGCATTTAACAACTAAAAAGAGAACATAAAGGACTAATGCACTGGGGTCATAAAATATGATATTTATTGTTCAGATAAATGTTGCAGAGGCGTTGGGACACCATTGTTATGAACTTAAGATGATAGGTAAGTAGACAGGATTATCTATGTTCCAGGTTATAAAGGACTCCTTTTATCAAGTCAGTCTTTTGTTCCCAAAGTTACATAAATCATGAGCTTCCTTGATCATGTCTGCAATGCATGGATATTTACACAGCACTTTAAGTTCTTCCCAGGCATGCCCTGGGCTGTGAGTAAAACCTAGTATGTCTTGTTTGAGGGTGATCATATTTGGTTCTTTTCCAAATCCTGGTAAGAAATGGAGGCGGCATCTCCAGGAAATCATAAATACACTTCTTAAAATAGGTTTAAGATATCAGCAACGAATGGAAAGGAAAGGAGTACAGTATGTGCAGAATAAAGTATCTTTGTTTCAGACAATATAGCATTGACCATTTTAAACATATTTTATACCAAGTAGAGAAATGTTCAAAGATAAGAAATCCATTACACTCTTTTTCATATATTCTTCTGAAGGCAAGAACCAATTCAGCTAAGCGTGTGTCTACATAGGAGCCTACAGATGTGCCTGCAGCTTGTGTAGACATATTCAACCTGGTTCTAAACTGCAGTGTCGCTATGGTGGCTTCTTCTGCAGCTGAGTACTTATCCAGGGTGCTGGAGAGGCTTGTGCTGTTTGCATTGAAGGCCATGCTACTACAGCTAGACTGCTGCTTGTACCCAAGCTGCATTAAAGCATGTCTACATTGGCTTCTGTATTGTGTTTGAGATAGCCACCAGGAAGCTACCCATTTGCTTCATCTCATTACATGCCAACTCACAAAATGAGGTACTAAAACTACATTAGAACAGTGCTGAGTGTCAATCCAGAACCATTTAGGCTCTCTGGATCTGCCTTGCCCTGAGGTGAGATATGCACGGCATGGGAGCAAGCTGCAGGAAGAGGGGCTAATGCTTCACAGCAGGGCTCCCAGGCATGGCCTGGTGAGCAGGAGACAGAGAACCACTTCTAGTTTTCACATCCAAATAAAATAATTAAGATACAGCTACAGATCCAGATATCACTGACAGAGGGAAAACAGGTTGATTTTCAGATTCTATATTGTGTCTGTAGAGCTGATGGGAGAAAAAAAATCAAACTTTTCCCCCAGATGATCAAATCAAATGGCAGGATGTTTAAACTGGTCAAACTTAATATGAAAAAATCATTGAGGAAAAAATAAACATGAAGCATCATGATTAGAACCAGTCAGAGAAGGTCTTGGCTTGGGCAACTGGTGCCTACTGAGTTGGGGGGGGGGGTCACTTGTCCCCCCAGCAGACAGTCAGCGACCGGATGGGGGGGTCCCCTGCGGCCGATCTTGCCGACCCACAACTGGCACTTCTGGGTGCCGCTGGCACTTCAGGGTTAGTGGGATCGGCCACAGAAGGACCACTTCTCCTGGTGCATTCCCTGGTTGGCACTCTCAGGGGAGTGGACCAAGGCTCTCGCCTGCCCCCGCTCCTGCCCAGGAACACTGGCTGTCAGGGGGTGCACCACCGATCTCAGGGAGTACACGTGCACCCTCATGCACCCTCTGTGCATCACCACTGGGTCTTGGTTTTCCTACAAATGATTTCAAGTTTTGTTAAAAAATAAAAACAAAAACACATCCAACCCCCAAATCATCCCAAAAGAAATTCAGCACTTTCTAGGGAAAACAAAATACTTCATGAAAAGTTTCTGTTTCTAGAGTCCCATTTTGGAGACATCTTGGCATAGTACCACAAGCTGCACGTATATGAGATTGATATGAACAATTTGTGTAACCAGTAACAATTTTCCAGTGCTTAAACAAAATGCATAGCTCTCATTTGGCACTAATGAGAGCTCTTGAGTATCTCTGTAGAAATCAGCTATGAAAGAGATTTGATTTTTACCTAAGTTCTTAGCTGGATTAGACCATGAAACTTCTTGGTGGGATCATCCAAAAGATTTTTCAAAATAAAAAGCTAGAAGGCTTCTTGGAGACTATAATCTTTGCAATGCTATAGTGGATCTTCAGCACAATATTTCATATGTAGCTGTCAAGACTGCGGGCAGTCAACTCGTTCAAGTTAGAAGTACCTGTGTGCACTAAAACCAGTGTATAAGGCTAGTTACACAAATAGTAAGGGAGCTTCCAGGCGAGCATGCACCTGAGGTTTGTGGCACTGCAGACACATCCGTGGCACCGCAAACCACACGTCACACATACAGGTGTTCCCCACGCTAGTAATTTGCAGCACAGTGTGTGGGGGGGTTTGACACTGGGAGATTCTGGTGTCAAAATAACCCACAGCAGAAAAAAGCAGGGTGACACACGTGGTGGCAGTGTGCGCTGCCTGCAACCGGAGCCTGGCTGGGCAAAGCCATGCTCTGGCTGCCAGCCAGGCTCTGCGCACCTGGATAGCTGCTGCTGGAGCCCCAGGAGGCCCCCACGTAAGGCTTCTGGGGCCAGCCCAGGTGCTCACCCCATCCTCCACTACCCCACCCAGGGCAACTTGCTGCACACCAGAACACACATGTATGGGTATTGCCCAGGGACAAGTAGCAGCGGCAGAACTATGTGCCGCTACTATTCGACCCTGGGGAAATGTACATGCTTGCTTGTCTGGATGTGCCCCAAGTGTGCACCTCAGCTGCCTGTCCTTTAGATTTAGGAAATGCACAACTCACATGGGAATAGAGCGAATGCTGGCTGTGGAGCCGACACTGTGCATCTTGCAACTCATCTTTTCCTTCTGGTATTTTTTGGTTATAGATCCCCCAGTTATTTTCTCTGGAATTAAAGACCTGAAACTTATGAAGACAACACAGTCTGGATTTGAAAACTTCCACAGGGACAAATACACCACGCTTCCTGAAAGAAAGGACAGGGTGTTGTGTGGAGAACTATTTGTCAAGTGGAACTATGTGCAATGCACACATGTTGACTTTGACTGCATCTGGTATGTACCAAATTGAGTGATATCTGATGGCTTATTCTTGATGTCCTCTACAAAAGTCCAAATCTTCCATGTGTAGAAGGTACTGCTAAAAGACTGTGCCTTCAAACCAAGCCCACATTTTGTTACAATTAAATCTGCCTTGTTTAGATTTTTTGGTGCTGATTTTCACTGACTGACCACCCACAGCTCTCACCCAAATAAAGTGCGAGTATTCAGTACTTCAGTAATGCAAATTGATATAGATCCATGGAGCTATGCAGATTTAAACCCACTAGTGATCTGGCAGCTCTGTTTTGAACTGGATAGTTTGCTTTTGGATACAGAACACTTAAAATATGAAGTCTCATCAAGTTAGCTAAATACCTCATAATAAAGCAAATGCTTTCTTTATTATAGGGTTGTGTGAAAGGAGGTTCAGGTTGGCAGAGGAAGGGGCTTAATTCAAACATACAAGTACTAAGTAAGATCTATGGTCAGTAACTTTGGATCTGTACTTTTATCAATTATTTTTAGGAACACTGCTCGAGAGTGTGTCCTTGAGGCATTTTCTGGGCCACCTGACTGTGGAAAGTACTCACCCTCTTACCAGAAGACTGTCAATGATATTCAGATGCTCATCCTGGAAAAAGTTCCACAGGTCTTGCTTTCTCTGGTTAACATTTTCCTTAAACAACAAATACAGGTGTAGGTCCACTGAAAGGGCTGAGCTAACACAATCTATGCTCTAATTTGTTTAAATAATCTCAGCAAAAAACCTGAGCTGTCTGAAGCTACAGTTAGGTATTCTGGGAAAATATGAATCTGCCCAAATCCTCCATTGTGTGAGGTAGTGATACTTCCTATAAAGGTAACAGGAGAGAAGGGCACTTAGCATTTCACAGGATAAGACTGAAAAAAAAAACCGGAAAGAGTTAAGCATGGCCCCAACTTTACATTGAACAATAGCTTGCTGTAAGAAACACTATACTTTGCTTTCCCTGTGGATCTCAGTTTTAACTTCTTAATTTTCTATTGCTGAGAACAATTCCAGAGAGTCAGACAGTATGCTGCCAGTGAGCTGCAGGTTGGGGGCCGCAGGTATAGGACAAATGCTCACATATTTCTAAAATGGATCCACTTGATCATCTGCACTCATTTTCCACGTGACATTTTTCCACTGTTTCTTGTTACAACCAGTGGATACTTTATCCAATTGCCATGTGGGACAGTACTGTCATAAACTGTGACATTTACTCTTTGGTTTCAGGTAGATATAATTGAAACTACTTTGAACAACATTTTTTATGAAGTAGTAGACATGAAGAAGCTGGGATTGCCCAACAATAAAGAAGTAAGTAAATATGAATGCACTGTATCACCAGAAAAGCCTAACCCATTACATCTGATTGTAATCTTACGTAAAACAAGAGTTAAGACTAATTTTGATCTTGCATTTAAAGGGGATTAATCTTGCATATGGATTGCAGAGTCTTACCAATTGTTCTCACGTGCTGCTGCTAAGAGCTCATGTAGGGTTGAATCCATTTTAGACCAAAGGACATTTTATTTATTACCATTATGGAAAGCACTATTGAAAGAGAACTATTATTTTTTCTGCAGAGTTTGATGTTTAGTGAATAGGTTAATCTGCATAGATTTGAACTGGCATAAAATGTTTGGTAACTCAAATATAAAGCTCTGAAGCTTGATTCGCTATTTCACTACAGCAACTGCTTTCTCACTCCCATGACCTCTTAGAGTGCTTCCCCAGGCCAGCTGAAAATCAAGTTACCCTGATGTAAAAATCAAGTTACCCCAACGTAAAACTGACATAAACTGCAAGAAAAATTAGGCTATTTGATTTTTATGGTTGCCCTTTTTCACAGATAACTGGATTACAGTCTCTTCCTTCACTACTTTTACTATTGCACCCTTCAGAATAGACATTAAAAGTCAATAGCAAAATCTCCTAGTGACTTCAAATAGGGCAGGAATATTTCCTTTGATCATGATGTTTTGAGTTTCATATTTATTTCAGTGCTATGAAATCTCAGCTGGAATTGGATATACCAGCTGGAAAGAGTTATTCATCTATGTCACCTTATGTTCAGGTTCTGACTCCAGTGGAGGCTCCATTTGGTACATGCACTTGTATACTCCGTAGGAGTAAGTGCTTAGAAGTGCAAGGCCAAGATGAAGGACATGAGAAGCAATCAGCTGCATGGACGCATCGACATCAGATGAGCTAAAATGCTTGGGCTCTGTTGACACACACCGGATGAATTTAATATGTGGCTTTCTTTACTATGGTTGTTCATTCTAATCCTTGTCCCTTTTTCCTATCTCCTGAATTTTGCCTCCACAAAGTTAGAGGATTTTCAAAGGAACCTAAGGAATTAAAAATCCAAATCCCATTGAATCTAAGGTGATTTGATCACATAATTCCATTAGGTTGCTTTGAAAACCCCAGTCAAAAACATTAGAATTAGGTCATTAGAAAACAACTGTTTTCATGCTTATGGTCAGTGAGTTACATAATGTCTCTAATGCACTTTGTAATGTAAAAAAACCTGAATTCTACAAATTATTATTAATGTTTTTGCATCCCTTTATTGTCATGAAAATGCATATAAAAACAAAAGCCCAGATCCTTAACTAATGTAAACAGGGATGCTTTGGTGGAGTTACAATTTATTTATACAGCAGATGATCTGGCCTGATGTTTGTAAATTTAATAATTGAGATTATGACTTATATTATTGATTAGCCCCTGATGTCTTTACAAAACAAATGAAGAAACAAAGCAAACATCTATCTAAATACAATATCTGCTTACAATAATAATTGTACAGATGTTGACTAATTTCTTTTTAAGTGTTCTAATTATATGGTTTCTGCTTTCTTATTCATCAGATAACCAGATATGGGGGATTATACAACTATACAAGTACTTTTATGTTAATCACTTAAGTGCTTGAGGTAGTGGGCTATTTTTGTGGGGTAATCTAGATTATCTTTTTTAATGTAACAATATAGTCATGATTTTTGTGCAGACTGAAATTAACTCAAGAAACAAGTGAATGCCTCGTGGAACAGAAAAATAGGTAGACAGTTTACTTTATTTACAACGTTTTAAAATGTTAGTTACTTCAGGACATAGTTTTGAACAGAGATACTTAATAGTAAAACCAGCACATCTTGTACCTACATCTCGCCACCTAAAGCTAACACATTTACACGAGAAATCCTGTTCAACTCCTCTTAGCTTGTAATTCTGACTTCAATTTCCCAGAGTGGAATTTTTGAAGGTGTTGAAGTAAAACAGAAATGCAGATTCATATTACTAAGTCACTTAACCAGTTTGGATATCCCAATCTGAATAAATGTCTTTGTGCCTTAAACTTCTCACCCAATATATTTAGAATTGTGTCATTCTCCTGTGCTTTACCATCTACACTGGCTTGCACTGAACCTTGGGAACACATCCTGAATGGCTTTTGGGGACCTAGGAGGTTGCTTTGCGACACAGAAACGAGCCATCTCTCACTGTACGCTGTTCCACCTCCTATAAGAAAAAGGATTGTTCACCAGGATGCGAAACCTCACTAGAGACAAACACTAGAGATCACATCAAGGGATGAATTTTCTCCTGCTAAGCTCTTTGTCTGGGGTGGTTACCAGTTGATTTAAAGTGTTTGAGCTATTATACTTTTAACCTTTTGTGGGCATGTTTCTTCCTGCCTTAGGTTGCTTATTGTATTGCACTGAAGGGTTTTGTTCCTTTATCAATTCTGATGTATTATAATGATAGCATAGGCTTGGAGTGTATCTATATATCTGAGTGGGAAAATAAAAAGCAAAGTTAAAAAAGTACCATTTGTTATTTATTTAAAGATTAACACATATGGCTTTCCTAAAAATGAATACATACTAGCATAAAGTAACAGTTCATTTCAATCATCCTATTTAACCAAATGGGAAAATAAAGTGAACAGTGCTTCCTAATGATCTTATGATGTGAGGAAGAAACTTCTGTTATCCTAATGAAGATCAGCTGTCAACTAAAAA
>NW_017728993.1:34728222-34737879 GCF_001723915.1 Gavialis gangeticus | reverse complement strand
ATACTAGATAATATAACTAACATTACTTTAAGACCAGTCCCAAAAAACATGAATAGCTTTGTTATTTTTATATGAATAAAAATTGAGTGTGTGCATTATATGAGTGTGTGCATGTGCCTGCATGCCTGTGTGTTATACATAGAATCTCTCCAGAACATTTCATTACTGGCTTATTTCTAAAGCAGGAAACCTACTGTCTCTACCAGCAATGAGCAGATAGTACACAATCTTAACAGAAGAAATAGCAGGAAGAATGCAGTCAAATCCTTAATCAGACTTCCAGTTGACCCAAACACGTCTTTACTCTTTCCCTGTGGTTTCTTTGAAACTCTAGGCATGCAGACATTTGGCAGATTTTAAGTATTTTAGCCATTGCTGCACTCAGCCATTACTCCAGTCTAGCAAGGCTAGTTCCCATGACTGAAGCATTTGGGAGCTGAGGGTAGAGTTTGAACAAGACAGTCCTAAATGGGCAGCTCCTATATAATCCTACTGTGCTTGACCACCTGTACTGCATATCACTGAACACTGGGAACACATCCTGAATGGGCTTCTGGGAACCTTGGAGGTTGTTTTGCAACTTAGGCCCCTATACGCATTAAACTTAAGGCATGATTAACTAGGTAATCATGCCTTAAGTTGTGACCCAGCTACATGATCAACTCATTAATGGCACAATAAAACAAGCAATAAGCTGCAAAGTTATTCCACAAAAAATGTGTAATAAGCAAGGACCCTAGTTTTCTCTGATAAAAAAAAGAATCCCAATTTTTGGATTTAAAAAACAAACCCCAAATCCACATTTTTCTGTGATTAAAATGAAACATGACTATATACATATCTATATTTATGGTATTTCATTTTAATCACAGAAAAATGTGGATTTTGGTTTATGTTTTTAATCCAAACATTGGGGATATTTTTTTTAAATCAGAGAAAACCAGGATCCCTGGTAATAACTTTGTAGGGCAGGAGCTGGGGGGTGCTAGAGCATACCTCCCTGCTCAGCTGGAGCAGACAGCTTGGGCCAAGTCTAGCATGCCCACCCTGCAAGTGGGATGGGGGGAGGTGCAAAGCATCCTGTGATGCTGCGGGGCTGTGAGTTAACTTGAATCTGGAGGGGAACTGGGACAGATGTTTGACAGACTAGTTTAACCTAAATCAGTTAAGTCTGATACTACATCCATCCAGGTTTATCTTAAACTGGTTTTGGCCATTTTGAAATTGGTTTATGTGCACTGAACTTCTGTTATGTTACAGATTTGAATCTCTGTCCAATTACTTATACAGTATAACCTCATCAATCCGGCACGCTTGGGACTGAGCACCTGCTGGAAATTTAAAAATTCTGGATTTTTGAAACTGGAGCAGCGGCCGGTCACGGAGCAGGGGGTATAGGGGGGATAGTGGCAGTGGGTCTCAGAGCAGCAGCCGCATGCAAGGCGGTGGTGCAGGGTGGTGGATAGCAGCGGCAGCTGCCGCTTACAAACTTCCCCTTCTGCTGCTCTGAGACTGGCCACTGCTTCCCCTTCCACTGCCCTGGCACCGGCCACCACTACTCCCCAATGCACCAGATTTTCAAGAATTCCAGATTTTTGATATCCAGAATTATGGGGTTATACTGTACTGGTTTATGCGCAATTTCTGTCCCCAGCCTATGTGGTCACATGCTTCCCCGTGGCTGGAAGCCCCATCAACTGAGCTTGCAGCGGTGGCAGTGGGGAGAATACTGCTGCTACTGTGAGCCCCGCACCTCACGAGGCTCACAGCAGTGGCCGTGTTCTCCCCATTGCCCCCACTGGATCATGATTCCAGGCTCTCCTTGCACCTGCAATAAGGCACGATAGGATCTAAGATGCAATCCCACAATCCCATCTCCTATGAGCACAAGGCTGGAATGAAAAGAGAGAACGTAAGAGAAGGAGGAGAGAAGAGAGAAAATAGTGTTCACCAGTAAGAAAAGGGAAAAACAGAAAGGAGAGATAGAGGAAGGGGAAAAATGAAGTGGATTAAACAAAGGCAAAGGAAATTAAGGCAAACATTGAGATAAAATTTTTGATGTTTAGAGGAGCTGGTACTAAAATATTAAATTAAAATAAATAGAGTTGGATTTATATTTTAGCAACTCAAAAGAGGAGGAAGAGACAGATTTCAAAACCTTTGATGCAGATGAAAAACGAGCACTGGAGTCCAGTGCTCTTAGTGCAAAGGGTTTTTCGCATCATAAATGCTAGCATTTGGCATAATATTTATGTGCTAATGTGCATGTCTAGTGGGAAGTGTGTGAGAGTTTGGGCCTTTGAGTTGTTGTCGCAAAAATATCTTAAAATCTTGATTGCAGGAGACTGCAACAGGTATTTTCAGGTGTGGGAATTTCAATACCAGGCATGGTTCGTAGTGGCATTTTTGGAAATGAGGGCAAGAAATAGATGGATATGTCCTTGCACGGTTCAAGCAATGCATCCATACTCAAGGCCATTCCCCTTTTGTTTGACTGACTACGGAGACATGACACATTTCTCTCTTCCTCTTAATGCAATCCATTACCACAAGATCATGCAGCACAGCATCACCACAGTTCTCAGACCCATCATAACAAATTAGTGAACTCCTTCCCCCTCGTAATACTGATCCATTTTAACCACTGGAAAGAAGTGGGAGCCTTCAACATAATCAGTGTAACACAGGAAGCAGATCCAATACAAATATTATAGACAATCAATTAAAAAAAATCTTATCATGGAATGGATACTTGAACACTGAAACCAACACATTTGCTGTTGCTTCACTAGCAGGTGAGATTATCTATCACTGTTCTTTTCAGATCATAAATGTATTTATCAGCCCTGCATGGAAACACACAAAATGTCATGCCTGCAGTAACAATCAATATCACACGCAAAGATCAAGGGACATGTAAAATTTTTGTGAAGTTCCTCTCAGGTTCTGCAGATATTGAAGTTATGGTCACGTACCCAAGACTGTCGTCTTCTAAAAGGCAGTTTTATTTTTGTGTAAATTTTGAAAGGACAACTGGAAGCTTAATGAATTGCACTAAGTTTACCTCACAACATATTCTAACTATAAGGGCTTACGGAAAACAATTTTAAGAATATTTTTCCATGACCATATTAAATAAAGTGCACACTTTCCCAACAGGAAATGAAAGCTGCTTACCAAATAGATCTGCCCCATTATTCAGATGGATGACTTGACTTGGGTAACGTTAGCCTGGCTACTCAATAACACTGATTTACCCCAGGGTAGAGCTGTTGTTTCATAGAATCATAGAAAATTAGGATTGGAAGAAACGTCAGGAGGTCACCTACTCCAACCCCCTGCTCAGAGCAGGACCATCTCCACCTATATCATCTCAGGCAAGGCTTCAGCTAGCCAGGTCTTAAAAACCTCCAGGGATGGAGATTCCACAGCCTCTCCGACTAGCCTGTTCCAGTGCTTTACTGCCTTACTAATCAAAAGTTTTTCCTGATAGCTAACCTAAACTTCCCTTGCTGCAACTTGAGACCATTGCTCCTTGTTCTGTCACCTGCCACCACTGAGAAGTCGACCTCCTTCCTCTTTGGAACCACCCTTCAGGTAGTTGAAGGCTATTGATTCCCCCCTTGGTCTTCTCTTCTCCAGACTAAATAAGCACAGTTCCCTCAGCCTTTCCTCCGAAGTCATGCACCCTAGCTCCCTTACCATTTTCTTTGCTCTCCACTGGACCCTCTCCAATTTGTCTACATCCATTCTGTAGTGGGGGGCCCAAAACTGGACACAGTACTTCAGATGTGGCCTCACCAGTGCTGAATAGAGGGGAATAATCACTTCCCTTGTCCTGCTGCCAATGCTCCTAGTAATGCAGCCCAGCATGCGATTAGCCTGCTTCGCAGCAAGGACACACCGTTGGCTCATATTTAGCTTTTATTGTCCGTTGTAACCCCAAGGTACTTTTTTGCAGAGTTGCTGCTTATCCAGTTGGTCCAGTGCCTGTACTGGTGCATGGGATTATTCTGTCCTAAGTGCAGGACTTTGCACTTGTCCTTATTAAACCTCATGAGATTTCTTTTGGTCCAAACCTCCAATTTGTCTACGTCACTGAAACCTAGCCCTACTCTTCAGCCTTACTACTCCCCCCAGCTTGGTGTCATCTGCAAACTTGATGAGGATACATTCCATCACATTTTCCAGCTCATTGCTGAAGATATTGAACAAAACCAGCTCCAGGACCAACCCCTAGGGCACTCCACTTGATACTGGATGCTAACTAGACATCCTGCCATTGATTACTACTCTTTGACCCTGATGATCCAGCCAGTTTTCTGTTCACCATACAGCCCACTCATCCAACCCATACTTCCTTAGCATACTTGTGAGAATGCTGTGGGAGACCGTATCAAAAGCCTTGCTAAATTCAAGGTATATCACATCCACTGCTCTTCCTGCATCCACAGAGCCAGTCATCTCCTCATAAAAGGCAATCAGGTTGGTCAGGCATGACTTGTCCCTGGTGAATCCATGCTGACTGTTCCTAATCACCTTCTCCTCCAAGCGCTTAGAAATGGATTCCTTGAGGATCTGCTCCATGATTTTTCCAGGGACGGAGGTGAGGCTGACTGCCCTGTAGTTCCCTGGATCCTCCTCCTTCCCTTTCTTAAAGACAGGCACTATATTTTCCAATCACTGGGGACCTCTCCTGATCAACACAAGTTTTCAAAGATGATAGCCAGCAGCTCCGCAATCACATTGGTCAACTTCCTCGGCACTCTCATATGCATTGCATCCAGTCCCATTTGCTTGTACACATCCAGCTTTTCTAAATAGTCCCTAACCTGTTCTTTTGCCACTGTTGGCTGCTCACCTCTTCCCTAAACTGTACTGCCACATGCCGTAATTTCGGAGCTGACCTTGCCTGTGAAAACTGAGGTGAAAAAGGCATTGAGTACTTCAGCCGTTTCCACATCAGCTGTCACGAGGTTGCCTCCCTCATTTAGTAAAGGACCCACACTTTCCCTGACCTTCCCCTTGTTGACATACTTGCAGAAACCCTTTTTGTTACCCTTCACTTTCCTTGCTAGCTGCAACTCCAACCGTGCTTTGGCCTTCCTGATTTCATCCCTGAATGCCCCAGTAATACTCTTATACTCATCCATAATTTTTTGTTCCAGTTTCCACTTTTTGTAAGCTTTCTGTGTTTTAGCTCACTGAAGAGTTCTTTGCTCAGCCAAACTGGTCTTCTGCCACACTTGCTAGTCTTCCTGTGCAGCTGGATGTTTCCTTCCTGTGCCCTCAGTAAGGCTTCTTTGAAATACAACCAACTCTCCTGGACTCCTTTCCCCCTCAGACTGGCCTCCCAGGGAATCCTGCCCACCAATTCCCTGAACAAGTCAAAGTCTGCTTTTCTGAACTCCAGGGTCCTTACTCTGCTCCTCTCCATCCTACTTTTTCTCAGGATCCTGTACTCAATCATCTCATGGTCGCTGCTTCCCAAGTTGACACCCACTTCTGCAAACTCCACCAATTCTTCCCTGTTTGTGAGCAGCAGGACAAGAAGAATATGGTCTCTAGTTGGCCTCTCTAACACTTGCACCAGGAAGATGTCCCCAGCACTCTCCACAAACTTCCTGGATTGCCCGTGCAGTGCTGTATTGCCCTCCCAGCAGATGTCAGGGTGATTGAAGTTCCCCATGAGGGCCTGTGATTGGGAAACTTTTGCTAGCTGTTTGAAGAAAGTCTCATCCACCTCATCTTCCTGGTCTGGTGGTCTATAGTACCTACCCACCCCATCATCACCCTCATTGCTTCCCCTCTGACCCTAACCGAGAGACTTTTAACAGGTCTGTCTCTAGTTTCATACTGGAGTTATGAGTAATCATATGGCTCTTTTACATAAAGAGCAACTTTTCCTCCTCTTCTCCCCTGCCTGCCCTTCCTGAACAGTTTATACCCACCATGACAGTACTTCACTCATGTAAGCTATCCCACTGCATCTCTGTTATTTCAACTGTATCATAGTTCTGGGATTGTCTGAGAGCTTCCAATTCTTCCTGCCTGCTTCCCAAACTCTGTGCATCTGCGTATAGTCACCTAAGACAACTAACCCATTGCCCTGCTTCCTAAGGAATAATGAGAAGGCTTCCCCTGCTGTCCCCTTATGTTTGTGCTTCCTCCACGTCACCCACTTCCCACTTACCTCAGGGATTTGGTCTCCATACCCCAGAAAGCCTAGTTTAAAGCCTTCCTCACTGGGTTAGCAAGTCTGCCCGTGGAGATGGTCTTCCCTCTCTCTGTCAGGTGGATCCTGTCTCTTCTTAGAAATCCTTCTTCTTGGAACAATATCTGATGATCAAAGAAGCCAAAGCCCTGCCGGTGACATGATCTGCACAGCCATGCATTGATCTGCAGGGTACATCTGCTCCAGCCTTGGCCCTTCCCCTTGACTGGAATGATCAAGGAGAACACCACCTGAGCTCCCATCCCCTTCACCCTTGCACCCGGAGCCCTGTCATCACTTTTGATCTGCTCAAGGTCTTCTCTGGCAGTATCACTAGTGCCCACATAGATGAAATGCATGTGGTAGTTCTGAACTCCGTGGGTCAGTTAGATCTTGGTAATCCCACCATGACATCTCAGATCCAGGCTCCGGGCAAGCAGCAGACATCCTAAGACAACAGAGGGTGGCAGCGGTCTCAATCCGCTCAAACTGAGAGATACCTGGCCTGGCTTTTTCCACCAACAGAACGTGCTCCTCCTCTTCTGTTGCTAGGGCTCCATATCTGTTCTCCAGACAAACTGCAGCAGGTGGAGATGAAGACATCTTCTTGCTGCCAGAGGTCACAAGTTTCTAACTTCCACCTTCCTAGGAGTCCATGTCCTCTTCCTTCTCTAGCACTGCCTTTGGCAGTCCTTCCTCCACAGTCCTAAAGGTCTTCTTCAGCAATGAATCAATGAAGTCCTCATAGTACTGGATGCTTTGGAGCCTTGCCACCACCTCCTGTAGCTCTCTTGCCTGCTCCCTGAGGGGCACTGCTCACGTTGCAGGCACTCCCCTGCTTGGCTGGAAGGAACCTGCAAGCCACAGTTTCCACAGCACCAAACCAGGACTCAAGTGGAAACATTGACAATGAGTGGTCCTTCCTGGAGAGACACTTCACAGGCACAAGCAGAGCAAGACCTGGCAGTGGCAGTGGCTCTGGCATTGCAGTGTCCTCCAAATATTTCTCTGGGCCACTTAATCTGCCATTTCTTGCTTCCTGCCCCTGTTCCAAGCAGCCCGTCCCTAGGAAACTGTCCTGTGAGCTGGCCTGTTCAATGCTATTTGGTCCTGAAAGGTTCTTTTTCCCCTGCTTCCTCTCATCAAGCTTACAATGAAGAAAAGTGAGAAATTTTTTAGGCAAACTCCCTAGTGGACTCCCCCTCACTTGGGACTCTAGTTAAGCAAGGGGCTTAGTTATTTGTCTAGCTCCTGAGTTTTAGCTACTGACACTAAATATATGTAGGTTAGCTATTCTTAATTAAAGAAAGAGCTTACCTTAAAGGCTCCCCTTCAAAAAGGGGGGCAGCAAACTGACCTGCAAACTGCAGGCAAGCTGCCCTGTTCACTTGCTCCCTGGTCCTTGTTTCATCATAAGAACAAATTACAGAAAAAAAACCCAAGGAAACATTTTTTTTTAATTAAAGACTTCTCTTTGGACTGATTCCCCCCAGGATCTGACTCCTTCAAGCTCTCTAAGAAGCAGTATGCCCTTACCTCACTTATGGCATGAGGGTGAGAGCATACAGTAGTTCACTTAATCAGCCCATTAATTCTTTGTGTTCTTTGGTGCAATGCCAAACACACCTGCAGTGCCACTGTGGTCAGACAGAAGTGATATTTGTCGCACGACTGGCCTCTTGAAAGCACTCTACAGCCGTGCCATGACAGAAGTGCACAGCTGCAGAGTGCTTTAAAAGTGGGGGACAAATTAATCCTCATTTAATGAGGGTTCAGATGAAGGTGCTTTAAAGTGGAGTGCCTTCATTAACTTCTGTTTGTCCTGGTGCGTGAGTAGGGCTGGGCTGATGCAGCTCAGCCCTACTCCCCATACTGTTTCCAGGCTTATCTGGAGTTTGCCCAGCCTGCACTGGAGGTGGGGGTTAGGTGGATTGGACCTTGGAGTGGGGTGGCAGGGCTAGGGGGAAGACAGGCAAGCAGGCAGCCTCTCTCTGCTGGATCAGCTCCAAAGTGGAGCTCAATCCTTTCTCTTCTCCCAAACAGTGAACTCCTGTTGTGTCAGGGAGGGGGTTACCTAACTCACAGCACTTACTGTGAAGCGCCATGAGTTACAGCAGGGAGCTACATGCCTGTCAGTGCCCTGTATGGATATCTTTACACATGCTCTGGTGGGGAGAGGGGCATTTTAATTTGAGTGGCTCCAATGAGCTTGAGTTGAAGTGCCCCCACTGCCATTTTGAAGCAGGGGGATGCTGAACATACAAGATTTGGAAGCTGCTGAAGCAAGTTAATTAGCTCCAGCAGACTTGTGTCTGCTCTCATGCACTGTAGTTACAGCACATTGGAGCAGTGTTCCTGCCCATATATAGGTACCCTATGAGATCCTCCTCATTTCTCTGTTCTATAAAATCAGTTTATAGAACAGAGTTATTCTTCTGACATGTAACTAAATGAGCAGCCTGGAATGTGAACTAAAACTCAGGTTTGATTCTGCTCAGCTTCAACATTAACTTTTCAATTTAGATTTCCCTCTGAATCTTGTCCAATGAGTTTAAAAGAAGAGAGTATTGCATGAGAGACCAAAACCAAGTGCAGCACATGGGGCAACCAGCTATTTTGAAAAGGAACAATTTAATTTTATCTGGAAAGCAAGAGAGCACTTCATCTTTCAGATAGACAGAGTGACCCCCAGTGGCAGACATTCTTAGCCAGCACTGTTTACATTGTCTCACTGTTGGTGGCCTTTTTAAATAGTGAGTCCCTGATATTCCCATGTGAACACCTAAATTCCATTTGCTTTTTTTTTTAAATAAATGGTAGAACGTATCCATATTGTATAGTCCTCAACAGTCCCTTGATATGAGGATGACAGTCTTCCAGTAGATAGGGAAGTCACTGGTAAATCTGGAGATGACTGAAGAGGCCAATCTGAAATCTGCATGTTCCACTGCAACCATGGTAAATAATTCCAGGAGGAAGGAGTGGATTCTGATGATGTTGGGTCACAGCTCTTTCCCCTTGTCTCTCTCAGATATCTGCAATCTTAGTGAGGTAATCATAGTGAGTAGGGGTGTGTGAAGCTTCTGTCACCGATCTGATTCAGAGAAAATTTGGCCTGATTCAGAGGCTGAATCACCGCACCCAAATCAAATCGGAAGATGAAAAAAAACCCTCTGAATCTATTTAAAAAAGATTTGGAGATTTGGCAGCTTGGAAGGCAGTCTTGCAGGGAAACAGAAACTAAGAAGAGGGAAGGGGAGCAGGAGGCGAAAGACTGACATCTGTAGCTAGCCAGTGACTCTGATCTTTCCCCAAGTCCCCTTCCAATCAGTGCTCTGGGGGAGGGAAACAGCACACAAGCCTCTGTCTGCAGCGTTTCTGTCCCTTTTGTGAGCTGTTTCTGCCTGAGCACTGGGAAGGCCTCCTGTTACAGGCTACTATCC
>NW_017728993.1:34702608-34727811 GCF_001723915.1 Gavialis gangeticus | reverse complement strand
CCTGCTGTTTTCATCCCACTGTGCCTTAACACACACACACACACACACAAAGTCACACGTCATGAGTTTTGCTTTGAACAGTTTTAGTTGCAGTTTCCCAGAAACCCCTGTTCTTACCTCCTTGAAACCTGGCAGGCCTCATGCCCACAGAAGGGGCTATCATCCCTGCTGTTGCAGACTCCAAATCCGACTCAAATACTTCCCTGTTCACACAGGCCTAATAGTGAGGTTTGGTCAAAATGGCCAATGCCTTGTATTTCACAAGGGATGATTCAGTGCTCAAGTCTCCCAGGTATTGATATTAATATCAAATTTCTTCAGATTGGCTTTTAAGGTTTCCAAGGTGTCTTTTGCCCACCTCTAGAGCAGTGGCCATTAGTGAGTTGGGAGAATAGGACCCGTTTCAGGAGCAAAACAGCAGACCATCCCTTCCTTGTGTGTCTGTAGCTAGAGAGAGGTGAATAGACTATTTGTATAGTCTCTGGCTCAACACTTCATAAGTTACATGTCTGGTGAGGGAAAGAGAGGGTCTGTTAGCTGAAAACATCTGGCTTTGGCTTCCCCTTTCAAATGACTCACAATCTGTTCTGAAGCAGAGGTTTTCAAAAATACCACCAATCATTTAATAAAACAAAACCAAGCAGTGGACCGTGCAGAGACTGTGACAGCAAAGGAAAGCTAACAAAATGGTAAAGAAACACAGCGATCACAGACAGTAACCAACTCACTTCTATTCTGCACAGCTGCCTCCAGATTCCTTTTCATCCTGCTAGCAAGTTGCCTCTGCTTGCATGAGCCAGTTCAAAATACTGATCAAAAAGAAAATGGGTCTGGGTGCTTTTGAATCAAAGTTGTTTGCGCTTAAAACATGGCAAGAAGAACTGCAAAGAAATCTTGAGTAAATCAGCTTTGTTACATTGCAGAGATTTGAATTGGCAACTGTCATTCTCTACAGTCAATGAATAAATCGATATAAATTCTTTGTATCATGTATATTAATGATTATTTCACGCACTTACAAATACAGTATTATATTTAATGGACCTTTTCCAGTTTTTCTATATCTTTCTTAAAATGGAGTGCTGATAACAGGACAATCCTGCAGCTGAAGCTAACCAATTCTGAGTAGAGCGGTACTATCACCTCCCATGTTTTGCATAGGTCCTCACTGAGAACATCAAGCGTAATAGAGGAGATGGTTTTCTACAGAAATAACTTCCATTCAGAGGGTAAGAGCATGAATTTCTGTGGATATGGACAAATGAGCAAATTAAATTTGCAGAGAGTTAGAAGTGTTGGGAACTTGCCATGTTTGCAGTAAATGTCTGGTCAGCAAGTTCTTACTCCTACAGTTTATAATAGATGAAAATCAGGTGCCAGAAGGGTGAATGGATAGATAAGAAAGCAAAACATTTAAACAAATGACAACACAGAACATCAAGTAGTCTTCTGACTTCATGCTACTGTGTAAATAGAGAAAGAGTATTAGGAACCTCCATATGCTACAACAAAGGTACAACTACAACTAAGATAACTGAGACAGCTGATCACTCTAAAGGAAACTGAATCCAAACATAAAGAATGCTTTATTGAAATAGCAAGCAGCCTATCAAATAGAGAACTGGTACAAACAGATTGAACAAGACTCTCTTTTAACAGAGATGTATGGTAACAAGACAGCTTTTTTCAAGTTTTTGGAAACAAGCTTCTAAGCCGTAAGTCAAGTAAAGCATAAAAAATTATTCATTACAACACCATGAAATACAATAATATTTAAAAATGTGCAGAACTTATTTTTACAACCTTCTGCAAAAATTGTTAGAAAACAAGTTGTTTTAAATTAAAAAAAATAAAACAAACATTTTTATTTCACAAAGCAATACGGGCTCTTTAAAAACAAGCATACTTTATCGAGAACTACTATTAAAATTGGGTGAAAACAAGCTGAAAATTTAAATGACACCCAAAATATGCAACCCAGTTTTAACTGTCAGCAACGCCTTCTGCTATAGAAGGGGCTATGTTAGTTGTATGTACAGCATTAAACATTGCAACATACCACAAGTAAACCTTAATAAGGTCAAAAATAGGACCCTCTGCAAAAAAAGGGTGAGTTGGCAAATCCCAATCTAGTTCCATAAATTACAAGGAGCAGTAACTTCAGCAGGTATTTGGCATAAAACAAAATCTACTTTTGCTGTTTCAACCCTAGAGATGTACGTAAATAAACCTGTTTTGGTATTTTTAGTAACTCTTAGAAGTCAACCTCTTGTGTGGCTTAAAAATGAAGAAAAAACCTTCCCTCTCTCATCAGGATATTATAATAATCTGACTATCCCAGTGTCTTCAGTGAAGAAGCTGAAAGGGAAAATTTTTAGGTACCATCTGAAAATTCAAACCACCGCTCTGAATCCAGACTTAGTGCACTACATTGCCAAATCTATCCAATAGGATATATATTATTTTCATTTTGTTTAAATTCTTAACATACATATTCTTGATTTACATAGTTCCATCATATGAAACCAAATTGCTTATTTATTATTTGAGGCACAATGTTACCCCAAAGAGACAGTCTGCTATAAAGAATTGTTCTTTAGATGTTGCGTCTGTAGAGGTTTTATGTGATACTCATAGATTTTCAAAGCTGGCCCCAGTTTTAATGAAAGTCCAGTCAATACATCATTTCTTGTCATCAGTAGTAATGATTTCCCATCTATTTCCTACAAGAAGAATTAAAGAATAATTAAGGCAAATGTATAAATCTAAAAAGAAGAGCTTTGCAACAGACAGAAATAAAACAGAGGATCGGTAATGAAAATAAAAAATAAAGGCTTGATCTTTTCTAAATGTTGAACATCTGCAAATGAACACTGGCTACTACTGCCCTGATTTTCAAAAGTGTTAAGGTACCTGCCAAGTCCATGGATTCCAGTAGCAATAGGAAATGTGTCATTCATGCAGGCACCTATCTTGAGGCATCCATATGTAAGATTTTTTCCTTCCACCATATGTTTACTTCAAATGAATAGGTACAGATGGTGTAGCTTGTTTTAGTATTAGACAGAAAGGGAAAAGAAGTCTTGTGGGAAAGGCAGTGAACTGGGATTCAGAGATCTAAGTTTCGTGTTCAATTAGGTTAGCTATTGTTTTGTGTGACCCAGGTCACTAAATCTCTGTGCGTCTGAGTTCCCTGTCTGTGAAATTAGGACAATCATGCTTTCTCGTCTCATGCTCTGTCCATCTGAGATTACTTTTGAAAAATTCATTGTCGATAACTTCTCCATGATCATAGACGCAGAAATAGAACCCAGATCCCCTAACAGCTACTTCTGTGCTTTAAGCATAAAACTATCTTTTTAAAGCAATGATATTATATGACACTCTCCAAACTACACCTATAGAAGCTTTACACACAACAGAGTCTGATGAGCAATAATTGGCATCAAAGGGCTGAAGTGAATTACTTTTGGATGCTGAGTTCCTGAGAACTATGTGCCTTGATGCAGTTATGCTACACAGCCTTTTCTGTAATTTGATTTAATAAAGTAAAGCATTTAGGGATTCTGAATTTGTTCACAAAAGGCTAACAAACAGTTTCTAACTTGTACTCAAACCTCTTTGCCTACACTATAACATATAGTTAATTGTTTATTAAAATATTCTAAGCTGTCAGCATTTATGCAACCCCCCCCCCCAAAAAATGTATTGTTATTTTCTTTTTACAAACTTCTAGGGGTTATTATTATTATTATTTTTTTACAAATTTATATCAGTGTTGTTTGCTCAGGAAATGTGAACTTCATGACAGAGAGCATTTTGGTTCACAGTCAAAACCATGAGAAACAAAGGATTCATTATTGTGTTCACATTGATTTGCCTGAACTGTGATCAGTGTCTTAGGTAAAGTTTAATAAATGCAAAGTGCAGAGAAATTATATACATATATGCATATATATAGATATTTTCAGTCTTTAAAATGTTTGATACATAACAATACAAGACATAATTCATAAATCTATGGTACTTTTACACTAAATCTGGATGAGCTATTTATAAATACTTTCCTTTAAACTACATGAAACAAAGTACAGCTGTTTGAAATCTCCCTGCTAACTATTCCTGTTAGTTCCTAAAATAATGCGTCATAGCTTAACATCTCTGACAATGTCTTTACAATAACCTGTTATTCAATTATATCCATGGCCTCTTACCACTTGCTGTTGAGAATTTTAATGGTCAAAAATGGTTTCTATTCTCTCTCTTCCATTCACCACAATTCTTTTGGTGGCGACTTTGACACCATTAACTATTTTGCTGGTTGTTATGATTGATTTGAAGTTGCCTTTCCCACTGTTGTTGAGTGAAGTGATGGTGGATGAAGAGCAGCCCCGAGCTTGCTGAGAACCAAATGAGGTAAATCCAGTCCCTGAAATAGGAGACACTCCAAAAATAGAGACAGAATATCCTTCATTGCCTCTGCGTCTTCTTCCATGGAGTCTTCCAGGAATGTCAGAAAAGGCCTCAAGTGCATCATCCAAGAGTTTCCCTGAAAAGGCATCTGTTCCTCCAAAAACATTTGGATAAGGGCTACTGAATGTGAATTCAGAATCAAAGTGTTCCCCTTTTTTGAATTTCTCTCTCTTCCTATCTTTTTCTTTTCTTTCACCTTTACCTCCACCTTTTCTTTGTTGCCTAATTAAAACTCCTTCAGTAGATTTGTCATAGATGTTCCGTTTTTTGGCATCAGATAAAACCTCATATGCCTTAAAGACTTCAACAAATTCCCTTTCTGCTGCTTTTTTATTCTCTGGATTTTTATCTGGATGCAATTTCAAAGCCAGCTTTCGGTAGGCCTTTTTAATATCATCAGCAGAGGCATTTTTTTGCACTCCTAGAACCTCATAATAATTCACCATCTTGTCTCAACAATAAAATGAAGATCTGCTTCTTAATAATCACAGAAGATTCAGTGAAAGTGATTCTTCTCAGCTGTATATGAAGAAATACTGTAAGTTTTTAAAAATTAAATAAGTTCAAATTAAAGCGATAAACAAAGCATCCCTCTATGCTTCTCCATGATTAGGCTTTTATAAAGGTCTCTTTGTCAGAAAGACACAAAAAGTCAGTGGTTTAATTTCAAGATAGTTGTCATTGATGGCACAGAGTGATTGTGACATCAGAGAATAACCATACTGATGATGTTACTTTATTTGCATTCTGTAATCCCATTGGTTAAATTGTTGTGCCAGTGGTTACAGAGAACTACATATGGCATCCATGAATTGTAAACCTCTGCTATGATGCAGCCAAGAATATTGGTGGGGTTATTTTTGGTACTGGCACTGAGAATTTTACCGTTACATATAGAACGTCAGAGCATTTTACAGAAGAGTCAAAACATGAATTACAAGCTCATTCCAAAGACAGCATAGAATTAGTTTCCATTACTCAAAGGTGGAGTGGTCTACAAAGCTGGAAGTCACATTTTGCAATAATTCCTGGATAGGTGTATGTTTTGTCCAACCCCTGTAAACAAAAATGATCTTTGTGTTCCCTCTTCTTAATGATGAAGGAGGAAACAGTTCAGTGGAGAACAATTTTCCAGGGCATGGGTAGATGAAGTAGCTTACTTCCTACCACACAAACACAATCACATTTCCCCTCCACATGAGTGGGACAAGAGGAATAAGAAGATGGACCAGCTCATACCTGTCCCTTGGAAAGTTGCTGAAGTGAAAGTGGAAAATCCTGGAGCAGTATTAACCCCTGCTGTCTGCTCTGTGGCCACGTATGAGAGTAGACAGAGGCCAGCAGAGAAGTGCAGTGCTGGCACTGGTCCTGCTGTGCTGCCATAATGGATGGGTTCCAAGAGGAAAACCAATCTGAGGAGCCTTAGAGACGCAACAACTAACAGAAATACATAGATAAACAGAATCTTGATGGCTAGCAGCTTTCCCCACAAACCCATGGCAGCCGTCCTACCTCACTGTCATCAAGATAACTTGTATTTTTATAATATTTTTCTAATTAATAAAATAAAAGTACTTTGTGCTTCTACACTTTCCATCCTGTAGTCTCACAGTTCTTTCAGGTTAGGGACAGACATTACACATAAACCGGTTTCAGTGATGATCAGAAATTGGTTTAAACCTGTAACAGAGCAGATGTTCAGTGCACATAAACCAGTTTGAAAATGGCTGAAACCTGTTTGAGATAAAGCTGGTTGAATGTAGTATCAGACTTAACCGATTTGGCTCAAATCGGGTTATGCAATGTCTATCCCAGACCTTAGTGGGTTGGCCTAATAGTGCCGCTGTAAGGTTAAGAGTTTTTACTGCTACAGTATTGGCAAGTTAACTGAGGCACTGGGAAGTTAAGATAGTTGACTGAAGTCACATAGGCATTTGCCACAGGGTCGGAAAGAAAAGCCAGGGTTCCCGAATCCTTAGTCTGTGTCCATCTTACACATAAAGCCATCCTTCCTGTGTGGCCAGAAGGGAGTCACAGATGATCTTCTTGATCAAGAATTATTAAACTTGGGTAAAACACTTGGCTGCTTATTTGTTCATCTTGGGTGCTTTACTGCAGAATTGACTAATTAGCTCTGCAGTAAAGTGTCACGGTCCGCATATGCACCAGTACAAGGGCACGGTAAACTAATTAACTCAGCTGTAGAATAGTACTGTTGGGGGACAATACCATCTGACAGTGGAGTACTTTACTGGGCCAAAACTTTACTGCACCCAGTCAGCCCAGCCAGCCAGAGGCCTGCTCCAAATTGCAGCTGTCCCGGGCACATGTGTATATGCTGTGCCTGGGACCAGTTGATTCTGGCATGAACTGCTCTGAAGTTTATTGTGTTGCATTAATTTAATGTTAAATGTACCCCTTGAAATATAAAATATGCTAACAAATTAAAAACAGCTGCAGAAAGAGCCTACTTGACCCCTTCTGGGGAAATACCCAAAACAAGGCTAGTTTTTCCCACAAGAATAAAAGACATAATTTAGCTACCACACTGTACTTACAAATTACATGTGGGTTTTATTTTTTTTAGCTCCTAAATCAGCTAAATTAACCCAGTGCAGGAGGGTAACTTTATTTTTCTTTCAATGCCACATTTGTTTTGAAGAGTTCTGTATTCATTATCATATTTAACTGCACTGTGCAAAACAATGCTAAGGCAGCTCTGTGGCAGGCTTTTTTTGGTAACTGCAAGAAGTTAGACCTTCAACCTCTGGAAGAGTTTATGGCAAATTTTAAGTAGATGGATAGATGGAGAAACTGAAGTATTTGACAAGTTCAGAACCATCTCTAATTAAATAAGCAGTCTTTCAGTTCAAGGGAGGTATATCAATATACCACTATATCAGAAGGCGGCAAAGAGTCAGAATACAGGTTCTGAAATATTTAAAATATGTGCGAAATATCACTTTTGGTAATCATCGTAGGTCCATTAAAATGGGTTTGTTGTATTGGGAGAGGGAAAATATGATTCAAATGCATGTTACATCTATCTTCCCGGTTCAAATTTTACTTCACCGAAACAGAACTCTTTAATTTGTAGAAAATCTTAAAAAGCAAACAAAGAAAACAGGTAGAAACAGCTTGTCAGGAAAGAGATTGATACTCTTTGGCTCATCAGTGTGATTTTTCTCGCCAGTATTTTTGAATTTATCAGATCCTGAACTGTAGGAAATAACATCTCAATGAAGGATGTAAAGAATAAAAAGAAAAGTGTTTCCAGAACATCACCTCTCTAATCAGATCAGATTACTTTGGTATTCATTCATTCACTGTTAATATACCATTTGGGGAAAGCATTTGAGTTTGGAGACTTAAACTTGGGCAGCTAAATCCATACTGAGGCACCTGAACCTCATATTTAAGAGTGCTGCTATGCCCAGGAATACTGCACCTCGCAAAAAACCAGACCACTTATTCTGCTACATTAATAGAAAATTTGCTATTTAAATTTACGTCCCAAAATTTGTACAGTTGGGGATTAGTGTTCACAAAGTGTGAGCCAGACTGATAGACCTGGTTTCTAAAATCTGGATTTACATATGCACTACATGGCAGTGCGTAAGCAAGCAATTTTCCTGACACTGTCTCACTCGTATGCCTCAGCAGTGTGCAGCTGACACAGTTTCAAGGACCTGTTCAATCATTCAACCTTGCTGCTGACACTCATTGCCAGCAAATATGTTAGTTGGTACCATCTCATGGTGGTTATGTAAATAGTAGAGTCTTTTTACATGGGACATTGAAGCTCTCCCTGGTCAGTTGTGACATGGGTCAAACTTGAAGCAGTGATGGGTAAGAGAATGGCTCCACATTCCTCCTTATCAGCTTCTAGTGTAATTCACTCTCTGGTTGCCCTTTCTGTCCATTTTTAAGGCCATGGATCCTTCACATGGCAGAGAAACTGCTGCCATGCAGGAGTATGAGCTCTTTCCTCTACTTTCAACATGCTGTTTCCTTCTCTCTTTAGCTAACTTTTGCCTGGAACCCTTTACCCAAACCAACAGAAAAAGCCTCAAATTGAACAAAGCAGCCCCTGCCCCACTTTGCTGACATGCTCTTCCACAGCAATTTGCTTTTCAAAGCATCAGCATCTGCCATGCATTCCTGGATTTACCTGCACAATGCATCTCTAAGGTGGAAAAATGCTATCCCTATTTAAAGTACAGTGAAGCTGAAATAGTGACTTTCCCAGGGTTGTACAAGAAGACTATAGCCAAGCCAGGAACAGCTTTTTTTTTTTTAAGCTTCCAGACTAGTGCTAAAACTACAAGACTAGCTTTTCTCCAGCAGTGCTTCATGAAAGGAAAAAGCATGCAAAAATAAAAACCCCAGGAGCATTCACACACATGATCCCTTCCAAGGAGCCCTCTCCAATTGCCTGTGCAGTAACTTTTGTACAGTGAGCCCCTGTGGCACAATATGAGGTGTCAAAGCATTGTGGCAGTTGAAGGGTTAACACAGGCTTCCCAAGTTACCTGTTCTTGAAAAGCAATGGCTTGTTCTTCAAATCCTGCAGTTCTGAAGTAATTTACAACATCGGTAACAGCCCAGTCAGCAGGGTCAGGAGGTCGCCCGTTCTCTACTGAACTGCAAAATGCAAATCCAGACAAGTAATCACTAAATGTGCACATACTCCTGTGTGTGCACCCCAGCTACATTTTCTGTAAGATGGGAGGTGTCTTTTGGGGCCCTTATACAGAAACAAAATGGTTGCTCATATTGTCTCCCACTTCAGTGACCTGATAACAAGGTCAACACACAACTGCTGGATGCTTCTCCTTTTAGGAGCATGTGGATTCCCATCTTAAAATTTGCCAGGGTAAGTCGCCTCTCTTACCCAGGCACTGAAAATGATGCATTCAAACTCTCCCACAACCTCCTGGCACTGGAGCCCAGGGCCTGCCATGTTTGAGACTTTGACTCTGGTCTCTCAACACTTTGCTATTTGTTTTCTTCTACCAAGCTCTGTACAAAAGATTTCTCATGTACTGTCCTTGATTTTCCAGTCTTTTTGAAGATCAAATTATGTTTCTTCATAGACTAACATCTTTGTATGTACCTCTATTAGCATATATACTTACATATTTTTTCTAAATCAGGGATACACATACAGTGATAAGCTCTGTAAATACTCGTGTTACACAAGTCTCCAAAATTGCTTTTAAGACTTAGCAAATCTATGGATTTTTCTAATCAGCTATGAGCCCTAGAAAACATCTGTTGAACAAAATCAGAATCGATTCCTTATTCAGTTGACTTAGGCCAGCTGTTTCAGCAGCAGAAATAACAAATCCTTCTTAAGAAGAGACTGGACAAACACCTGGCTGAGGTCATCTGACCCCGGCACGCTTTCCTGCCTGGGGCAGGGGATCAGACTCGATGTTCTGCTGAGCTGGCTTCTGACCCTGAAAATCTATGAAATCTATAAATGCTACCTAGTGGTTATTAATTCAGAGGAATTTCAGGCAGCGTCCCTTATCCTGAGCCTGCCATGTTCTCACAGATAAACTTTTTTCCTGCAAGGTGTTGGTGAGAGCTGCATGCAGCTAGCCTGGCTTCCTTTTCAACCACTAATTTATGGAAATGAACTGTGTGGGAAACACTCAAAGGAAGCAACTATCAGTACTTTTCTAAAATGCTTCTACAGCTTGAACTTTCAAAATACTAAAGAAGTTTGCCATAAATCTTCCTCACACAGGTTGGATCATCGTAGCCAGCAAATAGGCCTTAATGGCTCAATGTCTAGTTGCAATGAAGTATCAAATGGGTCCATGCATCTGTTGGTCAACAGCGAACTACACTGTGAGCTAACAGTGAAAGCAATGGCAACGTTGTAAGGTTCATATCTGCAGCTTACACCTAAACTAAGAGCCAAATTCATGGTGAAGAGAGTTCCTGCTGCTCAGAGGGCCTCATCCCTGTTCATTTCGTGCTTCAGCCATCTATGTAGACACTTATACAGCCCCCTTCCTCAACCATGGTGTCAGTGCGGTACTGTTGCTGGTGAACAGACAATCCCCCAATTGCCAGAATCATGACAACTGGGATCCAAAACTAGGATCTAATTTTTGGGTCTACTCTTCGTATTGCATACATTACATTTTTGAAAATACTCTGGTATTGCATACATCAGCAACCCCTTGATTTGAGGATGATCTTTACCACAGCTCATTGATCAGTCTTGAGATTATTTAAAAGTCTGATGCTTGAGCCACAGATCTGTCTGCAGAAGTTGCAGACCTTTCCACAGGGGAGAGTAGGTTGCAGGCTAGGATTCCTCTCTTTTTCCTTCTTCCTCCACTCTCTCTTCTCTGCTTTGAGATTATGATGGTAGGTTGCTCACATTACGTATCTGTAGAGAAGAGTGCATTGCAGAGCTGGATCTTTGCGTCTTCCCAGACATTGCAATGAATAGACATGTTGAAGCAATTTTCCAAAGGAGGTATTTGCATACCAAATACTGTGCTGGATCTTCTTACCAATATTCACTCTCTGAGATGGCTATTGAGGTAAGGGAAAGGCTCAACTGCCTCCAGGGTCTCTCTCTCAATGGTATTTTGCGGAGAGGGGTCACATTGATGGCCTGGGGCAGGCTGATAGAACACTTTAGTCTTCTTGATGTTGAGAGAGAGGCCCAAAGTTTGGGAGGCTCCTCCAAAAGATCCAATGCGGTCTGGAGGTTTTCCTTGGTATGTGCAAGGATGGTGCAGTCACTGGCATATTAAAAGGTCAATGATGGTTGTGACCCAGATTGAACATTGAACAGATGGAGGGCTCTTCAATGTTCATTCTGGAAGGAAGGCGGTCCTCAATGAGAACCAGGATGACTGTCAAAATAAATGGAGAACAGAGCTGGGGTGATGATGCTTCCTTGCTTGACCCTAGTTTGAATGACTAATGGATCTGTCTCCGATTCAGTACGTAGAATGGTTGCAAACATCTGGTTGTGGAGAAGCTTCAGGACATTGATGTACTTTTCAGGGCATCCAAATCTGGCCAGTACTTTCTACAACGCTTCACAATTTATGGAACCCAAAGCTTTAGTGAAGTCAATGAAGGCCATGTACAAGTCCTGATGTTGACACTTTTCTTGGACCTGGTGGGCAAAGATCATGTCAACTGCCCCACAGAATAGCCTGAAACCAGAATGAGATTCTGGCAGGACTTCCTCAGCAAGAGGTAAAATACTGTTCAGGAGGATGCAGGCAAGAGTTCTCCCTGCTGTAGAAAGGAGGGCAATACTTCAATAGTTCCCACACACAAACTTATCTCTTTTCCTCAAAATAGTCACACTGTTGGCATTCCTTAGATCCCCAGTGATCTCTTCACTGTTCCAAGTTTGGAGAATAAATTCAGAGAATCTCAGTAACAGTTCCTCACCACCAGACTTGTGGATTTCAGCAGGTATGCCATCCAGTCCAGTAGCCTTTTTGTTCTTGGTTTCCTTGCTGGAATACTAAACTTCTTCTAGGGGTGGTGACAGATCCCCTTTCAGGGTGTTGTGGGATGAATTCAATGGCAGTATCTGCTATAGTCAGCTCAGTTCAGGAGTGCCTCAATGGGCTCTTTCTATCTAGCTTGGATAGGTTCATTGTCTTTGAGGAGCACTGAGCTATCCTGTGATCACGGGACTGTTGGAACATGGGAAGTTGGGCTGTAGATGGCTTTTCCTCCCTGGAAAATGTTATGCATGACATGTTTGTCAGCATAAAGCTGTATCTCCTTGGTTTTATCTTGTCACCACTGATTTTTGATTTCCCAGATCTTCCTTTGAGCCTTGGCTCTGAGAAACTGATACATCTCATCCTCCTGCTGAGATGAGATATCATCTTGCGAAGCGGAATAAGTCATTCTCTTCTGGTCAAGGAGGGCTTGGATCTCAGCTCTCACTGAACCAGTCTTGGTGTCAATGGGTAGTATAGCCAATGGATTCAGCACAGGCCATATGGGAGTTTTAAACCCCTTCCATAGTTCCTCAATGTTGCCTTTATTTGTGGACAGGGCAGAGATCTTTTTATGGAGACACCATTGGAGTATCCTTACAGATCGTTGGGTCTTGAAGAGATTTGGTGTTGAAAGTCCTTCGTATTGGTTTAGGCTGTTTTTGGTGTTTCAGAGCAAACTGAATGTTCATAGTGGATCTGATAAGATTGTGATCTGTTCAGCAGTCATCAGTTCCTTGTGTGGCTCACATGATATAGATATCCATCCAGTCATGGGCTCTAACAATAGCATAGCCAAGAAGAAGCCAGTGCTTAGAGCAAGGGTGCTTCCAGGTGGCCTCTCTGCCTGAAGATGGTGTTTGTGATGACAAGACTGTGCTCCATGCATTTGCTCACAAGGATGCCTTTGGAGCTGACTTTCCCTATTCCTTCCTTCCCAGTGGTGCCCCTCTAGAGTTCCAGGTCACATCTGACTCTGGCATTTAAGTCACTTAGAAGAAAGATCTTATCCTCCTTGTGAGTGTTAGTCAGTATGTAGTTAAGGTTGGAGTAGAACTGTGCTTTGACATCATCAACAACATCAGGCATTGGGACATACACACTGGTGATGGTGGTGTACTGGCTGTTGCTGAGCTTAAGACGGAGACTCAAAAGACGTATGATGTCTGATGAGCTGATTCTTGATGGCAATACCAATGCCATGAATGTGTTTGTCCTAGGCCGGTTTCCCTTCCAGAAGAAGGTGCAGCCTCCAACCTCTTCCCTCAGTTGACCCTCTTCCAGTAGTCTTGTCTTACTCAGAGCTTCAATTTCAATGTTATATCTCACTAGTTCCCAGAAGTTGATGGAAGTTTTTCTTTCTGGTCATTTGTTGTCTTGGTTATCCATAAAGGCATGTTTGTGAAACTCATTGTCTTCTTATGATGTTTTTGACTGCAGAGAGAATGATCCCAATGGACATGGTTATCCAGACAGGAGCAGATAAGACAGCCTAGGTTTCAGGCACCTTTTCTAGCCTCTTCATCATGTAGAGTGAGTAGAGGGGGAATAGGACAGCTCAGTCACAGTAGCACAGCTGCTGAATTGCTCCCCCTTTCAACCTAGGTTCAAGATGACCATCAGACTACTGCTATCTGCATGCAGATTTGTGGCTGGAGACTTCTGGATTTACTAGTCCTGTCCATCACCAGTAGTCCATTCCTGCAGGGCTTTTGGAAGTTGGCAAAGGAGACTGCATTGTTTCCTGTGGTAGAAGCCTGTGCATGACTTTGTTTAATGTGAGGAAGCTGGTGAACAGAAACAGCAACTACATGATCTTGACAAGGTGGAGATCTGGGCCCAGGGGCAAGGGAGGACACTAAATGACAGGAGACCTCCATTTTGCTGCAGCCTTCTTTCTTCTTTACAGCTGTTGAGATCTTGACATCTTCTGTCATATCCACCATTGAGGACTTTGGGTTGGACCGTGGTTTGTCTGGAACCTCCCTTCAGGCCTGTTTACCATGATTGACCCTACCAGGAGTGAGAGATCATGGGACACAACACAAGTCTCTCCACCACTACAAGGTCTTGGTCCACAGAGTGACATACCGCATACAGCATAAATGTCAAACATCAGGTGGTGGGTTTTGGCTTGTTCTTCAAGAGGTTCTTCTTCCTACCACACCATCTCTGCCCTGTCCTACTCACGTTGAGTAGACAGGTGCCTGTGGCCAGCCTCGCTAGATACCAAATCACTGTGTGTCTGAGTGGACAGAAGACTGACTGCAACAAAATATGCACTGATAACCTCTGTCACTAAGGAGCCCAAGGCGTCCTTGCTGTTTTTAAATCAGCCACAGAGAGCAACAAGCAGAATCACGGAGGGTGGCTCCAAGTTCTCTTCTTTCTTTGGTGTCTCCAACGTTTATAATTGTTTGATATTTGATTGGGAGGGCGGTCAACTTTGTGGCTACTGCTTTCCTCTGGCTCCTTGAATTTGCATGTCTATGCATCAACAGAATTCTGACTCTAGAGAGTTATATAGCAGTGTATACTTTACTTTGCACAACAGCATTTGTTTGGCCTTTTTTGAAAGCATTTCTGTCACTTATGACAAATGAATTCCGCAGGAACGATCCAAACCCTATGAAGGGCCAGCCTGGGAGAGCCTCTCACACTCACTGCATAATACAGTATTTCATCTTATTTTCATTGATTCCAAGGGAACTGAGCCACATATCTGCAGTGACCAAAAATCTCTGGAATGACCAAAAATCTCCCTCCTCAGCTGGATACTGGGAATGCACTGCAGAATCCTCAGATGTTTTTTGTCAATAAAGAATGTCTTCCAGCAGAGTGTTGCTGCTCAACCTGGGATGCTTAAAAACTAAAACATACTACAAACACCTCAGTCCCCTTACTCTTCAGGGCAGTCAAAGCAGTACTTTGTAGGGATAGAGAGACAAGTACTACATCAATTGGTGCACTGGCAAAGCCTATGCCTATGATATCACACCGACAAACTTCATCATCTCTCATTTAAAACACTGGAAATTAACATTTTTTTAAAGTGCTTAATTTTACTTATTCCTTCCCACACATCAGATAAAAGATCTAACCTGTAATATTGCCTCTGTATCTATTTTTATAAAGAGATTTTAGTTTCAAGTTTACTTCTACTTCAAATTATGATTTAAAAGGTTTTAAACTGAGTGTATTATTTCTCCATGTATAATAATAGTACAGAAAATACACAAAGGCTTGGACTCACTAGCTGTAACTGCACTGACCTCAGTATATCTGTATCTGGGATTAACTTGCCCCAATAAATAATTACACGTTCCTGCCTCATAAGGCATAGACTCTTCCTGGACCTTGAGTGAGGGGTGTTTTTTAAAGCTATAGGCCAACTAGATATCTAGATATCAGCTACACTGATTATGAATAAGGGACTGTGGTGACAAGTACACTTATGTTTTGTTCTTTTATTGCCACCATGTGGTGGAAGCAGCAAGACCTTGAAACATACAGCTGTGAAAAAAAACACAGATTTCATTAAATCTATCTATATCCCCTTCAGCTACCTCTGAATACTTCCTTTTGGAGACAAGCACACATATCCACCCCATATACATTCATTTAGATTACGAATTTTTTGCTCAGTTTAATTACAGTCCCCATTGACTTTAAAAGGCTATCCTCAGTTCAGTAGATAAGTCTTTATCATATGAATCAAAGGGTAAACTGTCCTTGTTTTGACTGCTTCACCCCTGAAGTACCCACAGTAAAGAAAAGGTTCCTAATTGAAGATAATTTCTGAGAGATGTGTATGGCATATTATATGTATATTTTTTCTGCATAGATTAATGTGAATTACAAGTATTGTAACCTGTGATTAAAGGACAGGAAGTTCACCAGTTCTGAGGGCTGTCACCAGAGCACTTGTTATGGGGTAACCAGGTGCTGCATAAGCTTCTTGAAGCAACGATTATGCTGAGGAGTTGCATTGCTGTCATGCTTAAGAACTTAACCATTGCCAATTGTCTTGCAAGCATCATGGGAAGGGGAGCTTTAAGGAGAGATGAGCTATCTTTGCAGATCAGATGCAGGGGGGAGAGACTGGAAACATTCTCTCTCATTTATCTGCCTATGATTGCGACTATACTTACCACCATGGGATCTGTGCACCTATGAGACAAATGCCTCTGAAAACTGCTCATGTCCCCAGCAGAAGCCATGGCACGCAGCAGCTGTGCAGCATTTGTGCTCAGTACTGTCTTTAGATTTGACTCCAAGAAGAATCTGCCCTAGATATCCAAAGGGATAAAAATCCCAGGTCCAAGTCGCAGACATTCAAAATACCTGCTTTCAGACAAAACATGATGGCCCATGCATGCGTTACCTTTACCTTTCATGATCTGTGGATGCCAGGGTAGCCAGCAGGGAAAGAGATCTCTCTGTCTTTGGAGGAGGAAGACAGGAGACTGAGCTGGAGCACACTTCTGCCATCAAGGTGCTGCTGCACCATTTGAGAGTCCTGCTTCCTCCCAGCAAACTCCTTGGGCCAGCACATGTGCCACTTACTGCCCCCATTTTGAGATTCCCCTCCTCCTCCATCATGCTGGAGACTTGATTAAACTAGTCTGTTCACATGTGCTGTAATTACAGTGCAATGGAGCAGCCTCCCAGCTCGTGTACAGGCACCCTTAGAGACCAAGTCATTTGTTACTTCAGACTGAGTGTGTCTACACTAACTTTTATGTGTCCCTAAACTTAATGCACATTTGCCTAACGTGCATTAAGGCCATTTAAGCGCACATCTACACATGCACACAGTAAGGCACATTAACGCAGTGTGCAGGCTGACTTTGACTGAAGTTAGTCCCAAGTCAGTTGACATACACAGCCTTAATGTGCCTTAGCACATCTACTCTTGCATTAAGGTGCTTTAGCTATCCATGCCTAAATTTGATACCTGTTTCTGCAGGTATCAAATTCAGGTGCAAATAACTTAAAATCACCATTTTTAAGGCGCATTAAGGACATGCATGTGTAGACACACGCCCTTAATGCACCTTAAAAATGGCTAAAGCGTCTTAAATTGGCACACGTGGACACACCCTCTGTGACTGTGCAGGTACCAACATACTTGCAGCTTAAGCTGCTTTCTCTCTATACATGTACAAATATAAACAAATCAAAGTTCTGCTTGGGGAAATACAACTGTCTTTGCTTTTAGCATGACCAAAGTATAACAGCCCAAAAAACTGCAGAGATCAAAGGCCTGAATCTGCTCTGCCTTAATTAATACAGTTGCTTCTTTATCTAGATTTAAAATACTAGACCATCTTTTTAAGGTTCTTTGCACCCTAACATACTTTATTATCACTAATACATTTAAATTAACCTCACCAGCACTGTAATCAGTACCACTGGAACTCAGCCAGTTAGTTACCCACTTCATTCATCATCCAGGACACACACCATCTGCTTTTTCCAGCAATCATACCAACTGGATGTACTACACCTATGCAGATCAGGAAGAACTCAGCTGGGGTCAGAGACAGAGAGAGTGTAAGAGAAAATTCAGGCCCTAAAACAATATCAGAGGGGTATAGGATTAAAGTTCATAGGGAGTGCATAGAGAGCTGTTAAAACAGAAAACGAGAGAGTTAAATATGTTGGTATTCTGTCCATAGCTTTAGTTTTTGCCATCAGCCAACAGGCAGAGTTATGATAAGAGAGCTATGAAGATCTTCATTTTACGGAAATCAAAGCACTTCTCTCTACGCAGAATCACAAACTTGACAGAACCAAGTGCACAGTTCAGATTTGCTTTGTTTTCGCATGCATAGCATAGAAGTGAATCTCTTAACAGTAGGGTGACCATATAATTGTTAAGGAAATCCAGGACAGTAAGAGTATCTGGGATGGGGGGTGTTGCACTTGTGTGCACGCACATGCATCCACCCCATACTGCAGCTCCCAGGAGCCCTGATGGTGGGCTAGGATAGCATGGAGGCTTATGGCCAGACTCCATCCCTCACATGCAGATGCTGGACCTGGCTGGGAGCAGCCTCTCCTCGCCACCAGCAGCAGCCTCCACATGCAGCCCAGGCCTTGGCAGTGGCCACTGTGACAGGGCACAAGGCTGCTGGTGATGGACAGCTGCCCCAGCTCACCCCACACAGGTGCTCCAGCCCTGGCTGATCCCCTGCAGGCAGGAGGACTGGTGGTCAGCCCAGCTGGCCACCCCCCAACCTGCCACTGCTGCTCAGCAGGAACCAGGCCAGACACTGCTTGCAGCAGCAGCCTCTGCCTGCAGCAGCAAAATCTGGGACTTTTGCTTCAGTTTACACCAACCAGCTGGGATGCCGAGAAAACCTACAAAATCCAGGACTGTCTCAGCCAATCCACAACACATGGTCACCCTTCTTAACAGTCTTGTAAACTCCTACATGCTCACTTTAACAGTTCAATGGCTGAGACACTTCTGTATCATGGCTGGAATATACTAAAGACAACTGAGAACAGAGAAAGCTTAAAGCCAGCCCAGAGGCGGGGTCCCCCTCTCTGCTGCCATACCATTTAGGATTTAAAATCAATCCCCACGCTGTCTACACATACTGGATGCTATACATCATATTATACATCATGGATTCACTTACTTTTTGACATCCAGAGAGCCATTTTCCTTGTTTTCCATGTCAACAGAAAGCATGGGAAGGACAGAGGTTTCTTTCACTTCAGAAACTGATCAATAAGGGGGGAAAAAACTGCGTTAAATTATTAGCAAGTAATTTAATTTAAAGCAATATAATGTAACAGAAACAAGTGTTCTCTCATAGACCACAATCTTTCCACTGGAGAGCAGAAGTTACAGGTAAGGCCCTGCATTCCTCAGAACAAGAGCTGATAGCATCTAATAAACTAAGAAAAAGAAGGTGGCTGGTGCTTCAAACTGCAGAGGTACTTGCTTTTAAAAGTCAGTATTGCATGTTAAATTGTGTGTCAAATTTGACTCTTTTCCAAAATAATTAGGTGTGTTCTATAAGTATTTTCTATGTCCCCCCTCACCCAGGTATCTTGAGTCACTCGCATATAAGTTTGTCCTCAAAACATCTCTGTGAGATAGGGAAATATCAATACCCCCATTTTACAGATGGGAAACAAAGGCACATACGAGTCAGGTGACTTACTCATGGTCTCACAGTAGACTTGTGCCAGAGACAAGAATTGAGCCCATAACTGCCACAAGACCATCCTTCCTGAGCTACTGCATAGCTGTCCTGAGTTCAGAAGAGATAAGCTTGGACTCACCATAAACACAGTGAATTTGAAGAAAATCCCATTTGTTCCCGCTGTTTCCCATGCAGAGTGGTTGGATATTTTCCACAATAGATGTTTTTCCACCTCTACCATGTTCACAAGACACACGTAGAGGTGAACCAAGACTTTCTAATTTTTTTTAGCAAGTCATTCCTATCACACTGTGTAACCAACCAAAGATTCAAGATGTTCTAACTGTGGCATTAATGGATTCCAACAAAATCTCACAGAACCCTGGGAAGAAGTGAGGAATGGGGAAATCATTATATTTATCTAAAGTTTACAAAAATCTATAGGGGAAATAGACATTATTTTAAAAAACTTTTTGAAAAATAGTATTATATTGATTAGCAAGATGCAAAACACCAAATACAACTGCTACAAACTAAACAAAAAGGTGCTTCTTCCTGTAGTGTAGATCAGATAATTTAATGCAATTTCCCCAGATGGCTTACTTCGTCTAAGGAGATGACTGCAAAATGACAAGTGCAACAATTATACTATTCGCAAAACATTCTCCCCAATACAGCGAAACAAGACTGAAAGAACAAATAAAGCTGCAGAAGTGTGGCATTTTCATTTAGGAACACACACACACCGGCACACAAACTTCCAGTTTTTAATTACTGAGATTATCTATCAAGAGGTTGCCTCCCCCACCCCCCTTCCCCCAGTGTGCAAGGAACACTTTCATTTGGAAACTGTTACACACATTCACCATTTTATAAGCATCTCAGAAATCATTCACCAGGCAACATTACACCACATTGTCATTTTTTTCTAGGAAAAAAAGTAAAAAAGAAAAACCTACCTACAAGCAACTAAAACAAATAATTTTTACAAGCTTATCAAGAACAGCAAAAGAACCCCCAAGGTTTCCTTTCATAAAGTAGGCTGGCAAAGGAATTCAATAAGGAGGTACAATTTGACACAGTGAAATAAGATCAGGCTGGCTTAGAGCCAGCATGACGTTAGGAAGCTCATACAAGCTGCACCGACTGCCTTCTGTTTCATGGCTGACTTTTTAAAGACACAGTGTTGTGCCTGCTCACTTTTTGCTAACTACCTCCGGCACACTTATTGAATGCTATAAGTCATAGCTCTCCCGCAGTAGAACATTTAACACCTGTCTTGTAAAAAGAGCCTAGACTCTTTTGAAATGAATTAATCTCTCTCCCTGCCACTTCTGCCTTTCTTCATTGGCCCACTGCTTCCTCTCTAATGCTTACACTGTTTTTGTTAAAAGTAATGAGGGCTTTCCAGTGAGCTGGACCCTAGTGAAAAATTCAGAGAGCAAGCGAGCAAATTTCAGATAGGAAAGGGAAGAAATAACTGCAGAAGCTATTGAGCCTCAGTCTCCCTGTAAAAGTATTTGCCTTTGGAAAGATCTTCAGACAGCATCATTTTAGCTTTTTTTGTTGTTAGGAAAGGTTACTTTCAAAGAGAGCAGTAAATCCCCAGTATCATTATGCAGGAGTGCGACACATTTAACATTCAATGCCAAATTCACGATTTGGGGTTTCTGGAACTTCCACCTTGTAAATATGTCCAACCCAAATGGAACGTATTTAGTCAATTCAGTCAGAAGAAACTTTGCTCAAATAGGAAAGCAGCTTACCCAAGGGAACTTTTACATAAAGTTGAAGCAATTAGGTCTGGAAGGATTAATCACAGAACGCACTTCTTTAATGGATGGGTTAATAACGTGAAGGACTGAATGCTCCTCCTGCCTTCCACATCCAGAAACTGAAAGTTACTTTCCTTGCAGATGTGCGTTCAGTATGACAAAAGAGAGGTCTGACTGGAAGAGATGAATAGAGGAGCTCTGGGGAAGAGACTGCACCCTCACTCTCAGCTGAGTTGCACCCTACTTTAAGTAGGCTTCTAGGGGCTATATTTGTAGAGTAAGATACTGTTTGAGGCAAGTACAACTGGCCAATTCTGGCCCTGTGAGAAGAAAGCAAACAGAGGCAATTTTCCACAACTATCAACACTATTTCTGAATGGCAATCATCTTATTTTAATTTCTTTCCCTAAACTTTTCAAGCAGGACAAAGAGTGATAGCGAGCCAGATTTTGCTTATGTGGCTCTGTTAGCAATTATAATATTTGCCACTGCAAATCTAAACTAGCTGCCTCTGTTTTAGATTTTTTCAGCTGTGCAAGAAATGATTGCTGTTATGTTAAATGACTGACAATGCTGGAAAAGTGTGTGTGTATGTGGGGGGATATACTGTTTTTTTACACTAGTGAATTGCAGGATTTCTTCACACTTCTTTTAACACAACCATCTTTAAGCACGCGGCTATAGTTTGGGTTGGGGCACATCTGGGCATTTATTGGTACAGAATTTCTTTCTAATCCAAACTTCTCAAAACCATGGCTATACAATTCAACTCTAGCCCAGGTCAGTCCCGGATGGAAGGACATTACTATCTGATGCCTGCACGAGGATTTATGTGAAACGATGGCTGGTTTCAGTGGGATTTCTTGGGGAAAGGTCATGACTTCATGAAATCCCTAGTAGTGACTGCCACTGACAGCCCTGTTGGCTGTTCCATCAATGAGGTCAAGACTGCCACAGAATCTGAATACCCTTCTTGCTCCTAGGAGCTACCCCCTCTTGAGTCAGGCTTATGTACCCTGACTGGATAGTAAAACACAAGTTTGCATTGCTATTGCCTGGGCCATAAATATCTTGGAATGGAGGGCTCTAATCCCCAGGATTCTTACTGGTCTCTAACACTCTTCTGAGCATTAGTCACTTGGAAATATGGCATCTGTCAACTTTATGCAAAGAATTGCAGGTGAGGCTTAAAATCCAGTGGCAATTTCACTTTGCCTATATTATGCAAGGGCAGATATGTAAACAAAATCTACACACATCACACAAATGGTTCAATTTTGTGAGAGATCACAAGTGATGGCAAGGCAATTTTGTGGTGCTTTAGAATTAATTTTAAAGAAATACATACACACAAGTAAATTAAACGCAGTAACAAATACTTGTCGGGTGGTATTACACAGTAAAATACCACCTTTATTTCACACTTCCCATGATGTGCTGGAAAGTGTGGCATGCATGTTTGTTACGTTTAGTTGCACAAGGCAATTATTTTTGTTTCTCAAGAAGTATACCAGCTCTAAATGTGGACATCTTGAGCTTGCTGCATCAGCTGTTTTCTAACTTTGGTAATGATCTGACATTTGAGGATACACACAAGCCAGCTATTTACTCACACCTTCTCATTCTTTCCAACATAGTGTTCAATTAATCCTTACAGTATTTAAAATAAGGTCCAGGCTGCACGTGTGTTCTTCCTAAAAGACTTTGAAAAACAAGAGACAGGAATTCAGGATTGTCGCAGGGCACTTCCATGCCCTGCTCCTAGTAAGACCCAAACTTGGGAAGGGGAGATGTGTCGCAGGGCACTGGAGTGCCTGCTCCTAGAAAAGGACAGGTGTGGGTTGCTGGGGCAACCACTGAGGTCAGCTGACCAGGAGGGGGCAGGGCCAGGCCTATATAAACAGCCTAGGCTGAGGCCAAGCAGGCAGTTCCCCTCTGGCAGCTGAGAAAGGGAGAGCTCTGCAGGAACAGAAGCTAGATGGCCTGACCAGCATTGGTTGAGGACTGGGGAAGCAAGCCCTGGTAGGGTGCTAAAGGGTGAGTAGCTGGAGGGCTTAGAAGTTGTAGCCAGTTTGGCATGGAGTTTATGTTGGAGCCCAGGAGTGTGAGTTTTCTGTTTTCTGGTTGTTGTATTACACCGGAGGACTGGGTGAGGCTGTAGGGGTTGGAGGAGGCCTCATAGGAGCTCCCCAGTAGCGTGGGGGGGTTCCTGGTGCCAGGGAGGGCACAGCAATCGGGTGCCAGAGAAGGCACAGCAGTTCAGTGCTGGAGAAGGTGCTGTGTTTTGAGGTGTCCTGACCCTGGCCCCAGTGTAGGCAGAAGTGGGAGGAGCCCAGTGTGGGCATAGGCAAGAAGCCCCAGTGGGGCATAAGAACCAGGGAGGGGTCTGGGGGCCAGGTAAGGCCAAGGCCGCCTGAGCCCTGAGCGCGGAGACCGCGAGGTGTAGGCCCCGGTTGGGGGCGGGAGCGCAAGGTGTAGGCGCCAGTTGGGGGCGAGAGCACGGGAATACAAGAATAAAAGGCCCCAGGGAGGGCGATCGTGTTGGGATAAGCCCCAGGGAGGGCGATTTGCACCTTATCAGGATAAGGAGCCCAGAGAAGGGCGAGCATACGGGTAGGAGCCCAGAGAGGGCCGCTAACGAAGACAATAGACTTAGCAACGTCCGGGACAACTGAGAGGCTTGGGGCATGGTATAAGGGGTGGTAGGAGCCACGCACAGCACATAGGACTGGGTGCACTAGATCGACCTACACAGGACAAAGGGCTGGGATAAAAAAGGGCACTGTGCTCAAGAGGGTAAAAGGCAGCCTCCCTTATAATACTTCCATTACCAGCAAGACGTGGCAGGCAAGAGAGAGGGTGCGTGGACACCCACTTGACACAGTAGGGGGTGCCAGGAGAGATCATGGCCGCTCCTGGGTCCCCGCCCCGTGACAAAGATGCCACTGGATTCTGGCATAGAATTGACAGAAGTCAATTCTATTCTTCATGTTTAATATTTTTCAATCTGACTGGTTGCTAATTCAGTTAAGTTACCAAAAGTTAATCACTGAGAGATTGCTTGGAGAAAGAGTTGGAGAGGTAGAAGCTGATGAAGGATACAAAGTTTTAAAAGATTATTTGGCTTTTGTTTCTAATGAAAAGATTGTTCAGGCTACATTGGAACAAAGCAAAACCAAGCAGTTCTGTTGTGTGGCAAGGAATCAGCCCCAAACACCCCTAAATTTACGTCTACCTGAGATTAAACATTCTAAAATCGGTGCATGTACTAGATGTTTGTTAATTCCCAAATAACAATTATATACTGATAAGCCTTTAATGTTCCTAGAAGTGACAGTAGAACATGGACATGAAATATTCCACATATTCATGGCAACAGGAAGTGCAGCAACCCTGTATTAGCAGCGAGACACTGGAGAAGCAATATAGAGCCAAATGTCCTTCCTTTTGCAATGTCACGGGGAGAATGACATGAACAAATATGTCCAAAGCAAAAATTAAGTGGAAAAAAAAAATCAGATCACTTTCACTTTGAATTCATTTTTGCTGGAATACCAAGGCAAGCTCCTTTATGGAAAGGAATTCATTAGCTACTGTTTAACAAAGTGAAATGTACAGCTTTAGTTTTTAATTGCTCTTACATGTGCAGTAATTTCCTCTTTTATTCTTCTTTTTAAGAATAATGCATGATCCTCAATGCAGAAGCTCTTCATACAGGGCTGTGGTAAGTTGCCTTAATACACTTCAGCACAAAGCATGCATTTTTTCAGGAGCTGCTCTGAGAAGCAATACAGCAGTAACTAAGCCAGGCAGATGGAAACTGAATATTAACTGCCCCCCTCCCCTGAAGTGCACAGCTCACTTACCTTTTCTCATAGCCAGCAAAAGCCTGCCTTCCTCTCAGCGGAGCAGCACCCACATGCAGAGTTCCAAATAGAAGACACTCTAGCCAATTGCAGGCAACCTGTCAGGCCACATGGCATGCTGGGAACTGTAGTCCCCAGGTCCAGACCAGAAAACACAGGCTTCACCTTCACTATTTAGAGCAGTGGTTCTCAACCTTTTGGAGTCAGGGCATCCCTCCATAACACCTCTTACTTTGGTGCAACAACGGTTGAGACCCACTGTTGTACTGCCTCCGCTTACCAGGTAACTAACTTATTCAATAAGGAGTTTATCAGACTTTTAATATTTCCCTTTTCCCACAAGAGCGTAAGACAGCAGCAGTGCAATTGCTGGCTTCTGTCCATATTCATGTAAAAAAAACAAAACAAAACAAAACAAAAAAAAAAA
>NW_017728993.1:34701361-34702448 GCF_001723915.1 Gavialis gangeticus | reverse complement strand
AAATTCTCAATTTGTTGCAATGGAATTATTCCAGGTTTACACCATGTTAACTGAGATAGGAACCAAGCCTAGACAGCAAAATAAAGTGCTATTCTAATCTTTTATCTTTGTTAGAAGCTCCCACTGATATGAATAGGATTGTCAAGAGTGGAAAAAAGGTAAAATAGCACATTATATTAATTCATATTGACCCCATATATATCCTAGATTATGTAACAATTTTATCTCTGGGATTAACAGAAAGTATGAGGTTGTGATTGTGAACTCTTTAAAATAGTAAACTGGGTGCAAGTGGGAGAGAGGCTGTTATAATAAAGACCCAGGTATTTGTATCCTTATGTAACCAAAGTGCTCTGGCAGCATATCAATGAATCCTTACAACAGTGGCTGTCAGACTGGGGGACTGCCACCAGGGCCAGGTGGCACACCTCCCGCAGAGCCTTATGTGGAAGAGGCTGTGGCACGAGTGCCAGCTCTCGCTGCAGCCCTTTGTGGTCTGACCCCAAATGCCCCACCCAGAAGAAGGCAGGCAGGACAGTTCCACCTGCCTCACATGCTTGTTTCTGGAAGCAAATGTGAGAGGTTGGACTGAGAATGACTGGGGCAATAGCAGGCACCTGTGCCACAGCTACTTCCTGATCTGGCTCTGCAGGAGATGCATGGTAGCAGCACGGTATCCAAGCTGTGGTACCCTGAAAGGCTATCCCAAGCTGTGGCAGCCCAGCTGAGAACCACTGAATCTAGATTTGCTTTGGCGAGTTACTAGTTGGCAGAAAAGTCCCTCATGCCCCTCTTAGGGCACCAATTAAAGGAGCAGGGCATTTATCTTAACCTTCTGCTTGTAAACAGCCTTGCCAACATACAGATCTGTGTAAACATGGGTGACTGGTGCCTCCTGGAACTGGGGGGTACAATTTGTGGGCAGCAGCATTGGCAGCGGGGTGATGAACAGCGACCACTTGCAGAGGCTGGTGTTGGCAGCGTGGGGTCAGGGTGGCGACTGCCTGCAGAAGCTGGTAGCAGTGGGGGTGGTGAGCGGCAAACTGCTCTGGGTCAAGATTCGGGGGGGGCAGGGGGAGAGGGATTT
>NW_017728993.1:34678729-34701204 GCF_001723915.1 Gavialis gangeticus | reverse complement strand
AAGTGGCCAATCCCGGGGGGGCAGATCACCCCCGGGATTGGCCACTTGCCCCCCCAACCCCCGTTGCTTACGTGTATAAATGATTCATGTTTAAAGAAAGTTATAAGCAGGGTAACTGCTGATTAGGGAGAGAACAGTACTTCCTGTTCAGGACTGGCAGAGTTTGCTTTGGTAAAATATTTAGTGTTCATGCTGGTTTGCCTTATTTTCTCTTGCTGTCCACTTTGAGACAGAATCCACTCGTTAGGAAGAGTTTGGGCAAAAATGCTGAGGGAGATTTTATCCAAACTGATTCAGAAGGTAAAACTCCTTATTCTCAATGAGTACCTGGTGCACCCCTGTAGGAAACTGCAGCTAACTGATGGTGAAGAATTCATTCTGTGTTTTGATTTGGTTTTGTTGGCCTTAAAATTAACTCTTACCACAGACATGGAAGGCAATTTGAAACTGGCACATATTTAGGCTGATTCACTGCCACCTTTCTGCCAACAGACTTATCATTATTTCTACTACTAACAGCAGAAGCCTTAAAGAAGTCTTAAAGAAAATCCTCCATCACATCACTCACTTTCTAAGAGGGTAGAACTGAAAACGACTCTGGCCCATAAAGTCTGGTCCTACTGCATTTCGGATAATACCACCACACAGTTTCCTGACTAACTTATATAGCCCCATCTTAAAACCAATCGGAGTTTCTTACCTCCACTCGTCCCATTAGATGGCTGCTCTGGAATATTACTGATCTGAAAGAGAGACTAAGAGAAACCTTCTCCAACTTAAATGTATCCGTGGCTAGGTTATACCCATTGTTGTTCTTGAGCCATCATTGTTCTTTAAATTTAAATAGCTCTTCTCATTCCCGTGAGTCTATCAACTCAAGATAATTACTGACAACCATCAATCTCCTCTCTCCATTTTTCTAGGCCAAGGCTTTTAGTCTCATCTCACAAGATAGGCTCTACTGTCCTTTTAATATATATATTAAAAAAAATGCTAGAAAGGATTTCTTAGGGTGATATATTTTATTGGACTAACTGCGTAGTTGGGATTGAGTTAGACAAGCTTTCAAATGCAAGACATCTTTCTTCAGGTCTAACCATAATTATGCTTTACTTGGTTTGTTCTGGTCAGATCTGAAGAGGAATGTTTTCCATTCAAAAGCTTGTCCAACTCTATCCAAATTAAACAGTTCGGCCAATGAAAGATACCACTCTAAGAAATCCTTGCCTCTTGTATAATTCCTGGACCATCACAGCTACAAAATTAAGCGCTTAGGAATCTATAATAACTGTCCATCTGTTTAAAGTAGTGTTATTACAGATTCCTAAATGCCTTTTAATCCTGGCCTAATGTTTTCATTCAGCTGTACTGTGGGGGATTTACAACAAGTCCCTCCTCTGAGAGAGCTCTGTTTCATCTGCATGTTCTTCACTGAATTTAAGGCTTTTTTGATCCTATTAACAGACTCCATGGAAACATGTTCTACAAATCTCCATGGCTTTTGTACCGTAGGGCACTTCCATACACTGGGCATATGCAGGCCTCATGCAAGTAGGCAAGTCTCCAGTGAAGTGAATGGAATTGCAGCTTCTTTATACCAGGGCTGACAATGATTGCCAGTTACCCTATAACCAAATCAAATGAAGCATTTTTACTTCTGTTTCGGGTTGTTTTTAACTCTGAAGTATTGAGTTTTGAAATGAAAAATCACAGCAAACCTTTCTAACTCTTGAATTGTATCCACATTGCTTACAATTTCCTGCCCTACTTATTTTGCTGTGCTTATTGCCATTATGGTAATTCGTCCTGTATTTCAGAAAGCTGCTGTCCAGTCTTAATCTTTGCTAATTTGAAGATTATATTTAAGAACAAAAAACCCAACAAATATCAAATTTATGAGCAACACCATCTGCTCCATCCATAATACCAGCACTGCCCGGGCATACAAGCATATACTTCCCTTGCCAGAGATAAAGCAGCAGGCAGCATTTCAAAGAAACATTTTGAAATGTCAAAGTTGTAAAATACTATATATTTCAACAAAACATGTTTACTTTAATACAGTGAGGAAACAATATCCCAATTAAATACCTGTGTGTCCCAGGAGAGATCCAAGAGGGAGCATGCTCTATTCATCTGACATTATTTGATTGCACAGTGTACACCACAATATGCAAAATGATTATGTTTACACACCAAATTAGGGAGTTCTGTATTGGTGGGGATGGGTTTCTTGTTTTGAACTATTCCTGCCTTTACAATATCAAAATTAATACTAAAAAGGAAGGACTGATGTGGATTTCAGGTGGGGCAGGGCACACCTCTTTGCTCAGCTGGAGTAGACAGCTTGAGCCAAAGTTAGACCATTCACGCTGTGAGGGGAGGTGCAAAGCATCCTGGGATGCTGGAGGACTGAGTTAACTTGAATATGGAGGGGACTTGGGACAGAAATTCAATAAACTAATTTAACCTAAATCAGTTACATCTGATACTATATCCATCCAGGTTTATTGTAAACCAGTTTCAGCCATTTTGAAAGTGCTTTGCGTGTGCTGAACTTCTGTTGTGTTGCAGGTTTGAATTGGTTTCCGACCACTTATACTGGTTGGCGTGCAACTTCTGCCCCTAGTCCTGAGGCTTAATTCCCAGAGGTGCTGGGTATTTGCAGCTTCCTCCCATTGACTTCACTTGGGGTTGTGGTGATCAGCATCTTCCAAAATTCAGCCCTGATCAAAGAATAGTAAAGTATGGGTTTAAAGCTAAGTGTTGCTGGCTGAAACACCTTTTTTTCCCTCCCCTCCCCTCCCCCAGAGGCTACATTAGAAGACAGATACAGTCGTTAGCCTCTATGCAACACTACTGATTCTATATTAAATGTTGGATCCCATGTTGGTCACTGTTTTGCTTAACTCCTCACACCCCTCCCCAATTGACAGAAGGCTCTCAGCACTTTAAAATACCAAATTACACTTTTGCAATTCCAATTATCCTAATAATTTCATGTCCCTGTATAGGTACATCCAGATTTGATAAACATTCAGCTCTGTACTGAATTTCTCTTGGCCAGTCACTTTTTTTTTTGCATTTATTCTCCCTCTGAAGGAGTTTATATTGTTTAATTTTCAGTTTTTAAATTTTCAGAGAGGATGTAGAATAGTTTTCCAAGTGCATCATCCTTAGGACTTTGAAACAGAAGCAATGTCTAATCGCATATCACACGTACCGTATGTCTGAACATTTTAAGTACAGATACAGATAATACACGACACACAATATGTAATGTTTCACAAGAACAAGTAAAGGCAACTGGTAAACAAAATACCTTTAAAATTAAAAGATTTCTAAGTAAAGAGATGTAGGGCCTAGAATGAACTTTGTGAAAGATTAAGGCCATTATTTTCAAAGGCAGGAGCTCAAAATTTGGCTTTTAAATTCATTTAAGCACCTCGACATGCCCCAATTTAAAATACATTGACATCCAATAGAAAGACACCACTGATTTCACTCAATGTTAGACTAGGCTTTAAGGGCACCTATACACATGCCTGATGCCTGCTCCAATGCATGCTAATTAGTATAATCCAGTAGCCTCGGCATCTTGTGTATTCAGCGTCCCGACACTTCAAAATGGCGGTGGAGGCACTTTAACTAAGGCTCGTAGAACTTCAGCAGCTCCCAAGAGCCACTCTAATTAAAGCACCCCTACCCCAGCATGTGTAAAGGCACCCATTCAGTTTCATTACTATTGGTGCAGTGAAATACGAAGAACTGTTTTGGCAAGATTAGCATCAAACACTTCTTTTTAGTGTTATTAATATAAAAAGTAGATGCAAGAGGCATTTATCCATTGTTACACAGTTCCATGGTGATTTTTTAATTGTTATTTCATGCCACTGGTAGCTACAAGAAGTAGGCATCATTTAAGATTTATTTTAGCTATGAAAATGATTTAGCCTTGAATTACTTAAGTGTCATGAATTAGTAGGTTAAAACCAGGGCTGGAACCCAGGAACTCCAGCATTCCACTTCTGGCTCTGATGTTCTTAACATCTCTAACAGTTCCCTCACAAAGAAAAAAATATACCTCCCTTGGAGTGGGTTGAGAGAGTTAATATTTGTAAAGCATTTTGAAGACAAAAGCTATTACTATACACCTTGACTTAATTATGTTATATAATGTCAGTTATTGTAGCTGACAAACACTGTCCATGAAGACGCATCTCTTTTCAACAACCTTTAAACAAGCATTTTCCTCACTTTTGTCTGTTCATATGCACACAAAATAGTTAATTTTTCCTGTTCGTCCTGATCCAAACCTTAAAAAATATGCCATCTACTGGCCAGTCTCCTTTATTGCAATCGCTGGTATATTGGGTTGGTAGAGAAGCAAAGCCAAAAATGGAAGGATGAGTTGTTTTTATAACATTTGGAAGTAATTTGGAACCTAATGTGGACCCCTCATTCCATTCAAACCCCTCTTGGGTTTGAGGTTTCAGCCATACTTTTCTTTATAAAAAGGTTAGAAAAAATAAATCGGATACAAAGAATAAATTTAGATGCAAGAAATCTTTTGCCATTCATGAAACAGGGATAATCATACTTTTCTTAACACTTGCAAATAATTACAAGAAGAATATAGAGGATCTGAAATTTTGACTTATACAATCAGTATTCATACAATCAGTATTAGCTGGAACCTCAGGCATTTGGCTTAGAAAGAGGAACATACTGAGTAACTGCCCCAAAATAGCTTTCTTTATATGAAAGAAAGCATACTTGCTTAACCACATCATTTTTTGATTTTTTTTTTTTTTTTTTTTTTTTTTTACTATAAGAACCAAGTGGAAGCTCTGTATATAAAATAAAGGAAATACTAAACTGTTAGAAAAGTGGATTTGCAATTCCTATCCTTTTGGATAGTGTTAGTGATGTGGCCAGGGATGACACCTCAAAGAATTAAGCCTTTACCTGTTCTTTTGATGGTATCTAGGTAAAGACCTAAATGCTTGCTAGTTTCCTTTGTACTATCTAGCTTCCACATGGCTATTGATTAATGGATAGACCAGATTTATAATGCATCTTTACAGAACCACTCCCATTCAAACCTTCAGTAGTTGGTTTTAATTTAATCCCAACACTTTGCCAACGTTCTTCATGCATTCTAGAAACTTAAAGAGCAGGCTGTAATTATTGTAATACCTTTTTTTGGCAAAGTCCACAGAAACAGAAAATGCAGACCTAGTAAAAGAATACTTACAACACCACATTTGAAACACTGGAAACCCAAGCTGGTATTACTATAGAAAGCAAAGGCAGAATGAAAACCACATAATGACCTCTTGGAGACAGAGCTCAATAACAATGGTCTGACAAATGCTCATTTTGGACATTGTTACCTGCTCACCAATAAAGTGGCGATCCAAAAAATGGATATGCATATACTTATAAGAATAAAGTCATTAATGTCATTGATGACTTTATTCATATAAGTATATGCAGCCATCCATTTCCATTATTAATTGAGTTAAGATGCTTTGTGCAATGTTTCAGAGTGAAAGCTTACAAAGGTATTTTCTTCAGTACTTCCCTAGTTACATGAAAGGAACCCTGCAGGCTAAGGAATTCCCTTCTGTCGTCTTAGACTGTGCGCAGCAGCCACGGAGGGTCCACTGTGCTTGTGCCAGAGGTGAGACTCAAGCCAACTTTTAGAATGACATCTTAGAAAGGGCCTTTAGAGAAGGGAAAAAGGTTTAGCATTTAACTAGAGCCAGTAGCTTGGAACATCCAGGGCATGTCTATATGTGCCTATTAATGCACTGGGATAAAGTCCGGAGGTTATCGTCCCAGAGTTTATTGCTCCTGGGTGTACATCTTCATGTATGCCTGGGATTGCAGCTCCTTGAGCCAAGTTGGAGCAGCCCCAGCTGGCAGGAGGCCCCCGGGGGCTCATCTTCCCTCAGCTGTGTGCTGTGGAGGGGCTGGCTGGGGCATGAGGGTGCTATAGTGCAGGGCTAGCTGGCAGGCAGCCCCTGCACTGAAGCACCTTCATGCCCCACGCAGTTGGAGCAGTGTCTACACATGCACTGCTGTGGAGTTATTACTCTGCAGTTGGATAGTAATTGTACTTGCAAGTACTATCCAGCTGCAGAGTAAATTTGTTTACTCTAGCCTAACAGGGGTGCACATGTAGACAAGAGACATCTATTGTACAACTATTAAGTCTACTGCACAGTCAACATCTTGTGTAGACATACCCCCACAGAAGAAGCATACAGGGACTGGGCTAGACTAGCAGCCTTATAATAGCTATAAGCACTGCCATCTGCCCAGTCCACAGGTTGGGGTGTGGAGCAGATTCTCTTTTACTTGATCCAAATAATCTCTTTTACTTAATCCAGACCAGTTATTTTGGGTTTTGTGGGAAGGAAAGCATTCTAATCCTTAGCTGTTTTTAGTTGGTCTAATAAAAGATATCAGATTTACCCAAAGAAGCTTGTCGACCCTTAGCTACTGGAGATAAACTTTTATCTGCGATTGTAAGGGATAGGACTAGGAGCAATGGCCTCAAACTGCAGCAGAAGAAATTTAGATTGCAGATTAGGATGAACTTTCTGACTATGAGGGGAGTCAAGCACTGGGAAAGAGTACCTAATGAGGATATGCAATCTCCATTCTTAGAAATTTTCAAGAACAGATTAGATAAATGCTTGACTACATGGTTTAGTCGTGGATGGTCCTGCCTTGAGAAGGGGGCTGGTCTAGAACTTGTGAAGTCGCTTCCAGCTATACTTTCTTATGATCTTAAGCAATGCTATTTTATGTCTTGTCTTCCCACACCATCTGCTTACAGTGACGGAAAAAAGTGTAATCTCTGGGGTGCTTCCTGTGAGCACAACAGCAGTAGCTACTGGCTTAGTTCAATGGAGAGTGATTTTTTTTTTTTTTTTTAAAAAGAGCTCATGTCAGAAGACAAGGTTAGAAGGGGTTGAAGACTAAGGAACATGTAGTTGCATATGATGTGTTTTAAAGAGCAGTGGCTGGAAAAGGGGCTTTCATAATCAGTAGGTATCTAATAATTGTACTTTCATCAGGCAAATGTCTTTGCCTCAGTCAGTTAGTAGTTCTCTGTCATACCGTCTTTATGAAAAGGTGGTATATTAAGCAAATCGTATTTTATCATCTTTTAATAATATAAGATTTGAGATATTTTCATGGAAAGTTGGCTTTATATTTTTTTTCCTTGGAAAACCAAAACAATTGTTTTGAACAAAAAATAGAACAAAAATCAGTTATGGGCAATTTTTTCAAGCTTTGGCTGTTTACAACAAATGGGGGGTAGCGGTTTTCAGTTTTTTGATGCAACATCTAAGTTTCCTGTGGATAAATTAGATTTTCCAAAAACTGCTAATCATTCATTTTATGGCACCTCTGTGCTACACGTGGCTTTGGCAAACCCACTTCAAGATAAATTGAAGCTTGGAGCTGATTAACCAATCACATAACACTCAGCTACAGTAGAGGCCAAATATCAAACAACAGCTTACAAGTTTTGCAAACACGTTAGTTGGGGTGAAAAGAAACCTAAACATTTTTAAAGCAGTGTTGAGAGGCTGACAATACTTAAAATAGGACTAAGTCAACCTAGGAGATAACACCATGCTGATTAGCACATGGAAAATGATCTTTATTAGTGATAAACTAAAAGCCAACAACTGTAACAGCAATGCAAAATCACATTAGATAGAGTTTCAGAAAATTCTCTCACCAGAGGGAAATTAGAAAGAACTAAAGGCTGTTTTGTAGACTAGAAGAAACCTACACACACAAGGAAAAAATGCAATTACAGGCTAGCTTTATGATTAGATGTGTGTAGTGAAAGAGAGCCCTTTGCACTTTATAGCTGAATCCTTTTCTTTCCGAATAAGTTTAGTTGTAGAGCATATTACAAGAAATTTTTACTTCTGTTAAGCTGAAAAAAAAAAAATCTTGGTTTTAGGTAACAGCAGCCTCCATAGAAAATTCTTGTATGAGACTAAACCTTACAACTGGGAGGAATACTCACCATCAACCCCCTTCTCCTCTCTGGTTCCTTTCAGTGTATGCACTTAAAAGCACTGACTAAACCTTAATGCTCTGTGAGGTAGACAGAAGGGTGAAGTGAAGCACAAAGAAGTAAAGTAACTTGCCGATGGTCAGTGGCAGAGAACATGGAAGTCCTGATGCCTGCTCCCCTGTTTCAGTCACTGCACTGGTCCAAATGGAAACTATGAAGCAGAAGGCAATTAAAAGCACTTTTCTTTCTATCATTCTTTATGGTAAACTAATAGCTATTTGAAAAACTAGGCATGCATAGAAATGATGCAATGTCAGTACACAATAAGAATCATACTTCAAACAGAAGATAACACTTGCCACTTACAGTTTGTAAACCAAAACTGACGCATTGTAAAAGAAAATTAGGAAAAAGCCCTCCATTCACCAACATTCTTGCACATTAAATTCAGCTTTAAAAAAAAAAAGTATTTTAGTAGGTTAATGTTTATCAAATGTAAAACACTGGAAATACAGCAGAGAAAGAAGTGTTATTTTTAGGTTCAAGAATGATCTAAAGAACAGTGAAAAGCATGAACAAGCATTCAACAATATCCCTTTAATTAAGAGTCCAGACAGAAATTAATTGTCAACAGCAGAATGTTAAATTAAGTACTAGAACTTTCATTTTCATGTTAGTTAAAAATTCTTCTAAATACAGAAATACATGTGCTCTGCTTACCATTATGCTATTGTCTGTAAATGTTACACCTGTATTTCATTGCCATTCAAGGTACATGCTCAGGTTTTAGTAATACAGAAATTCCACCTTTATTAGAAAGCCAACAAGGATCACTATCTAAAAGTCCTCAGTAAAACAAATGAACAGCCGAAAAGGTGGAATATCTCTAAATTAGGACTTAACAGTCACTTCCCCTTCATGAGAAAAAATAAATAAAAATCACAGGGTCTGAAATGTCTCTCAGATATAGGCTTAAGAGATCCAAGAATGAGAGTTGCAAACCACCTGCTAGAGGGTCACACACTTGTGTATGCTGGCTAATGTGGCAGGCAGAAAAAGGGGCAGGAATAGTCTCTAATCTCAAACCTGTTGCAACTGAACCTAAATTCCACTGTGTCAAAGTCACTCCTCATCTTTTTCTTGAGTTACCATTTTCACACCAGCAATGTTCCTTTGGTAACCCTAAACCCTAACCTTGCTGTCTAATTCAACGCTTCCTTAATAGCTCTCTGCCTGGAGCATGACATGAACACTTTTCAGTGCAAGTAGAACAATGTGAATGGGGAAAGGTAAAATGACTTCACTCAAATAATACATAGTGTGGCAGGACCCAGTGGTCTCCAGCTTAACTTCTAACTCAACCAATATAGTTGCTTCTCTGCGGCAGGCCCTGCCATTTTAGGTCTTAAACCTCAAAGAACCTCTGTCCTTACCTGAAGGTGATGACCTCAGTTTCCTGATTCAACTAATTGGACTGAAGTACACAAATGAACTGGAAGAGGAAAGAGACTAATGACAACTCGAGTTACCTTTCATACCACAATACCTAGTTACAAATGGATACAGCCTCTCTCAGTGTCCCACTTGTCACCAAAATTAGTAAGTTTTCCTTGTTGGTTCCCTGAAATTTTGGAATTGATTGGATAACCATTAAAAGGTGGCAGATTACAGACAGGGGCATTCAGCTGATATTAGGTCTCATTCATTCAGCAATTTCTCTCTCTCTAAATTGACCTTAGTCCCCATGTCACAACTTCTTGAAAAACAGAATGATCACATATCCCTCGAACACCATTTTACTTGGTCTCCATCTATACAATTTGTGTTGTTGGCAAAACAGTCGTCATTTCCACTGTATACAGAATGAAGGCCAGAGGAACTGCTGTGCTAGATGCACCACGACTCCTTAAGGCTGCTTCTTGATAGAAAAGAGATCATATCTGGCAAGTCGTGAGTGATTTCTGTTTTGCCTGTGAATATCTGAGCCATTTTTCCTCTATCAAGAGAAATGTTTAAATAGCTAACTTTATGACTGAAAGCACTATGAGATGAGCTTACGCAAGTCCCTTGGTATATCTTTCTGCTTGCCACAAACTGACTCAGAGAAGCACAACAGGCATGCTACCCTTATACTCCAGAAGGAAAGGGATTGAGTAAATGTGATTTTTTTTAAATCCAATTTTGCACTGGTCCAAGTAACAAATTATTTTTCACCTCCTGAGAAGAGAGGACTACATATAGACCAAGGTATTGTTTCAAATGTAATTGCAAGACCTTCAGAACAGATGCTTGTGAAAGTATGCAAGTGATTTCATGAAAATGTAAATATCCATTAGGTCTTGCACCGTTAAGCAGAATCTGAATGGAATGGTGACTCATAATGATGCAAAGAGGATTCCTATTGGAGACAGACAAATTTCTGTGAAGCAAAGCAAGCCTTTTGGAGTCCAGGAAGATAAGTTATAAGTGTTAGTACAGTAGCTGTTAGATTTAATGTAGACCTTTATTCATTTAACCTCAAGATATTAGAGAATGGAAGTTATTACGAGAGCCTAGATCGCACCTTAATCTAACTGAAAGTCATCCATGTAAGGGAACTCCTATATAAACCTCTGCTGTGGAGTTGAACACACATTACTGCCAGAAACTTGGAAATGTTGACCCATCTAACTGGAAATGGGCACTGCCTAGCTAAACCATAACACACTTTTTGTGCATTTTATTAATGAAGTGGAAAATCCCAAGGCCAAAGGTCTCAAACTACTCTTCAACTGGTACCTCGTTAAACTTTGAAATATCTGGCATAACGCAAGACTTCTTTGTGCTGTCTTTTATTTGGTATTGGACAATGCAGTAATAAGCACTTTGCCAATGAAGAGATCTAGACTAGCTTTCCAGATCCCATCTGTAAAAGATAATGGGCTTTGTTTGCTCGATTGCTCTTTTTTTAAAGCAGTTTCTTAGGGAAGGTTTCCTTCCAACTTTTATCAGGATAACAAAAAACTCTCCTTAAAAAGAACAGAAATTATATACACCAAATTGAATGACATCTTCAGTGCTTGCAGTAAAAGAAAAACAAACAAACAAACATATTCTAACACTACAAAAAAGTAAAAGTAAAAAAAAAAATCCCGAAGGCCAAACCCAGAATCCCTAAACTCTAATACTGTATTATACAAGTAAAGTAATAGAAAGCCTAGTAAATAGGCTTGCAGCACATAGAACTCCTTAAGTTTCACAACCACAAAAAAGAAGTATTGAGAAAGAGGCAACAGTGCCTTTCTTGAAGATCACTTGCAGTAAGCCCTGCAGGTAGATATCTGCTGGCCTGACAGCTTTTACTCCTGTGAATTGTTTCATGGTCAGAGAAGCAAAATCACAGTTTGTACAGTTGGGGTGCAAAGAATATTTCAAGATGGACAGTTATTTTTAACAGAGAGATAAAGTATCCATGTGAGGCGATAAAGAAGAAAAGTTATTTGCATTTAATGGCCAGATTATTATTTTTGTTTAAAAGGTCCAATTCTTTGTCTTTTAACTATGCCTTTAATACCCTTGCTGTCCAAGCCAAACAACTTATTGCACAATTTAAGGGCTCTAACTTAATATGAGCACTATTGTATTTCAGAGCTTTCCTTTTTAATAGGCTTGTTAAAGTTAAATTTACTAGGTGTATGGCGATATACAGTGATTTATTCAATGTTCTGGTTCAAGAAGAAGCAGCACAATATTTCATGCAGTGTTGTACATAATTTAATTTGCACTTCTGTATATAAATTTTTTACTATATTGAACACTATTGCAGCACTTAAAAACATCTAATTATTTGCAAAAGACTGGTAAAATACTTAAAGGATTTAAAAATAAGGGTTTTAATGCAACTGACAAGAGAATAGAAAAGCAATTTACTTAATGAGATACAATCCTTTATGTTTGAAATGAAAGTTACATACAACTAGAGTACAGTTAAAATATATCATATAGTTCAACACTTAATTCCTCAATTGTGTAAAATTAACAAGCCTCTACTGTCATAGATATACAATTTTTCATACTGTGAAAAAGATTTTTGAAATTAAATACAAATAACATGATAGTCTTGTGGCTATATTTTTTATGATTGTATTTAAATGAGAGGGTTTTATAATATTCACATTGTCAAATGTACTTACTAATGCCACAGAAACTGTAACCTCCTCCTCCTCCCTTTCCAAAGTAAAATCTCATTTTCTTACTGAAGTCTATTATGCCATGTTAGAAATTTATTTTACTTTTCATACCTAACAGGCTTTTGATAAAATTTAAAAAAACCCATGGAAATAGGAGGCCTTTTCAACTTATGCTCAGATGGAGTTTATTTCCAACATCAAAAAGACATGTTTGAATTGGTCTCCTAGATTTTTCTGTCTCACTATACACTCAAAGTGAATTATCACTTTTTTTAATTTTAATTATTTATTTATTTATTTATTTTTTACAGAACAGAAAATCTTGGAAGCTTTTTTATAATTATAAATGTAATGACTGAAAATTAAAATCATAACAGAATTAAATTGTGATCTCCAGCATTTATTAAAATCTTTTAAAGTTCATAAATGACAACAAAGTTACTGTAGAATTTATCGCGTACAGCTAGCATACAACAGCATGTCCTCAGTCTAAATGAAATACAAAAGATTTTAATGTTTTCATACAAAGAATTTTTTAAATTTATTAACGTGATGATATATCTTTTTGTTACATAAAATTTGCTACAGCAAAGTCTCTTATACTTTCTTGCACGTATGTAAATATGGGTGGACAAAGACTGTGATCAGTGACAGCCTCCTAATGACGTTGTGCAAAGATGCTTGACAACCTAAACATACAGAATGTTGGATGGTACATTTCAAACTAGCTTGTAAAATGTCTAAAAAGGCTTCTTCTTTTTTTAAAAGAAGTGTCATACAGATTAAAAGGAAATAGTGTCAGTGGTTTATCTGACATTTAAAGAAATACAATGGCTATGCATCAATATAGCTCACCTTTAATAAAAACAATTCATCCTTGTATATGCACACAAATTGATCATAAAATATGATCCTAGTTTATTTTAAACCGTTTAAATGTGCTGTTTTAAGACAGGTCACTGGGATAGCCAGAATCAAGTGTACAAATAAAACTGGTATGGATAAATTTAAAAGCAAAAAAAAAGTGCTGAGTCACTGATTATTAACAAACACTGAAATAAATGTGTAAAAGTGCTGAAAGCTAACACAGGGTAGCAATATCTTTTAAGTCAGTTGGTGAGAGTATACAAACATAATTAAGCCAAATACTTATCTGTGTGACCGTACATTCCATTTCATTGAAAGAAAGTAGACTAGAAATGAAGACACAACATAACTAAAAACTGGCAGTTTTTAACTTTGTCTCTTTTTCACATGAACGAAGCACTGTAAAAGCAAAATAATCACAGCAGTACTCCATCCTCGGTTTACTAATATAGTATACCAGAATAAAAACTTGGCAATAACCTTTATTCTTAAACAGCTAACCAAAAGATAATCTTGTTCATCTAGCAATACATCCATTACATTAAATGCATTTGTTAACCCATGTTTCTTATAGCTAATAGCAGAGCAATTTTTTACATTTTTTTTTAAATTGATGCCTTTTTTAAAATTAAAAAGGTTTGAAACAAGTAATACTTTAGGAACCCCAACATTGGCATTTTTAAAAGATTAGTCATATGCTGTTACAATACTGACCAAAACTTCCTTTAAGAATTTAGGATTTATGGTGCTACAATCCATTTAACACCTACCAACTGAAATGCTGGCAATTCACTTGATTGAATATGGTCCAAAGCCCAGACCAAGTAGAACTGCTCCTGTTCAAGAGACTGTGTGGTTCCCATGGCACAGTCTGGTTATGGCATATTTATTTACTGCCCAGGTGGGGAACACAAAGGAAGGAGCCAGTGAAGAGAACTACAAGTATGTAGAAAACCAAGGCACAGGGTCTAGCTACTGTCCCCTACTTAAGCTGTCCAACTGATTCCACCTAAATTTGGTCAGTCTCCAGGAAGAAGGGTTTTTAAGTTAATTTAGCATACACTTATATGGCGATAAATACTACCTTCAAAAATGCTAAAAATGCTGGCTAGATTTAGTCTGAGCTACTAAGAAAGTTATTATAAACTGTAGCCTCAGACACAAGACAGACATGAAATATTTGCTGGCACAGACTAGAAGCAACACTTATCTTTCACTTCAGTCTAAATCACACTAGCTGCAACACCTTCCATTTCACTCGCACAAATAATACATTATTCAAAATAAAATGGAGCATTCGTGGGTAAAAAACTACTTTGTTTTAAAAGGGGGGAAATGAACAATACACAGAAACAAAGGAACAACAGAAACAAAAGGTAAGTAGGAAAGTGGTCTAGTATTGTGTGTTACAGCACAAGCAGTGCTTATTTAATTGTGCCTAGTTATAAGGGTTGGTGCAAACTGCACACATGGAAGATGGCAATAAAGACCTCAGTCAGCTTTGTGGAATGAAGTAACTAGGTAACTGTTTTGACATATGACGGTCTCAGCTCCAACTCATCAGTTAACAGAGTGCAAAGATCCCAATGTGAGCCCTGATGTCATCTTGTCCTCTTACATGTACTAAAAATCTGCAAATTCTTTTGCACATTTCTCTGTTAGAGACACACGAATATCTTCTTCTTCATAGTCATCAAAGTTGCTGGTATCTCCTGGGCCTCTGCACTTTGGTATGAATGGAGCTTCTACCTATATTTGAGATAAAAGCCATCTAAGATGTTAATCAGTTTAAAATAGTTCACTTGTAAAACAAACTATATTTACTGACATAACAGCAAGCACAACCAAAACGTACACTTTTCTATTAGTGGCAAGAAAGCCAGCTTAAGTTTGGGTTAAGAGGTAAACTGGTTTAAATAATGATATTTACTTGGGGATTTATAAAATGAACTCATTATGCAGTGCTGGAATATATGAATAGAAATTGAAAATAATAATATACAATGTATTGACAAGCATCAATGACTTCCATTTCAGAAGAAAGTTTGGCTCCCTCCCTCCCTATCTGTCTGAGCTACCATCTCACAGAGAAGCCTGAGCACATACAGCTATTTGTGCTCCTCTTGATTTAAAATATTTCACCATGGCCAGGGAATAGTATTCCAAGATGCCATACCACATAAAAGATGCAGTTTTTTTATTTATCTGCAGATGCAGATTTTTATTTACTTTTTGTTTAGACTTGAGCATCTAATCCCAGGCTATGATTCTGCTCCAAAGGATCACAGTCTCTCATCATTTTATACTATGATCCCCCAGCCCCCACTCACCCCTTTAGAGAAGCTATTAGCATTAAAAAATAATTTAGCTGTCTGCATAAGTATGTGCCAAACGGATGACAATGCACATAGCTGAACCAAGTATCCAAGTACTCAAGTGAGTTTAGCCACATGAGCTGGGCCTTGTTCTGGCAAGTGGACCTAGCCTATACTTAAATCAATGTCAGAAGAAATCCTAGCCTTGGCTGAAATCTTTATTTATAAAAAAAAATTCTGTTGGCACATTGCCAAAATTATTTTATTTTGGAGAAATGCAACTCCAGTACAGCAAATAATTCATATGTAGCATTTTTAAAGGAAAATAAATTAATTGACTGACTACTCAATTGAACACTTACTGGGAAGGGTGTGAGATTGGGGCAAAGTAGTATGGAGAACCATAGAGAGGGAGGGAAAGTAGTTTCTTACCAGTAACTGGAATTCTTTGAGATTCTTCAACATGTATTGTCCACGGGTACACTCCCACTATGTGTGTACATGTCTCAAGCACACAGAGTGGACACTTTTTGCAGCACTGATACAGTATGCATGGACCCTGCGTACTGTACAGGCATAAAGGGCAAAACACACTTCCTACTTCTTAGTTTCATTTGGAGCACAATCTCAGAGTTTCAAAACCCTGAGAAAGATGGGAAGTAGGGCAGGAAGTGGAATATGTGCATGGGGACAACACATTTTCAAGAATACCAGCTGCTGTAAGTTCTCTTCCTCCTTCAGGTGTTTGTCCATATGCTCATTCTCACTATCAGTGACTCCAAAGCATTGCCTATTTCTCCTAGGCTAACTATAGACAGTCAGAAAGCCTAAGGCTGAATCAATTCAATCTTTACAGGTTAGTCTACACTGAGTAGATTGAACTGATAAGCAAGTGAACACACATTCACTTGATTCCTGAAATGCAGCCACATGCCTGCAGTGGCCTCGCTCAAAAGGAGGGGGGGAGGGAATGGGAGAGGGGTAAGCACTAGAGCACACCTTCCTGCTCAGCTGGAGCAGACAGCTTGGGTCAAGACTAGCCCACCCACCCTGCTGGGAGGAGGTTGCAAGGGAGGTGCAAAGCATCCTGGGTTGTTGGGGGACTGTGAATTCTGAAGGGGATTTAGGACAGAAGTTCAATAAAAACTGATTTTACCTAAATCAGTTAAACTGATACTACATTCACCCAAGTTTATCTTAAACCATTTTGGCCATTTTGAAAATGGTTTGTGCGCACTGGACTTCTGGGCTAGGGACAGACATTCAAAAAGCCTGAGCCTGAATTGATTCAATCTTTGCAGGTTAGTCTGACTTGGCTAGGCTGAATCAGTTTGTAACTGCCGAGACATTCCAGAAATACAGGCACATACTTGCAGTGGCTTAGGCTAGAAGCCAGGGGCTGCTAGAGCAGCCCTCCCTTCCCTTCTACAATGCTGAGCTGAGGGGGGGGGCATGGCCAGGCACTGGCACGATGCTCTGATTAGGGAGGTGTTCCCCCCACTTCTGACCAGCCCAGCAAGGAATTGATAACTCAGTGTTTATCACCCCATTAAGAACACAGAAGGACTAGCTACCTGTTGATTCTACCTTTGTCCCATCTGCCACAGCACAGACCACAGCCAGCATGTGGTCTGCTAGCTAATGCTGAGGTGTCTGTGTAAGGCAGACAGGACAGGGATCTTTGCTTAGCAGGGAGTGGGGAGGGGAGGAGGGGAGCAGGGGGAAGCCTGCAGTTTCTGTAAGCTCCAGCCAGAAAGCAGGAGGGGAGGGGAGGGGCCAGCTCTGCTGTGGAGCAGAGAGCCCCGCCCAGCCTAAAGAGCATGCCAGGATGCTGGGGGAATCTGATTTAATTTAAACCAGGAAGGGGTCTGGGACAGACATTGCATAAACCAGTTTGACTGAAATCAGTTAAGTGTGATACTACACTCAACCAGGTTTGTCTCAAACTGATTTCAGCCATTTTCAAACTGGTTATATGCACTGAACATCTGTTCTGTTACAGGTTTAAAGCAGTTTCTGATCACTTAAACTGATTTATGTGTAATGCCGGTCCCTAGCCCTGCTGAGTTACAGATCTGAACTGGTTTCTGATCACTTATACCAGTTTGTGTGTAATTTCTGTCTCTAGCCCTGGACGTAGCTTTCAGAATCCTAGCCAAACACTGACTGCAGGACCAGTTCATTAAATTCAGTAACACCCCTGCAAGTTTCCATGATAGTACAAGGCTTGAGTAAAGGTGTGCAAAAAAGCCCAGGTGGCTTTGCAGATGTCAGATGCAAAGACAGGAGAAGTCACTGAACTAACCTTGGTTTTGGTGGAATGAGATCTGGCCAATGACAGTATGTTCACTTTACTGGCCTCCTAGAACACTAACACGGTGCAACATCTAAACTGGATAGTCTCCACTGAAATCACTACATCTTTGGAACTTTTGGCCAAGGAGGTTTTCTGAATAGCTTAGCTCTGTGACAGTAGAGCAGGTCTCAGTTCTTTGTAAAACAATACCTCAGTTCTTGAGGAATGAGTCTTGGAAAACAACAGCATGTCGATCTGTGAACTGAGATGGAATTCAGTGATAAACTTAGAAACCTTTGGCAAGTCCACAAGTAGACCAGTATGGAATACAAAAAGGGGCATGGGGGAATTTTGCATCAAAGCTTGGTTCTCAGCAACACTTCTTCTTGAAGCAATGACCACTTAACAGGCCCCCTGAAGAACGTCAGGACTGCTGGTTGGAACAAGACTGACATTCTTCAGCAGTGGGTTGAGATGACAGTATTCTTTAAATGAGTCAAGGGATAAGTCATCACAGCCTGACATGAGTATATAGCCCAGTACAGCAAGAATGAAAGCTTCATAAGGAGAGACATGACACCGGGGCAAAAATCTATCCAACTTGGCTTACACCTTCCTGCTGAAGATGAGAAAGTCTCTAACAGGGGGTGAACAGACCCGTTCTCTTGTCAAGTGCCATACAGGATCCAGGGTGCGAGATGCAGGGTGTATAAATGTGGTTGGAGTGTCCTGCCCCTTACTAAAAAGGGAAGGTTTGATAGCAACATGTAAATAATATATAATGGTGCAATAATTGCTAATGTCTCCATTTTAAACTTGAGTTTGCAGATAAAGTGCTGAGATTTCTCAAGTCTAAAATGGATTGCTATTTCTCTTTCAGCTTTTTAAACCAGGGAATAATCACTGTAGAAACCTCTTCCTTGAGCTGGAGGAATTTCTTCCACTGCCCCAAAAAGGCAGTCAGGAGATTTCTTCTTCTAGTAACACCCTGTGAGAAAGGGACAGGGAAAGGGAATTTTGGGTGGGCAGTGAGCTGATTTGGTTAGAATCGACTGACTTGCTGTGAGAAACTTCCTTAGAGTTTCTTGCAGACCATGTATAAATAGAGAAGGAAAAGCAGAAATCTGCTGAAATGATCTTTTCTCTGTGTGTGACACTTTCTTTCAGGGGCAGGTAGACTCCAGTTAAGAAAAAAATGGCCATGTTGAGTCACTGAGCACATGAAGGTAACAGGAGCTGAACAGCTCCACTCATTTGAAGGTGAGGTTCTCCACCATATTCTGAATCTTCCTTGGGAATCCAGAAAAAATTGTGTTATGACCACAGCTGAGGCCTTGGTATATGAGGTAGCAACCTGCAACTGATCTTAAATGTATTCCTGAAGTACAATAACAGATTGCTGGTGAATGTCACAAGACACTCGCAGAAAAGGAAATTTGGATGGTCTTAACAGGACTCGGTAGGTGGCTAGCTTGAATTATAGGTTAGCCAATGAATGCAACTTTCTCCCCAGCAAGTCTAACCTCCTTATCTTTTAGAATGTTGTGGAGCTGTTTTGCTTCTTCATTAGCCACAACAACATTAAGAGAGCAGGACATGGGATGGGAATAAAAGTATCAGGCACGACTTGTCCACCTTCCAAGCAGCACAAGCTGACATGATGCGTGTTTCCCAACACATGGCTGGATCAATAATGAACTCATTCATAGAATGAATGCCTTGGATGGGAAGAGACAGCTATATCTACCAGCCTTTGCAAAATTCAGCCATGTCCTCCAATGGAATATTTAAGGCTAAGACAGCCCTGACTCATAAGATCTGAGAAACCTCCCAAATCATCCATCTCTAGCAGCAGAGAAAGGATATCAGCCTCATCCAGAGAGGAGGAGGTAGCAGGTTAGGTTAATGCAGATCCTCTGTCGTGGAACCTGGATCTGAAAAATCCTTCCAATGGGGGGAGGGGACAGCAACCAGTTATACAGTGGGCACCTGTGAAGTTAAGAAAGAGAAAGAGGAGTCTGGTTGGTCCAACTTCTCTGTGAAGACACTTATGGAATGGTACACCTAAGACTAAAAACAGTAACATTGGAAAGTCTGGGAAAAATCCTTGGGGACACAGTTTGCCAGCAGGAGACCCATAACAGATAGCTAACATTTCATTTGTTGTGGCTCTGGTAAGAACCAAATGCATAAGTAGAACGGTGGCCATTGCTAGATTGGAAGGAAGAGTTTGATGGCAGTACCAGGGGATGTGGAAACAGACATGGCTCTAAGTGTGGCTGAACCTTGCAGATCCACAGTTAGTGCGAGAGAAAGCAAGGGCAGCAAAGAGGGTTCCAGTTCCATTTGGATCAATAAGTAATTAAGAACTGGTGAAACACACCAGCATGACAACAGATGCTTGAAGTCTTGGATGTGGAGGAGAAGCCAAAGAAGATTGGGCCAATTCTCAAAGGAAATACAGAAACTGAGATTCTCTTTGTTGATGCTAAAACCGCAGATCTACTCTGAGCAGAGCAGGGATGCCGAGGAGGGTCTTGGACTTGTCCCACTGATTCTTGGATACAAGCAGAGCATTTTCTATACAACCAGAAAATGGTGTCAAAGCTTTAGTGCTGGAGCACTGTTAAACTGCATCATCTGGGCTCAGTAGAAATCATTTTGGGTATATAAGAGGTTGATGGACACTGACAGGAAATTGGTTCCCTCTGCCGGTCAGTGACACATGAAGTTGAAGTTCTGTCTTCTTGATCAGAGGGTAAGCCCATGGATATGCTTAGGAGATGGATCATAACCCAAACTGACTCAGAGCCTGAGTTGAGTGACTGAAGTACATGTACTCAAGCACAGCGGAAACATGACAAGCAGTCAAAGGAGAGTGAGTAATAAGAAAGAGACAAGGAATCGAGGAGCTCAGGTCAGTGATAAACAGATATAGTCATAACAAATATACCTGCATTGTACCTTGGAAGATAATCTATGCCACTCAAAACGAGGGCAGACTCTGATATTACCTTTCTTGTTCGTAAGTCCAAACTTATGTTTAGGTGAACTGTACTAAAGAGGAACAACCTATACACATTCTACACTCAAGCTCGGATGCTAGCCCCAGAAGCAAGTTCACACTTGCTAAATTAAACAACCCTGTAACCTTTTTAAGCCAATTCACTTTCACCCATAGAAGCCATCAATAAATCCATAAACCTCTCTTACACCACTAACAGTCTCCCATTGCAAGACTGTTCCTGAATGGTCCACTCCATCTTTAACATTGTCTGTGCACCTGGAGTGCACGCAGATCATTCTCAGTAGCTACTGCTAGCTTCTGGGGGCAGACAAAGTTGTGCTAATGTGTGTACCTTAACTCTTAGTTTCATGTTTGTCAGAAATTTGAGCATTCCTAAACTGACATGCTGGAAGGATGCAAGACAAAGGGCAACCATAACTCTTTCTTAATAGAAGTTTTTAGTCAGTAAGCTAAAAAAATAATTAATTCTAATAGTATAAAAGACTTAAGCTGTCTGTCTGTCTGTCCATAACGCTTTATTCGCGCTCTGATTGGCTCAGCAATTGGGCGCAGGGGGAAACTGGGTGCCCCTCCAAACCTAGGAGGCACCAGTCACTGAGCCAAGGGGCGGGGAGGGGGAGTCCCTGCATGCTCTGCGGTGGACCCAGAAGTGGACTGGAAGTACTTCTGGTTCACTTCCGGGTCTGCTGCCAAGTGCGCAGGGGACCTCCCCCTCCCATGGGACACTCCATTAACCCCACCATCTCGGTGTTCACAAGCTGCGCCTAGTATCTTGAGATACGTAGAAAAAACATAAATCTGTGTTTATGGCCAGATCATCCAATCTCTCTGAATCTATCTGGAGGCTTCCAATTTGATTCGGAGAGACTAACTGGTCTCCTGATTCAATTCGGAGATTTGGCCACCAAACTGGGCCCAATCTACTCCGAATCGAAGCAGCAACTGAAGCTTTGCACAGCCCTAGTAGCCAGAACCATTAACCCACAGTGCTGTTACTAATATTTGAAAAGTCAGATGGCCCAAACATGAAGAGGGGTTCACTGCACTTGTTTTTTCTAGAAGGAGATGAAGGGGTGATTCCTGGCTTGAAGAGCCTGAAGCCTAATTTGAGGCAAACAGAAGTGAACAAGCAACAGCCTATGCATTTACTTAGCCTACAGGATCATAAGTTCTTACTGCTCTTACCCATATTCTCTATCCTCTCGAATTATTTCTAAACAACCCCTTAATAACAGGCCTGGATTACTGTTCTAACTGTGATGGTCTAGGAAGTGAGAGATGCAAAGGTGTTCTGGTGGTATCTTTTATTGGACCAACTGTATACAGGTACTCCTCACCTAATGCCATCCCGGTTAACATCGTTTTGTTATTACGTTGCTGCTCTATTAGAGAACATACTCATTTAAAGTTGCTCAGTGTTTGGCTATAATGTTGTTTGGCTGCTGCCTGCTAGTAGGTAACTACTGTGACATAATTGGATTCACTTAACATCATTTTGCTTATAGTCACGTTTTTCAAGAACGTAACTACGATGTTAAGCGAGGAGCAGCTGTAGTTGAGAGAGAGATTAGAATCTTTGCTCTCTTAAAAATAGCAGAAGGCAGGGCCATGCAGACAGACTACAAAACTCATGAGAACTGAAAGAACTCAAATGCAACTGGGATTTTAAAACTAGTTCAGATAAGAAGCCTGGCACAGTTACTTGTGCCAGAAATACAGGACTATATTTTGTAGGGTTTTTTTTTGT
>NW_017728993.1:34673451-34673729 GCF_001723915.1 Gavialis gangeticus | reverse complement strand
TGGGGCGGAAGGGGGGAGGGAACAGAGGGGTGGGAACTAGAGACCCCCACACACACAGGCAGGGAAAAGGGAAGCAGGGAAGTTGTGCTGTCAAGACCCCCGCCCCAGCCAGGCAGGGACACAGTCACAGGACGCCAGCTCTGGGGGAACATGGCTCTGGCTACCACTGCTACTGCTGTACTCACTTGCAGGTCAATCCTCGCCTTGATTCCCCCTAGCCTGCAAGCCCAAGGAGGCCCTGGCAGCAATAGCCGCCCACAGCCCTCCCCCTATACCAG
>NW_017728993.1:34672252-34672620 GCF_001723915.1 Gavialis gangeticus | reverse complement strand
GGCCATGCAGACAGACTACAAAACTCATGAGAACTGAAAGAACTCAAATGCAACTGGGATTTTAAAACTAGTTCAGATAAGAAGCCTGGCACAGTTACTTGTGCCAGAAATACAGGACTATATTTTGTAGGGTTTTTTTTTGTTTTTTGGGGGGTTTTTTGGATTTGATTGCTCTAATAAAATCTCTGAAAGAGGCCTCATGAGTAGGGCCTGGTTTAAGTCATGGGTACAACTCACTAATATTGTGGCCCAACCATGGTGGGGGCTGCCATTTCTGGGCCCAGACTGTGGTGCCCCCCCACCCTCCCCAACTGACTGAGGGGGCAGGATAACCTCTCCTCTGCTGTCATTTACACGTAAATAAGTTA
>NW_017728993.1:34662236-34671572 GCF_001723915.1 Gavialis gangeticus | reverse complement strand
GAAAGGGGAGCAGGAAGCCTGGCACAGACAGGGGCTCTGCGTGGGGCGGAAGGGGGGAGGGAACAGAGGGGTGGGAACTAGAGACCCCCACACACACAGGCAGGGAAAAGGGAAGCAGGGAAGTTGTGCTGTCAAGACCCCCGCCCCAGCCAGGCAGGGACACAGTCACAGGACGCCAGCTCTGGGGGAACATGGCTCTGGCTACCACTGCTACTGCTGTACTCACTTGCAGGTCAATCCTCGCCTTGATTCCCCCTAGCCTGCAAGCCCAAGGAGGCCCTGGCAGCAATAGCCGCCCACAGCCCTCCCCCTATACCAGGGCAGGAGCCACACATGTCACTTTTCTCACCCCAGGGGCATCCTCAGCCTACCACTGCCACTGCCACCTTTACTGTTTGTTGCTGGTGCTGTGCTGGGCTGGGCAAGCCGGCTGGGAGGGGGGAGGGTATGTGCTGTGCCCTCAGGAGAACAGAGGGTGGAAGGCAGGGTAGGGGTGGAGATCTCTTTGCACAGCCAGGCCAGAGCATGGTGGATCCCCCAGGTGCTGTGGGCTCCTCCCGGAGTGGGACCTGCAGGTGTCTAGAGCCCAGAGGTGCTACTCAGCCACACAGCCGCAGCACATCAGGCACTGTCTCAGGAAAGCCCCACAGGCATCATCCTCCTTGCAGAACCTACAGCAGCCATCCTGTTGCAGCCGAATGCCATGATATGGCCAATTGTTGGGGAACTTGGCCATATGGCATTTCATTGCAAATTGTATTTTTCATGAAAAATCACTTAATTTGGTGATTTTCATGCAAAATGTGAAAGCCCAATTTAAACCAGGCCCCACTTATGAAGAACAGTGTTTTCTAATGGACATGCTTGCTCAGCCTTGATTACAGCCATGTTATCAAGCACTATTTTAATAAACAACTAAATAGACCAGTGATTCTTAACCTGGGATGCCTTGAGAGCCTTTCAAGGGTGCTCTGGGGTGCCATACAATGTTAGCACTGTTAGGTGGGCAAACATGATTCACGAGATAAACCCAGAGATTTCAAACAAATTCATAGTGTTAAAACAGAGTGTTCAAACTTTTGGACTTGTTGTGGTCTTCCTGACTTCTTGCAACAACCAAGAGTTGGCATGTTTTGATAAGTGCCTTGAATGCAAAAGGGCTGAGAACCACTGATATATACAAACAAAAGAGCATCCAATATTATCTGAAATATTAACTGACTACACTATGCATGAGTGAAACAAAAGTATTATGCACACTATTTTAGCTGCAAAAGCAGGAGTTAGCAACCTATGGCTCACATGCTGGATGCAGCCACAAAGGCTTGGATCTGGTCCACAAAGGTCTGATTTGGGGTGTCTGCATGTATGCATGTCGGGGTGGAGGGCTGCAAGTTTAAAAGGTTCATTTTAAAGTGGTGATTTAAAAGAGCTGCATTAAAGCTTCCTGTTATATGTTCTTGCCATTATATTTGCTGCTCCCCACTAGCATTTGTCATGTCTTACAGTGACACCCAGTAAATGGAGGGGGGCACAGAGCAGGGAAGAGATCAGAAAGCCATGGCAGTTGCCAGGTCACAAATGCCTAGCCTGTCGCTCTAAAACCCCTGTATTTTCATTACCCAGTAGATCCAGTTAGGTAAATAACATTGCTATAAGAAAGTGCTGGTGGTAACAATTACTGTGAAAAAATAGTATTGTAAGTATAATAATTACCGTTAGGAATTCAATAATCCTTGAAATTATAAAAATGTTATATATTATTTAGTAATACAGTATTTATTTCCCATAATTAATATTTTCAGGGCCATGCTATATTAGTTTTCCCAATCCTTTGTAAATGCTAGAATAAGGAGTAATAGCTGTACCCCTAGTTTTATTTAGTATAATTAAGAGATATTTAAAACTTTTATATGGCAATAGGCTAGTAAGGCCAAAACATTTACTGACATTAAAATGTTTTATTTATTATTACAGGAAAAATTACAGATGATTTATCAGGGAAGACGTTTCATTGCATATAAATTGTCTTGTAAACAGGCATTTAAAAAGTGGAGAACAGATAATTACAATTCTGTAGTGTGAAATCTTTTCTTAAAATGTCTCCACTTAATACAAAGAGTACAAGATGTGTTAATAGTACCCTGTCTTCTAGTTATTAATACATTAGTGATTACTACAACTATTGTACTGTCAACTGGTGTAGCCAAACAACCAGTTTCTTTTTATAAACTATTGTTAGTTTTTAGGTTTGGCCTTTAAACTGTTTTTATTATAGCAGCAAGTTCACGCCTCTGCAGTCAAGACTGGTAGTGTTGGGAGAATTTGGGTATATTATTCAAAGTGTATCACTTGACTCATACATACTAAACTCATTTAGGATGAATGTCTCAATGCAGGTACAAAATTATTCCACGACCCAAAATTATCTGGGCAATACCATGGGCGTATTTTAAAACTGTTACCTATTTAAAAAGCAAACAAACAATGTTTCCTGGTGTATATCAGATCTGAGAACTGATGAATTCCCAGGTGTCTAGCCATGCTACTGAAGAGGCATTATTCTGTAGAAAGAGACAAGTCTTGGAGCTGCTGAAAAAGCCAGAGCTTAAATTGAGTCCTACCCTGCTTCACTCACCCTGACTGGACCTAAACCTGCCCTTCCAGTCAGCCTCCTTCAGAGCTGCATTTTCTCAAGAATTTAGTGAAATTCTCAAGCTGCTGCCCCAGTCTGGTACAGCTCCCTTAGCAGTGGCAGAGATCAATCACCAACACTTTTAGTAGCATTTGAACAGTTAACACTGCTCAGCTGCCAGTCTAGAAAACATTGTGGTAAATGTCCTGAAAGCCCCTCTGTACTAACGTTCCCATCCTGCTACACCAGTTCTTGGAGTGGGAGAATTAAAAAAAGTCTGTGTGGGTGAGTGTATAAACAAGACAGTATATGTAGCAGTAGTGGGGGGTGTGCACCTATAGCAGAGGCTAAAGATAGGTTTCTTGCTTAAGGCAAAAGCTATGCCATGCTGAAGAGAAGACTAGCTGCTGAAGAACAGGAAGCTTCGAATGAAAATTTATGTTTAGCAAGAGGGATCATTTCAGCAGCCCCTATAGCAGGAATTAGGTAGAAAGTTAGAGGGGCAAGAGGTAGCTCATTTTATAGACAGACAAGAAAGAGATTAGAGCAGAACGTGTCACAGGGGAATAGGAATAAGTAAATGCCCAGGCTAAGTAGATTTATTCTTTGTGCTTTAATGCAACAAGCCTATATTCATTAGATTCTCATTATTTAAGATAATTTTCTCTTAAATTACATTTGATCATATGAACTAAGTACCAGATTTTCTAAAATTTACATTTCTATATCAAATTTAAAAAATCACTTTTGACTTTGATTCATAAAATAAAAAATGCACATTTTAATTTTTCTAAGCAGAAAACCTTACCTTTCTCTGATAAATCGCAATCCAATCTGTAGTAGCAAACCACTTGTGGTTCTTTATGTCATTTACACCATTCTTGAGATTTCCATATCGTTTGGTCAAATCTACCTGGAGTAAATTTCGTAGAAGATCCTTTAGGTCTGAACTGAAGTGTGATGGGAACCGTACCTAAAACACACGTTAACATAACAACATTATAGTACAGATATCAGCTTTTTCTCCTTTGTAAATGAAGAAAAGTAATATTTACATAAAAAACCTACTGGATCATACTATATTTAACATCTAAGCACACAACATCCTGGAGCACACGGACAGAAATATAGCTATAGTGAATTTCCATTTCAAAAGACCTTTTGCCAATGGTATACAAATTTGTCAAACTTTTATTTCTGCCTTAAACTTTCCTCAAAAAGTCACTCTAAGTGTGGAGTAGGGGTTACATAACTGGCTAATTTTGATTCAACTGGTATGATTCAACTCCAACACATCAAGGTTCTTTAACCTCCTCCTCAAACTTTTAGGACCCTATTTTAAAATAGACATGCAAAAATTTGATGCTGATTTTGAGAGTACATTTGGGCTGGTAGGATAAAGGGGGCCCTCCTCTCTCTTATTCAATGGATTATAGATGAACTCACTTATATTTGTGAAATCAGATGCACGTAAAATCCAACAATATGGTTTAAATTTCTGATTTGGAAAAGCATGGATATAGAAAAGATAATTAAATAAAAAGTTTTGTGAACATCAATAGGGATATCTAGAGATTGCACTATAATACTTTACAAAAATTAATTTTTCCTTTACAAAACTAAGAAAGAGTAAGCAGTCAGTACAAAACTGTTTAACTATTTGTCAGCTAAGGGCACTGTAGGGAACTGAACTAATAGCAGATTAAGAAAATTTGGTTTTAACAAGTTGCTATAATTGCACTTTTAGTAGTCAGATGAAAATTCCACTGGAGTATTATATAATCTGTGTGTATAATCCATCTGTGGACTGTACATATGCTACCAGTCAAATTCTCAGCTGAAAAATTCTTAGCATTGTTTAAACAAGCAAGAGTTGGTTTGACTTACTAACACAGTTGATTCTAGGTTGGCTAAGAAGTATTTAAAGATAGTTTATTTGACAGTTTTACCAAGTAGTTTTAAAGGGCCTTACTAGCCCTGTGGTGGTGATATATCAGGAGATATATCCAGGAGAACTAATGCTGGAGCAGAAATTGAGTAGGGCAAAAAAGTAATCAAATAAACGAATACACTTTTTTAATGGAAAGAACCACAGGAAACTTAATGTTACAATTTTACAGTTTTCTGCCTAGCACATTGGTTCCACACTGGCTTAGAAGGAAGGACGCCAGGATTTGAAGCATCAGCTCTACTTCTGCAGCACCAGGGTTGGGCAGGTATGAACCTCTTGCAGCCCCAGCAGAGCCTCCTAAGCTGCCAGCTCCTGCAGGCAACACAGGCTCAACTGTAGCTACTGCTCCCAAGACAAAAAACGCAAAGTGTTTGTCATAGGAGACTCCATTCTGATGGGGACTGAGGGGCAATCTGCCACCCCAACCCCTGGGCCTGGGAAGTCTGCTGCTTCCCAGGAGCCTGTATCAGAGACATTGTGGTGAAGATCCCTAAGCTCCTCCGGCCCACTGACCACTACCCTATGCTCCTTATCCACGTGGGCACGAATGACATGGCTTGGAGCAATCCCAGCCGGGTCATGAGGTGCTACAGGGATTTGGGAGCAGGGCTTAAGGGGTTGGGGGCACAGGTGGTGTTTTCATCAGTCCTCCCAGTTTTGGGCTATGGGCTGAGGAGGGAGAGGAGGATCGAGGTAGTAAACCAAAGACTGCAGCACTGGTGTCATCGGGAAGGCTTCAGCTTCCATGACTACAGTCCACTCTTTGGAGAGAGAGGCAGCGAGCTGCTGGGAAGGGACGGCCTCCACCTCTCTCCTCTGGGGAGGAGGCTCTTTTCAGCCAGACAGGCTGACCTGCTCCACTGGGCTTTAAACTAAACCCGCCGGGGGACAGAGGGACTACTGCCACTGCTGGCCTGCTGAGCAACTCTTGCAAAGCCAGCGGGCCAAAGCACTTAAGGGAGCCCACCCCTGCCCCAGCCCTGGAACAAAACTGTAGGCAAGGTAAGGGCCCCCAAAGGGACACTTACATGCCTAAACACAAATGCCAGGAGCTTGGGGAATAAACAGGAGGAACTTGTACATAATTATGATGTCATTGGGATAACAGAGACCTGGTGGGACTCCACCCATGACTGAGCCACAGGTATAGATTGCTATACCCTGTACAAGAGGGATCGAGTGGACAGAAGGGGCGGGGGTGTCGCTTTCTCTGTCAAGGAAAGCTATGCGTCCCTGCACGCCGACTTTGGCACTCAGGGTGGACAACTGGAGACCCTCTCAGTTAAAATTCATGGGGAACATGGCACAGGGGACACAATGGTGGGAGTCTGCTACAGACCTCTTACCCAGGATCAAGAGCTTGACCAGGAGTTCACCAGGGAATTGGCTGAGGCTGCACGCTCCCAATGCATGGTTGTAATAGGAGACTTCAACTACCCAGACATCTCGTGGGAAGAGCGCTCAGCCAAATCCGAAGGTCGCAAAGCTCTCTCTCGTGCGTGGATGAGCTCTATCTGACTCAAGAAGTCTATGAGCCGACGACAGGTAAAGCGCTGCTCGACCTGGTACTGGCAACAGGGGACAACCTAATCAGTGACCTAACAATTGAAGGGAAGCTGGGGTGACAGTGGCCACGAGCTGATCACCTTCACCATCTGGTGTAAAGCTGGCAAGTCAAATCAGCAGTACAGAAGTCCTTGACTTTAGGAAAGCTGGCTTTGACAAGCTAAGGAGGCTTGTCAGTGAGGCTCTAAGGGACCACGACCCAAAGGGGAGGGGAGTTCAGGATGAGTGGTTGCTCCTCAAGGGAGCAATCCTAGATGCACAAGCTAAGTCTATCCCACCTCGGAGGAAAGACAGCAAAAGAGCACAGCATCCCCCTTGGCTCTGCAGGGAACTAGCAGACCTCCTGCATCTAAAAACAAAGACCTACAAAGGATGGAGGACTCGATCCACCTCCAAGGAGGAATATTCTGCACTGGTCTGGACCTGCAGGGAGCAAACCAGGAAAGCCAAGGCTGTGACTGAACTCCAACTAGCTACAAGTATCGTGGACAATAAAAAGTCCTTTTTTAGATATGTGGGTAGCTGGAGGAAAAGCAAGGGCAACATTGAACCCCTGCTAAACCAGATGGGACAACTGACAACCGACACCCAGGAAAAAGTAAACTTGCTAAATGGGTACTTTGCGTCAGTTTTTTACCAATCCCAAGGGACGCTGCTGCCCATTATGGGATGGGAAGGCCCGTGTGAGGGAGATTCCTTACCCTCCATCAATGCTGACCTTGTAAAGGAACACCTTGAGAGGCTGGACACCTTCAACTCAGCTGGCCCTGATAGTTTACACCCCAGGGTACTCAAGGAGCTGGCGAGCATCATAGCTCAGCCCCTGGCATGGATCTTCGAGAACTCCTGGCGCTTCGGTGAAGTGCCTGAAGATTGGAAGAAGGCCAATGTGGTGCCTATCTTCAAGAAAGGGAGGAAAGTGGATCCAGCAAACTACAGGCCCATCAGCTTGACCTCTATCCCAGGGAAGGTCTTAGAAAAGATTATCAAAGAGACCATTCTTAACAGACTGGCTGATGGCAACATCCTGAGGGATAGCCATCATGGGTTTGTTGCGAGTTGGTCCTGCTTGACCAATCTTATTTCCTTTTACAGCCAGGTGACCTATCACCTGGACAAGGGGGAAGAGATTGATGTCATATATCTCAAGTTTAAAAGAGCCTTCGATCTGGTATCCCATGATCACCTCTTAGCAAAACTGGCCAACTGAGGCCTTGTCTTCATCACGATCCGCTGGCTGGGGAACTGGCTCCCTGGTCAGACCCACAGGGTAGTGGTTGATGGAAGTCAATCATCGTGGTGCACTTCGACCAGTGGGGTCCCTCAAGGCTCTGTCCTTGGGCCTATACTATTCAACATCTTCATTAATATGTGGACACTGGTGTCAGAAGTGGATTGGCTAAGTTCGTCGACAACACCAAACTTTGGGGTAAAGTGTGAACACCTGAGGACAGAAGGGTGATCCAGGCCGACCTTCACAGGCTCAGGAAATGGGCAGACAAGAACCTGATGGTGTTTAACACTGAAAAATGCAAGGTTCTCCACCTTGGGAAGAAAAACCTGCAGTATGCTTATAGGCTTGGCAGTTCTACGCTGGCTAGCTCTAGGGATGAAAGGGACTGGGGGTCATCATGATTGACCAGAAGATGAACATAAGCCTTCAATGTGATGCTGCAGCTAGTAAAGCAAGCAAAACGCTAGCTTGCATCCATAGATGCTTCTCAGGTAAATCCCAGGATGTCATTCTCCCATTGGACTTGGACGTGGTGAGGCCGCAGCTGGAGTACTGCATCCAGTTTTGGGCTCCACAATTCAAAAGGATGTGGAGAAGCTTGAGAGAGTTCAGAGAAGAGCCACGCGCATGATCAGAGGTCAGGAAAACAGACCTTATGATGAGAGGCTGAGAGCCATGGGACTTACAGGTGGCCGCCTGTAAGTTTATCAGGGGTGCTCACCAGGATCTGGGGGAACATCTGTTCACTACAGCGCCACAAGGGATGACAACATCAAATAGTCACAAATTCCTCCATGACCATTTCAGGCTGGACACAAGGAAGAACTTCTTTAGTGTCCGAGCCTCCAAGGTTTGGAATAGACTGCCGCCAGAGGTGGTTCAAGCACCTACTTTGAACACCTTCAAGAGACATTTGGATGTTTATTTCGTTGGGATCCTATGACCGCTGCTGACTTCCTGCCCCTGGGGCAGGGGGCTGGACTCGAAGATCTTCTGAGGTCCCTTCCAATCCTAATGTCTATGAAATAAAGCCTATGAAACAAAGCACTGTAATTCTACATATATAATAAAGTAGTTGCACCCATTCTTTATATTCAAAACCCAACCTTAACTATGGATATCCTAGTTACACTTCACCTTTTTATATATAAATTAGGGGCGCACTGTTAGGGATTCTTTGGGCTAATATTGATGGCCAATTTTTAAGGAGCCATATCTGCCAATACCGATCCGATTCTGATATGCAGCCAGGCAGCTTAGACACCAGCGTCCAGCTGGTAAGTCTGGTGTGGGGGAAGGCGTGTGGGCGGGGGGCAGACTGAGGCCCCCGCAGTGAGGGATGGAGTGGGACAGGGGCAGGTGCTGCTTAGCCGGGGCAGGACATGGGATGCCAGTGGCTCGTCTGAGGGTGGGGGAGGGCAGCTCCCACCACTGCACGCACCCTGGGAGGGCATGTGCCCCTGGATCTATGCAGGGTGGGGCAGGCTGCCGCTATGGGCTGCACTGGGCTCTTCCCAGCGACGGGCTGGGAGAGGGACTATGGGGGGGGGGGACTGCAGCTACCCCAAATCTCATTGCATCCACCCCAACCTCCCTCCTAGCACTGCCACCACCTGCCCTGAGGTGCATCCCGCCCCAGCTCCCCTGCTGGGAAGATGCCAGCGCAGCCCCCGGCCCCAGCGCACAATGGCAGCCTACCCTGCCCCACATGCAAATCCTGAAGCACACCCCACCATGCCCTCCCAGGTTACGCTCAGCAGCAGGAGCCCCCTCCCCTGGACAAGCCACTCATGGCTCCGTTCCATGCCCTGCCCTGGCCGAGCAGCACCTGCCCCACTCCCTCTCTCACCACAAGCGCCTCGATTTGGCTCCTTTTACTGGTTGAAAACATGGGACTACACTCTACTCCCTTGCCAGTAACTAGAAATACAGCAGACAGCACCTCATCAG
>NW_017728993.1:34652922-34657236 GCF_001723915.1 Gavialis gangeticus | reverse complement strand
GATTTGCACCCTCCCTACACTCCTTCTCTCCCCCACTCCTTCCCCCACAAAAGGACACCAGCATTGGGCGGGTATGTCAAGCCACTGGACTGTGCTCCTGGCCCCGTGCATGCTGCGGCTGTGCACATGTACAGGGCATTTACTGGCCACACCAGGGAAAAAAAGCCAATTTCTGATGCTGTCAGTTTTCCCCTACATCGGTGCCAATCCAATATGGGACCAATGTATTGGTGCACCTTTAATATAAATTATTTTATCCATATAGAATGTTTATGTGAAACAATCAGACAAAAACGAAAGTTAAGCAAGAGCCCCACCTTGCTATTACCCAGTTACCACTCTGTACATCTAACTTCAGCCTGGGTAACATCAACAACAGCAAAATTTAATGGCCTGTGATAAATGATTGCTCAAAATGACTGATCTAATGGTTCCTTCTGTTTTCACATATATGTATGTGAGGGAAATGTGTGTGTGTAATAAATAGTTAAAAGTTACCAAAAATATTCTGCCACAGGGTTTTGTTTCTGAAGAGTTTTAAACAACTATTACAAAGAACCAGATCATTTGAGATTCCCTAAAAAAAGGGTTGCAGGAAAATAATAAAGGAAAAAGCTAGGCAATAGTTTTTTAAAAACTAAATGTATTTTCAAGTATGAAGATAGCCATGAGCTTCCTTTTACTATATACTTAGTAGACTGTTTTTTCATTTGCTTTTAAACATTAAGACAAAAATGCAGGACCTGTGAATGCAACTGATGGAGCTTATAAACTTGAAAGCAAGGAAGAATCAAGGCAGTACTCCATATTAAAAAAGTGCACTATTTATTTTCTGCAATAAGGTTACCCACAGATTCATGTCTACACATTATACATCTCTAATTCTCCATTGACCTGGATTGGCGTTTAACAATCAGTGAATTGTGGATCTACTACATGTAGAAAACTGAGCTATTCTTCAGGAAGAATGGGATAAACAACAACAACTATTATTATTACTATTGCATTTTTTAAAGTGCAGAGTGCCTTTGCTTACCTTTCCAGAAACAATTTTTTCATAAATCTGAATGGGTTGATCTGCAAAGAATGGAGGATATCCAGCTGCCATTTCATAGATTAAAACTCCTAACGCCCACCAATCCACTGCTTTGTTGTAACCCTATAAAGGAGGAAATACTGTTAGTATCATTGCTAATTAGATTTAAGAATTCCCATACATTTATAAATACAAAGAACAAGAACGATCTGCTCTACTTGGAGTAAAATATTAAGTCTCTAGTCATAGCTGCTAATGAAGGAGGGAAGGCAGACTAAGAAGATGGTGCCTCCTGCCCCCAGTGTGTGGGGAACAGGGTTGGTGTGTGGTGAAGGTGGGGGTGTACATAGGTGATGCATGGGAGACAAGAGGGGGAACAGGCGACAGCAGTGGAGTGGTGGGGGCACATGCCCCCCAAGATTTCTGAGCCCACAGCGGGATGTGGGGCTGCAGCTGGGCCAGGTCAGCTCTAGGCAGGAACTGCCTCCAAAGCCCAATGGGCGAGACCTGACATGGGAGGGAGTGCCATGCTGCCAAGATGAGGTGCCCCTTGCCTGCCTGTCAGCAGCTGGGACACAACTCTGTGCCACCACCATGCCTCACCTTAGCAGCCATGGCGGTGTGGTGCTCCTGCCTGCTGGGCCGCAGAGGTGACTCCTGCCTGGACCGGCCCAGCTGAAGCCCTGTGCCCTGCTGGGGCTCAGAAATCCTGAGGAGCACATGCCTCCCTCCCCACCATGTTACCTGTGCCCCCCGTCCCTCTCTGCTACGTAACATGTGGCCCATCTGCCACGCCACCTCTCCCCCTCAATCCCACCCTTACCTGGACAGAGCTGCAGGAGCTGTTTTCCATTGCTACTTGGCTGCCACATGCATGTGCATGCGCAAATGGCACCCCCTCCCTCCAATCACCCTCCCCACTCCCCCCCAGCCCCAAACAGCCCATTTCAGACAGGAACCCTGCCAGCCTGTAAGGGGAAACCTGGGGCTTCCTGTGTTTTTCTCGGTTAAAGGAGAAGAGACGTGTTTTTCCACAGTGAACGGAAAACCAGATCCCTGGCTTCAGCTATTGTTCTTAAGAAATATTGAATAATTTTCCACTGGTTTGGGCCTGAACAGTTCTCTTCCCGAGGGAGGCCAGGGCCTGCGGGGCCCCAAGTACTTGGTGCCTATCCCTTTAGTAGCATAAAAAGAAATTGTTTGCTTCACCTTTCATGTAGGTTTCTTAAGCTCATTAGTTTATCTAAAATGAAACCTCAAAAAAAACTTTTAATAGAAACCAACTTAAAAATATTTAGTTACAACATTTACTCATTTCTAGGATGAGTTCTGCCCTCCTCACCCCATTTAATATGGGGGGAAGCCCCTTGTCTTCAAATCGAGAATGAGGGTGCATTTTTGTCAGGGTGATGTCCCTTAGCCTGTCTCCAAATAAGAAGTACCTAACAAGGCAGTGGGGGCAAGGGTTTTCAGGTGCCCTATACTTGCCTTACTCTGGAGGTTGCAACATTGTGGTATTTTATAGGAGTTACCCTACCACAAGTAGCCTCACCACGTTGCTACCAGGCCCTTCAGTCAGACGCAGTTTACAGTCACAGACAGGACCAATACTAATACTAATAAGAAGTTCTCTCTCTATTCAGGTACTTCCAATGCTCTAACTAGTTTCAACGCAAACTGATAAACCTGTTATGCTTAAAGAGTAGAATCAAGGTTGACTATATATTAATGCATTATCTATATCTATATCACATACACACACAGGTTTCCCTTGCTTTATGCAGGTTCCATATGTGTGAATTTGCTCTTATATGATTACCCTTTTTATACCAAAAAATGATTATATGTGAGGTAATTTCAGTTTTATGGAATCGGTGTGGTAGAAGCCTGCAGTCAGCTGCTTTGTGAAGTGCATTGCGGGAGTGACACACACCAAAATATAGTCTGCTGTGTGGATCTGTGCTGCTCGCTCGTTGTCTGTGACACGTGTTTCTGTAGTTGCCATCCCCATTTTGATAGCGCCCTGTGTTTGTGTGTACTGTCTGCTGTTGGTGAATACCAAAACTGTCTTGTAAAAGTGGTACAAATGGGTCTCTGGGTCAGTACGGTCAAGGTCTTGGAATGTATCCCTATCTGTTAAATTGTAAAGTGGGTTCTGTTTATGCAAATTTGAATTACGCACCATTTTTCAGGAAAGCAAGTACAGCATAAAGCAGGGGCAGGCAATTATCTCAGGCGGAGGACCGCTTACTGAGTTTTGGCAAGCCATTGAGGGCCACATGACAGGCAGCCAGGGGCAGCTAAATATTAGTTTTCTAAATGTAGAATGGTTTGGTGGGCCACATTTTGCCCACCCCTGGCATAAAGCAAGGGAAACCTGTATATATATACACATAATATTTTATGCTTAATGCTCGGAGATGAATGCTGCTGTACATATTTATTCTATAATTCTTACTAGTAGATCAGTATGCATGTTTGGTTACTTTCTGGAACTTTGTTCAGTCCATTAAAAATGAAGCATACCAGCTAGGGTAAAACTGGCCACTGCTTTCATGAGTTTATTAATAAAAAAAAGCCTAATATTATTTTGCTTGCTTGGCTTCCCACTTCCAAATTAACTGAAAATATCAGATTAGAATTTTCCGAGTCTGCATCAAGAGAGTCTGTTCTGGCATAATTTTTAGTGTGTGTTTAATAATCTCTCCCATAGAGGTACTACACTGTTCACTTAACTAAGGATTGGTAATCCAGGATCTTATTTCTTCAGATGCCTAGTTTCTAGAACTCCCTCTGGGCTCAATGATTAGACGATCATTTTAAATTGGATTTAATGTACTGCTGGAATAAGAATACAGTAATTGTTGTATAATACCTTGCTGAGAATTATTTCAGGTGCCAGGTATTCTGGAGTTCCACATAACGTCCAAGTCCTTCCTTTTACTCTTTTTGCAAACCCAAAGTCTGTGACCTGATAGCAAAGAGAAGAAAGAGGGTGAAAGGGGGAAAGGATTTTTTTTAAAGTCTATTTTAAACAGAAAAAAGTCATGCTTTGAGGATGTGCTGACAAGCATTTTCATTTGCAGGAAGTGTTTGTGTTATTCAACATTCTGTAGTAAGATTTCATTTTCTTTGGCTGTTAAAAATCTGAAAAATGCAATTACAGTAAGTACTCACCACTTAATATAAGCTGCTACACAAAATAATGCAAAGCAGTGAGAGTTAACCATAAAGTGTGTGTGTGTGTGTGTGTGTGTGTGTGTGTGTGTGTGTGTGTG
>NW_017728993.1:34644415-34652781 GCF_001723915.1 Gavialis gangeticus | reverse complement strand
GTGTGTGTGTGTGTGTGTGTGTGTTTGTGTGTGTGTGTGTGTGTGTGTGTGTGTGTGTGGATATTCAAAAATAAGAGTTCAAAAATGTGTGTTCTAGTGACAACTCAAAACTTCTTTGGCTACTGTTAGAAACACCAACTGGATCAGAAAAAAAGTTAGCAGAGGGATCAGTGACCCATTACAAATCTGGCAATTGGTATTGTACAAGTGTATAAAGATTATATGAGAAGCAAGGACATAGACAAGTTTTTGGGTACCATGCACCCTTCTCTACTGTATAAAGATGATATGGACTCCTGGTGCCTGTGGCAGGGCACTGTTGGTGCCTGCCATTTTAAGGGCTGAGCCAAGCAGCTAGCAGGTGCTTGGTTGTGGCAGCCATTTTAGATCTCTGTCTGCCTATATAAACACAGCAGTTTGCTGCTGGCAGGCCAGGCAGAAACATCACCTGGCTGCAAGGCTGAGTGTAACATCCTGGAGGTAAGGGCAGGAGCTGTAGGGGATGGTTTAGAGGCTCCTGGTCCTGGGCATGACCTAAAACTGCACCCTGCTGGGAGTGGGTGACATGGTGGGGCTCCCAGTGGTGCAGGAGCCTCTAGGAAATGCCAGGCCAGTTACCACCCTGGTGAATGGTGGATCAGATAGCCTTAACCCCAGCTTCCACAACCAGGTGGGTTACCCCACAGTAGGGTCAAGAAGGCAGACCCAGATTAGAAACAGGGCTATAGATTTAGAAGCCTGACTTAGAATACCCTCGATTGGCCAGTGCTGGGGCCAGGACCAGAATACTCACAAGGGCCAGGGGCCCACCGCAAGGGACGCCCAGAGCTGAGGGCCTGCGGTTTCCAACTGGCCTTGGAGATGAGGCCAGGGCCTGTGGGGCCAAAGGTCCGGGGGGGAGGGCACAGCTGAGAGGGGAAAGAGTTCAGGGAGCTAGGCAGCCCAGAATGAGGGCAGTGTGGGCTGCCTGATTGGAGAGACCCGGTTGGGGTCTGGATTACAGGATTCTGGGGCCCAGTGTGGGGCTGATGGTAAGAACTGTAGATGCCATCTGCGAGGCTTGGGCTGCGGTGTAAGGGAGGAACGGAGCCGCAGATAGCTCCCTCTGGCATCAGGGCTAGAAATGGGCAGACTCCTGCCTAATTAATTTCCTAATTATATCATCAAGGCATGACAGGTGCGGAAGCGGGTGGGTGGCCTAGAAACAGGTGGGCGGGCCAATGACAGATCGGCCCCAGGAAGGCCCCCTGTTACAGTGCCAAACAGTGACAATTTAAGGAAAAGAATAAAACAACATAATAGGGGTCATCCATATGACAGCACCTTTAATACTGAATGTCTGAACTTATCTATGTAGGTCGGGGTTGGCAAAGAGCCAATGGGCTGAATCCAGCCCTCAGACCATTAGATCCAGCCTGCTTTGCCTGTGCTTGTGTTTACACTGAAGCAGAGTAGTGGGAAGCTCTGCTGGGGCCAGGATGCTGGAAACTGTTTGTTGTGCCACTGCTGTTTCCCTTCTCCCCTTCCCCAAGGCTGTGGCGTAGGCAGAGCTTCCAGCTGGAGGGGAGCTATGCCAGGGCTGAGGAGCTGGAAGCTATGTCCCTGCCACTGCTGTTTCTCCCATCTACAAGGCTGTGGTCTGAACACAGCTTTCAGCTGGAGCAGAGCTGTGCAGAGCAGTGCCAGGGCAGCAGGCAGGGGGAAGTGGCAGCAGCATGGGAAGCAGCTTCCTGGTCCTGGCAGTTACCCTTAGGCTGGGAGCTGCACTTGCACTGCAGCCAGGGAAAAAGAAGGGCTGGGAGAAGCAGTGGGGGCATGGATGCAGCTTCCAGCATCTGGAAGTAATTGTGATTTGGAGTTAAACTCTAAAATTCCCCATCTTCCTCTCCCAACTTTCTACAATCTAGCTATTCTTGAATGAGCTGTTTACATACCTTCATGGATAAAACGGACCATTCTGAACATGAAGCAGCTTGCGAAGATATCTTAGCATGCTACTATTAGGTGGCTGAGGCTTTGCAAGCCAAACACTGTACTACCACAGTAGCTTTTGCTGTAGTTTGTGGCAGTGGCATCATCAGCAGAAACTGTTTGCTTATGACACTAAGATGTGGGGCGAGGAACTTTTTTGGATCAGCTTCAACAGTGAAGCATCATTTCTGCATTTTGAAAACACTGACTGATGGGAGAGGGATTTGCTGCAGGCCTGGGATGACTTCAGAACTTCAGGATGACAAAGAGCATTTTCCCCAAGTTCTGCATGCAGCTTACCTCAGCACTGCTGTATCAGCACACCAATGGGAGAGCTTCCCTTGCTGTTCAGAAGCATGTGGGCTCATCACTTGTTACTCCCAACTGTAACTAGTCAGTGTTTGGACTGCTGTGATGGAAGCTACTTATGACTTAAAAACATGCTGATGCTACATGTGAAGGCTCACCAATCTTCAGGAGATTATCAATGCACTGGGACAATATTTCTATTCTGTGCCCTGTGACAGGTCTCTGAATTCATACATGGAAAGAGGTACTTCCCTATTGCGCTCCAAGGTGTAGCTGGCCAGTGTTGTATTAATGCAGGGAAGCCTGAAACAATGCCATGCTTTTCTAGGAACCAAAACTCTTCTCTTTAACAAACAAAAGTAGATTTGTTCCTACAAATGCTGCTGTGGGCATCCATGGCCACGTACGTGCTCCCCAGAGCAGAGTCCCTGGTCTAAGGAGCAGATAAGGAGTTTTCCCCTACTGTTCCTGCTCCAGCTCCCCACTTTCTCTCCCCTGCCCTGCACCCTGACTGGTCCTGTAACATCAAACCCAGTGGGATCCAGGAACCAGGGAAACACTCCTTACCATGGCTGGCAGCACCGTTGACATGTTGACAACTGGGCAGTGATTTCAAAGACCACAGAGCTGGCTAGCAGGGCAAGACGACCTTCCTTGGGGTTGGGAAGCAGGGACAGGGATGCTCTCCCATCCCAGTTCTAGGACCTGCAGGCTTTAAAAGCTATGCATGTTGCCCATCTGGTCCCCAGTAACTGGGGTTAGGGAGGCTCTCCTCAGCAACTATTCCCTGCATCTCCAGTTTTAAACCGCTCTGTAAAGCCCATCTGCACTGCATACGCTGAGATCTAACAGCTGGGGGCTGTCTATTGACAACCTGTTTCCTTCCCAGAAAGGGGAAGAGGATAGGCTGACAAGTAATGAGCTCTTCTAAGGGATGTGGTGGCCCAGGAAGCAGCCCTCTAGTACCCCCTGGCTGGAGAGCTTGCATGTGTAGCCCTCTAGTCATGCACCTGGAAAGCCTGGACACTCCTGATAAGAATTGTGCTTGCTGAGATGGTCAGAAACTTGGGCAGTGACTTCTTTAATATTTCAGCCACTCCTTAACAAGTTGGAATTAACCTCATTTGGTCTGAATGGAAGGTACCCAGCAGGTCCACCAACTTCAACAAAGCTTGTGACTGCCTATAAACTGAAGATACACCTAACCTCCAGCATAACAAACCCCCCCACCCAAATATATGAATGTTTGCTTATATCATACCTGTATGTATCCTTGTTGATCAATTAAAAGATTTTCAGGCTTTAGATCTCTGTAGATGAGGTCTAATGAATGGAGGTACTCAAAAGTTAGCACTATCTGAGCTGCATAAAACCGTGCATGCGGTTCACTGTAAAGAATTAAAATAGTATTACACCTCTAATCAAACTCTATAAATATTATATTAATATATCTTAATGTGGTGTCATAAATCTATAATCTTAAAACTACAAACAATTTATATATATCGAGCAACTGGTCCCTTTATTCGGACAGAATAAAGGCCACAAGCAAGATTTTACTGAACACCAATTCTCTAAGTCTTTTTTTTTTAAGACTTAAATTTAAAATTCCAGAAGGAGGAGAAGGGAAGAAACATGTTCAATTGGATGAAACCTGATTAATTTTTGTTTTGTTGCAAAATGTTTACTGTCCACTTGATCCTTTGTATTGATTTCTAGAAACCAAGAGCATTTCCAACACAATACACATGTTCGTCCCACGATTCTCTCTCGTACAAATTATGAAAGCCTACATTTATTAACTGCATACTAATACATGTAATTAGGAGGTTTCCACCACATCATTATTTCAGCTCACTGACAAGAGGCAAAACTAAAAAAGCATTATTATGTAATTCATATTATGCAATTAGAACTCTTTCTTAATAGCAAGAAGTTTATTTTGAAAAGGAAGAATTTTAATTAAGAATTTTACCTGAACCTTCCAATTCTTCTTAGATGTGAGAACATTTCGCCACCAGGGACATATTCCATAACCATGTATAAATTAGAATTATCCTAAGAAACCAAGTGAACACACAAACATTAAACATTTAGCATTGCAGAATCTCTTCAGAGAATCATTTTACTGGGGGAAGGCAGAAAAATCAACCTCCAACTATGCACTCTACATAATACATACAAAACAAAATGGTTACATAGAAAGCCCTGAAAAATAGGAGTCATCATCAACAAAGTGAATTACTAAATCTGAATGAGGAATCTGTATTCCCATGTTTGAAAGAATAGAAAAAAGTGTAATCACTAACTTCCTGAGTCAGATTGGCATAGACTGACCTGAAATTATAGGCACTAACTCACAAGCTACAGAACAGTGATTTATGTACCCACCATCAGGAAATATATTTACTCTTATATAGCTCCTAATTGGCCCCTCAAAATAGGCAGCCTAAAAATATGTTAGTCTTTTCATATTTGCCAGAAGTTTCCAAAGATTTAGACTGAGCATACCTATAAACTTGAAATGGTATTAGACATGTTTTCATGTTTTGAAAAACACAATACAAGCACTGCTGCTATCTTCATTAGCAGAGGGGGACATTTGTTTGCTGCAGTGGGTCTCAGCCTTCTGAACTCAAGGCACCACTCAGAAACTTTTGTGAATCAAACAGCTCCCCCCACACCCATTTCAAAAACTAATGTATTCATTACAGTGCTGACCTCCTCTTAAGAGGAAGAGGAAATGAGGAGAAGGAGCAGGTGGGCAGGACAAGTAGGTGGTTACTTCCCACACAGGGGCTGGGAGGAAGGAGAAGCAGCTGGGCAGGGATGAGCCTGTGTTTATCTCCTTGGACACCATGGCACCCTGCAAAGGATCTCATGGCATCCTAGGCTGCCATATCACCTCAGATAAGCATGGCTAGTCTAACGGGATACCTACATTTATTACAAACTAGCAATATCATCTTAGCATGATTAAATGTTAAGGTTTGTTCAATCCTAGAAAAGGCTGTCATCAGGATCTGTTTCAGCTTGTCAATAAAACAATAAGTGACCTTCTCTTCTCACATTGCTGAATTATGAATTTGGTTCAATTTCCTAGAGAGAATTTTGTTTAAAAATCTTTCTGTCATAGAACTACTTATTTCCATGCAAAACCCTTAAAGTTTTGCTTGTTTTCAGTATGTCCTCTCTCATGGACCCCCAACTGATCAACTGGCAAGCATGTGGAGGAGTTCCTTTCACTGCAGACTCATACCACAGATTAGTGTATTGTATTGAAGGTGGAGTTTGGAGCGGTATTAGACTTTATTTTGTTGTTCTTTATTACTCGTAAGATGGGGCACATTTTTTTTGTTTTGTACAAAACATCTTGAATTGGCTTCTCTTTCTAGAAGCATCACTTCCCACTTTGAAGGAAGGCAACACTTATTTGACAAAGCTGGGATATGATAGCTAGGACTAAGCCTATCTTGTGGTTCTCCCCTTGCTACGTTTGATTTAAGGGTTAAAAAACCTTTAGCACCAGAAGAATTAAAAAAAAAAAATCTCAAGGAAAATATTACAAAATTTGGGAGCAAAAATCTCCCCAAGGAGTGGTTTGGATCTGCAGATTGTGTAAACTGGTATAGCTATGGTAAAAACAGTACATCTACACAGAAATAAACTGGCCAAGTCTAGAGAAATGCATTTCCAGAGTGGCTTCAAAATTGAGAGTTGCTTCTTTAAGTGAGCTCAATTCTTACTTAGGCTGAGGGTTGAGCCCTGGTTAATGGGCTGGATCCGGTCTGCAGAGCCATCTTGTGTCATCCATATTGCAGGGCTCCCCAAGGGTCTGGAAATCTGGTGGTGGGGAACACTGGCAGCATTAATTGCTACTCCCTTGGTGCCAAATTTCTGAACTTGTAGGGAGTCCCAAGGACTAGATAACATGGCACTATGCACCAGACTCCACTAACTTGTAGCTGAATTTGGCCAAGCATGTGGCTAGATACAGCCAGCATGCATGTTAGATCTGGGTGTGCGGGATCAGGCCCAGGGACCAACCTCAAGTGCCAAGCACACACGGTTTCTGGCCCTTGAGCCAACTGACCTTGCGCCACTCATCCAGCTTGTGGCACCACAGGGTTGGCAGCTGCTGACTTAAAAGTACTAGTTGGAAGAGAAAAATAATGCAAGGAAGGTACTGCAGTTCACACAACAACTTAAAGATTAGTCTAATTGGGGTCATAATGTATAAATAGATTTCTGAAAATTTACCATGCACATAATGTTGGACTACACTGAAAAAAAAAAAAAATACTTCCAGACATGGCATAAAAGGATGTAATTAAAGTAACTGGTGACACTTTGAAAGAGACCTCTTCAGTGAAACTTCCTCAGGTTTGAGTTTCTTGAATAGTAATATATTTTGGAGAGAGAGTCAGCCGAATTGGTCTGAAGTTGGGAAGAAGTGGCACTTGAGAGATTAGCTCATTTAGAGAAGTATGAGCTTTCTGACATCTGCCAAAATAGGCTGTAGCATATGAAAGCTCTTGCTTATCTGAATAAGGTAGTCTACAGCATATTTCAGTTTGAGTACCTGCCTAGTTTCCAACAAAATTCAGACAGTTTTGAAGGACTTTCTGATGCAAGATGTCCATTACCAAGATGATGATAAAAGTTGACTCTTGGAAAGTTTATGCTGTGCCCCATGCCCTTAAACAATGTTATATAGCTGGTGGTAAAAATAATCTGAAAAGTTGGAATTTAGAATGCTGTTGAATTAACAAGGTAAAGAATCCTTAGATACGTTCTTCAGCTTCTTGCTTGCCTCTGCCCCATTGTAGATTTTTGCCATAGATGTTACTAAGTGTCATCAACACATGCATTAAATGGCTGTCCCCCATTTCAGCTGGAATTTATTGGAGAAAAAAAGACTTCAGCATAAGGAAAGAGAGGATGTTTTGATTCCTCTTCAGAAATAACCAAATAGTCCAATATTCCTCAATACCTTATATGTTCTTTAGTATAACACACAAATGCACATATAATTTGTATGGTCATAATTGAAAGAAAAAAGGCTGGAGAAAGAGGCTTTTGGGGGTGTTTTTTGCATAGCATTCCGCAGATAACTTTAGTTAAAGGGAGGTCTTTGCCTTTAGATATCACACTCATCTGAATGCCTGGCTACAACTTATGTTTCACATTACAATGACAGAGATGAAAAAATTATTTGTGAAGTGAAAAATCACAAAAAAGGGAAAATGACTAATCATTTTCCCCTACCTCCCTCCAAAAATGGAGTCATTTCAAATTGAGAGTGCCATTTTAGGAAAAAAATATGCAAAGTATATTGACCAAAGTGTATGAATTACTGGATATTAGTCACATTTTGTATTCTGTTTAGATGACACAGTGCTACAGGCCAGATCTGGCCTGTGGGCCAGGGGTTGAGCACCCCTGTTGTAAGGCTACTGTACCATAAAGTTACATTTGTAGATTTAACATGTGAGCATATAACTAGACTATTTTTTTTTGAACAACCGTATTTAAAATAAAGCTTACCTTAAAAGAATACTCCAGTCTTACAAGGAAAGGAAAATTTACTGCTTGTAATATTCTCTTTTCATTCAACGTGTGTTCTATTTGCTTCAGTTTGACAACCTGTAAAAACAATCATTGTATTCTTCAGTCCTTAAAACTTATATGCAACTTTACACACAGTAAGTGACAGATGTCTAGGACAACAATACCAATGCTTATTTAGAATTTTTTCTGTTAACTTTCAAAAGACTAGTACTCAAAACACATGGTTCATGGATGGCTCTTTTTTGTATGGGATGCAACAGGGAAGCAAACTTCTCTAGGTTTTCTTCATAAATTTCTTACTTTATCCAATGGAAGCCCCTTTCGACAGCGAAATGGTGGATCAAACAAATCTATTTGATCTTTAGACTGTGAGAAGAGCAAAGCATACCAAGTGCTTCTAGTTACAGGTTGTATGTGTACGTGTACTATACACCATATTTAGTTGAATCCAAAATAAGGTTTTCCTCCCCCTATTTATCATGGGTTAAACACCCCCCCCCCACCTCTAATCCAAA
>NW_017728993.1:34639532-34644296 GCF_001723915.1 Gavialis gangeticus | reverse complement strand
AAATAAGGTTTTCCTCCCCCTATTTATCATGGGTTAAACACCCCCCCCCCCACCTCTAATCCAAAATGAGGAGCAAGGTGTGGTGGTGGGAGGCAGGAGTGGCTGCTGTAGCTCTGACTCTGGCCCAGGGTTGGGGTTACAGCTACAACTGCTGCCCACCCCACTGCAGCCTCTGCCCTCCTCTCCTCACTCCCACCTACCTTCTGTCCCTTGGCTTATCCTCCAGGCAAGGTTCTGATCCTGCTCCAACCTGGGGCTGGAAGCAGGTAGCTACTCTGGCCTCAGCTCAGTCTAGTAGCAGAACTGGCCTGGGCTCCAGTTCCAGACCAGAGCTGCTGCCACCACTGCTACTGGGACAGGCTGAGCCTAGAGCAACTATACTCCCCCTGCCCAGGTTTGGAGTGCTGAGAGAGCCCTGCTTGGAGGCACAGGCAGCAGATGGGTGTGAGGAAGTGGTTGCAGGGGGCCTCCAGGCAGGGCAAGTGCTGCGGGGAAGGGGACAGATGGGAGGGGTCAGACTGTTTAAATGCCCACTTACTGCCAATCCCCCAGCATTTGCCACCACACTGCATCCCCGATTGTCTGTCTCCCCTTTTGCCTCCCTGCTGTCCCCCCTGCTTTTCTGCCAGTGCTTACCCTGCTGGAGTGGTGGAGGGGGGATGAACTTACGATGATTTGGATAAAAATTACATTCAGTACATGAAAAAATGTAATAAATGTATACATTTTCCATGTGTGGAATCTAATGGGGGGGGTGTTGTCTTAAATTCACAGTCCTCTTGGATTCAGATAGATGCTGTAAGTACTTACGTGCTAAAAATGGGACTGAGACTAACTTATTTTACAAAGTTCATGTTCTAGCCAGAAGATGACTATGGACATTGAGCTATAAATCAACATTTCCACTGTTACATTCTCATAACAGTGCCAGACCTCACAGTGAATTTTCCTTATTCTGCTGCTTAAGTTAATTGTATCATGCTTGCACAGAGATCTGGAATCTGGATCCCATCCTTTAGAATTCATTTTAACAGTCTGCTGCAAAAAGCAGTAAACAGCAGGCTTCTGACCTCTGTCCTACCATACCAATTAGGAAAGAATTCTATTTCCTCTTCTTTCACTCCAGCATCGAGTAATCATTCCCTTAATGTTCCAGTCAGCCAATATATCCACACCCTATTACAAGGAGTGGAAATGCTTGTAATTAAGTGGACACTGCACTGATGTCCTCTTAATTATACTAAATAAGGGATTTAGAAACAGTTGCATGTGACCTAATAATTTCTTAAATGTGAAATATTTTTGATGGTTTAAACGGCAATATAAAATAGTAAATAGGGGCTCTATAAAATTTGAATTATTTTAATTGCTGTGCAAATATTCAGGCCGTTTTCCCTAATCAGGAACAAACTGCCTACTGTGTTGTACCATACAAATGCCATCCAATGCCAAAAATCAATGCAAAAATATTATTTTATTGATTAAATTTTACAAAGAAATTACTGGTGCTTAAAAAGAAATCCATTATATACATAGAGAGTACAGAACAATGTGTGCGGTGGTGAGGAGGAAGGGCAGAAAGAACAAGAGAGAGGAACTAAATGTTTCACTGAGGGACTGAACTATGAGCATCTGCCAAGAAACATGTTTTGCTATGACTAGGCAGCAATTCTGAAGATTACATTATTTTACACATCATAAGGATTCAATATTAAAAACAAGAGGCTGAACGAAGAAATGTTAAAGAACTATTTCACCTGCAGCTTCAGTGGTGGCTAAAAGTTGCTGTAATATTTTCATTTTCACATTATGACAACACATTTTCTTTCCAAGCCACAGATAACTATTTAAAATGAGATTATATTTTATGCTTGCAGAAGCAGTGTTTTCACCACAGAAATATTGTAACTGCAAAATGTACCAACCTTCTGTTTGTCCAGTATCTTCATAGCATAATACTGTTCTGTGGATTTGTGTTTTACCAACATAACTCTCCCAAATGACCCCGTTCCAAGGGTTTTTTGTCTCTCAAAATCATCTAGGCCAGCAGTATTCTATGTGGACAAATAAATAACACACTCATAAATATTATTTGCAATTGACCTAAAGTTATAGGAAATAGAATAGTTTATCGAAGAAGCTCGATAAAATTAATTCTATGAAAGACAAGTGAAAAAGAGTGTTAACTAATGTAATATTATTTACACATAAGAGCTTTTACTAAGAGGTTTCTCACAGTACTCATTCAAACAAAATTTGGACTTCTTTATATGTATTATATTTAATTAATAGAAATAGCTATGAGGGTGGCATCTGCCTATCAGGGAACAGAAATTAGCTGCAACTAAACCACATTAGCATAAAAGCAGCTAAACAAAATCCCAAAATAGACTATACCTAAAAGCACCACTATGGCTCTAGAATAAATGCTAATGGTAACTATACATGGACATGTGTTATGGAATTATTTATTAATCATCTAGAATACACAGTACAGAGACATTTATAAAAGTGAGCATCACCGCATTATTTGAATACTATTTTCAAAGTTAATATTTAAACCATTTCTACCAAATATACTTTTCATCTTTCCTTATCACAAGGGAGTCTTTTTCTTTACAAAATGGGGTTGCTAAATCAGGAGAGAGATTTCTAAGACGACTATTCAAGATATGCCAAAGTTTCCTCATCATGAACAGTTAGTTGTAACATGTCATAAACACGAGAAAGTTTAACAGAGCTTGAAACTTCCAAGGATTAAATAAATCCACAGCCAAGAATCTATCACTCCAAACGCCCTTTCCTACAGCTACTGAGACCTCTACCTTGAGGAGAAACGAACATATCATCCCTGTTGATCCTAGCTGCGATGACAAAAATGGATTGCTATTCTCAGTTTGGACACTGAACAGCATGTGTATTGATGCCCAACTCATTATCACATAAAAATGTAATATTAAAAAAAAAAAAAAAGATTGAAAGCTTAAGCAGTTCCTTACCTGAGGAGGGCTTTCCCATTTTCTTAAAAAATCTTCTTTGGCTTTGGCTAGGAACTCTTTCACTGAAAACCAAAAGATATTCCTTTTAGTACAATTTACCAAACATGTAAGGTAGAAATTTAAAATAACTATGCTTAGACGGTAGATATAGTTATTTTTTTCAAGTACCTGATAATATACTAGTATATAAGAACTGAAGAATGACGTTTAATTGCCTTCACTCTACATGAAGCAAGCATCAGTGCCTCTAATATTTCTACAATATCTCCAGTGGACCTCTAACCCTCCTGGAGTACTACATCTTTCTATACATGTTGCTTAAACTACTTCAGATCTAATTAGTCACAATACTGTACACGCAAGCAGGCTTTAAGGTGATGTTAAGCATTTTCAAACTGTTTGGAAAAAAACTTGCCCTTATAAATCTACATCCAAATAGGGCAGACTATTTTAAATTGTATTTTCTTTCCATAACTAGAAAACAAAATTATTTTTGTTGCTTCTGTCCCCATGCCCCCCATCACCTTTACTTAAAGGCTGTTTGCAACTCAAGGACTAAGTGCATAGCGTTACTGCAAGCAAAAACAAAAACACAGGGCTACACCACCACTGCACATTAGAGATGCCCACAGTCAGAGAATATACTTTTAAAATATCCATTCTGCATTGAAACTATAGCAATGTAGTAAGAGTACAATTCTGAGTGACTGTTTAAAATGTGCACTAGTATATATGATAATCTAAGATCATTTTTCATCTGTTTTAATCCTCAAAGATCATTATCAGCCAGGGCAGTATAAATTATTTTACTGACGTAATGATAAAACAGAAGCTGTTTCTATTTTTATTGCCATTGCAAAATATTCAAAAAACTAAAATGAAAAATCCATGGTAGTTTTTCTTGGCATCAATCCACATAATCCAACATTAACAATGACAGGCATTCAATACTGTTGTTTTCCTATAGGCAATTTCTAAAAACATCCAAGAATGTTGTAAGTCTTTTTTGAGCAGGATGCAGAAACACATTTTAATAAGGGCATTTAGTTTCCACTACTCATAAAAAGACAACCTTGGTTTAGAATTAGCTAGAAAAAATCATGTGATAAGGCAAGAACTTCCTGCTCTTTGCCGCTAAAGAATACTGTTTTATCTACACAGCAGATTTTTATACATCTAACCTTTGACTGCTGCTTTAACACTGACACAGCTTCTGCAGTGCTATCAAATGGCAGAAACCATACAGTTGACTATTCAGTGTTTGACTACTATGATATTTTCTTGATCATTTTTGTACAAATACCAATGGATAGTCTATGTTGGGCTCCCACCATTACTGGCACTGGCAAGATGCATCAATCTAGATGGAATTTAAAAAAATCCTCAGAGCAGATGCAGCCTAGATGAAGGCTAGGGCACTGTTTAAATAGAAGCATTGTATCTATTGCATGGTTATTAACTTCTAATTAGCTTTGATCTCTTTTTTTCTCTTCCAGAACATTAGTTTAAAAAGGAACATGAGGAATATACTCATTATTTCTGGCAGTAGGAACCGTGTAAATAGAAATACAGTATTCAGTAACCAGAAAAAAGAGTTTTGTAATGAAGACATTGTTCTAATCAGTGTTCAATTACCTACAATTAAAAATTTTAGTCACTGAAGAAATTGGCACATACACTCTGAAGGAGAAAAACATTTCCTTTGCCTTTGAAACTATTTTTTTTTTTTTTTTTTTTTTTTTAGGTTTTTTAAAAAAAAATTTTA
>NW_017728993.1:34634912-34639494 GCF_001723915.1 Gavialis gangeticus | reverse complement strand
TTTTTTTTTTTTTTTTTTTTTTTTTTAGAGTTTTTATAAACTAAATTTGAATCATACCCAAGAATTAAGATATATTTTAAAGTTAAGGACAAGAGAAAAAAAATTGCATTACTTTCAAGGATAGGTAGAAGATCCTTGCTAAAAGAGATACAGCTGAGAACAGTGTTTTGTACCTGCTTGTTGTAGGAGCAGAATCAAAGCATTGAAGGAATTTTGTTCATTTTATTTTTCTCAGTGTACCAAGGACCACCATTCTTTCACTAATATTTTTGGTCTTGTCAAATTTCCCTGCAGGTAACTGACAGATTGTTTAGAAACATATTCTAAAATTCCTGTATTTTTAAATTCCACAGAGAACTTAGACAACAAGTGCAGCAGGACATTTTACATGTAATCTTTCCTATCTATTGTTCTCATTATAGGATAAAACATGCTGAATATTAAGAAACAGCAATTGAGTTGGAGATGCTCACATTGCTTGAAGCATGAAAAAAATTGTCCTTCAACATAAAACCCTGTTTTATCTTAACTTACTCTGTCCCCTCCTCTGTCTTGAGACTTTTTCTCAATGGTGCTTCCCATCTAAACAATACATTTTCTGGATGAACTTAGCTTTAAATCATTATATTCAACACATTTCTCATTTGATGATGTGTGAATTATACTTGGTTGCAATTTTTAAAAAACAAAAACAGATCCAGGGCAAAAATTCCAAAAGCACTTATGTGAGGTAGGAGCCCAAGGCCCCTGGCAGACATTACATTTGTTGCACATTATATGCAAGTATTGTACAACAAATCATAACATACAAGACATTAAACCAGTTTACCCCTGGATAAAAATGCAGATCAGTTGCTCACTGAACAGGAACGTCTTTGTGGGACAGCACAGAACTATCCCACAATAATGTTAACATGGGGCCACCTGGCATGTTATAATTTGTTGTGTAATTCTCGCATATGTTGGGCAGCAAAAGTAATGTCTGCCAAGAGCTTAAGTCTCGTTTTCAGAAATTACTGAAGGAGCATAAGCCCTAATGACTGTCAGTATTAAAGACATAGGCATTTCTATACCCAAATCATTTTTGACAGTGGGATGTAGGCACGTAAGCTGCTTGGATCCTTTTGAAAATTCTGTCTCTAAGTATCAATATTTGCTCCAACAGTACCACTGGGTATGTTTTCTGGGTACTGTTTTTGGCGCACACAAGCTAAGTTCGTGTTAATTGGTTGGTATGGGCCACTGTAATCAGGAACATACTATGCAACATCATTTTTCACAGCTTGACACTCCAAAATGACCAGGCAATGGGGCAGATCTAATCAAATGACAACTTTCAAGTTTTCCTCAAGTGCACATTTTTTAGCCATTTTCAATGTTATGATTCAACTTGTTTGGACTTTTGATCTTCAAATGTTTTGTAACATGGTCTGTGACTCTGGGCTCTGTTGAAAGAATGAGCATACCAAAGGTCTCTATAGGTTCACCAAGGGTTTGCAGGAACATTCACCCACACAGATGAGATGATGAAGAGAGGAAAGAAAGAGAGAAAAAAGTTTTATGTATTTCCACAACAAACACATAGAAAACACAAGTACATTCCAACTCTTCCCCCCACAGGAATGGCTTCGGTAATGAACCGCCCTTCCCCACATAGGATGGATCATGCTATATATAACATAATGTTTAAGGGAAACAAACACTTACACAAACAAAAAACCCTCCCCTAACAACCAACCAACCAACTAACCAACTGAAACCTCCACACAGCTCTAAATAGTCTTATACAGAATGAAAATGGTTGTATGTAGAAATTCAAATTCAAGGACCATGTCATCACAAAAATCAGGAGAGAATTTAAAATTTCAGAATAGATTGAGTCATTCAATTAAGTTAGTCTGCCTGAAATCACTCGCATAAAAAGAATTACCAACAGAAAAGATTTAGATTCACTGCATTATATGGTATCCCATCTATTGGTTTGGTTAATCTTCTCCTACTTTACCTTCTTCTGAAAAAAATGTTTGAGGTGTACAACTGTGTAGGATATCATGGAAAAAGAAGATACCATATTAACTTGAATAGAAGATGAGGTTTCCACCCCCACCCCAATCAGTATGGGGGGAAAAAAACCCTCCTTGTTTTATAACTGAAAGGAAACCACTTTAAATACACTGCATACCACTAAACTGCTGCCAAAAGCAGCATGTGCTCAGTAATGGAAACCATGGGCAAACAAAGATGGGAACCTACCACATGACCAGGTTAGTACCAACCAGCTGAATAAAATATATTGTAGTGCTTGGTCTCCCTCAGCACAGACTCTTTTTCCAAGTCATGATGAGCCATTTTACTTCACACATTTCAACTTCCTCCTCACTCCCACAGCTAAACTGTGCCTTTCTTTCCCATTTTCAATAATTCCTGTTCACCAGCCTTAAATGTCTGGCAAACAAATGAAGTCCTAAATAGTTCACCCAGAATCCCTCTGTCAGCCCCTATCGCAGCCTGTTGCATTTGATTAGTGTGGCCCCATTCTCCATGTGCTGGAGCTGAACCAGGTTGCCCTGCATCTCATCTGCATATAATTTTTTGGAGGATTCCAGGACTTGTGACAACACCAGGTTCAAGTCATGAGTGGGGTGCTAATCAGCACATGGATACTTTGCAGGGGTGGGGGGAGCAGGGGCGTATCTGTACATACACATACTGAGCAGTGCTAACCTATGGGATCACGGTGGCATTAAACATTATTGACTCGGCCAGGGCCCAGACCAATGAACTGTATGGTAAATCATAACCTTTCTGGCTTTGGACTACTATCATACATAGCTTGAATTCTATATAGGAAGGTAAAAAAGTGCTGCTTAAAAGTATGCTTGTAGAGTACCTGTGCTGAAACTTGTGTCAGCTTCAACAAGAAAGATAAAATGAATCACTTTATCCTTCACTGTTTTCAAATTTGCCCCTCACTTCCATGTGCTTAGGAAAGCTGGGTCTGACAATAAAGGCAGGGGAAAGAAATTGGGGGGCAGATGGCAAGAGCCCTGAGCCCTGCAGATTTATTTTCCCTGCTGTAGCAGTGAGACAGGGACATAATCAAGGCAAACTTCCAATAAGTAGATTCCAAGCCTGGAAAATTATAACAGATGTATACATTTTCCATATACAGAATCTAAGTATTGGGTGGTCATCTTGTAATCAGGTTCATCTTATAACTGAGTAAATACAGTCATATTTCTAAAATAATTCATAAGAAAAAGATCAGTCCTATTATTTAAAAACAGAATGTCAGAATGTCTGAATTGCATGAGCTACAATAAACAGAAGTGGTGTATTTAACTGATCTGGAGCTGGTCTGTGATAACTTATAAATATTGTGCGTTCCTTACTTCATTGCAGGGTTGTTTGTTATATGCATATATTGAGTTAAAATCAACAGCTAGATAGTCAAAAAGTGCCCTCAGGAAGTGGAATATTCTGAACCTGGAGCAGGTATCAGGACACCAGACATTCACTGATTCTGCAGAGGCTTGGAGTGGAGAAGGCTGAAACGGGTGGAGGAAAAGGTACAGTTAGTGAAACAAAATCTGCAGTTAGTGGCTAAGTTGGTTGCTGACTGGGGCTAGGGACAGAAGTTACACAAACTGGTTTAAATGATTGGAAACTGGTTTAAACCTGTAACAAAACTTAAATTCAATACACATAAACCAGTTTCAAAATGGCCAAACCTGGCTTAAGATAAACCTGGTTGAATGTAATATCAGACTTGACTGATTTGGGTCAAACTGGTTTATGCAACTTCTGTCCCAGACACCTTCCTGGTTTAAGTTCAGGTAGAGTCCCCCAGCATCCCAGCATGCTTTTCAGCCCTGGGTTGGGCTGTGCTGTCTGTTGCAGAGCACAGCTGGCCCAGCCCCTTTGCTCCCTAGCCAGAGTAGAGGCAGGGGTGTGGCTGGACGCAGGCCTGACATGACCCCCTAAGGCAAAGGGAGCAGGGAGGGGGTTTATTCTCCCCCTCCACCCGCTCTCTCACCAGGGGACTGCAGCCAGGGTCTGCCTGGCTGGGGTGGAGCAAGCCCCATCAGCCATTCCCCTGCTCCCTACTCCTGAGGCGGGGGTGGGAGCTTGGCCAGAGCTGGCCGGCATGGCCCCACTATCTGCCTGCCTCACTTGCAACGGGGCTGTGAGGCTGAGCCAGGCCAGCCTGTGGGTGGTGCTGAGGGTGGACATGGAGGGGCCTGCGGGGCCTGGGCTCTTCCCATTCCCAGACATCTATGGCTCAGGCTGGGACCATGGGGGCTGCACAGCCAGATTGTTCCCAGCTCCCTATGCCCAGGCCAGGAAGGGGCTGTCATGGAGCTGCAGCCAGCTGGGAAGGGTCCTTCCCAGAGGCTTCAGCTCTGCCAGCCCTGCCCGGCAACTGCCTGCTGCAGCTGCCACCAGTGGCACCCCCCATCCTGTGGAGCACCCAGCAACTGCAGTCTCATCACAAGTTGTGGGCTGCCTGCAGCCAGGCAGGCCGTTTTGCCTCCCTTGCCTCCAGCTGCCGCTGCCGTGCCACTTTGGGTGGGAGGGTGGG
>NW_017728993.1:34623115-34634670 GCF_001723915.1 Gavialis gangeticus | reverse complement strand
TTTGCCTCCCTTCCCTCCAGCTGCCGCTGCCGTGCAACTTTGGGTGGGAGGGTGGGAAGCTTCAGCCCCACAGCTTCTGCTCAACACATGGGGCTATGGCTCCAGCTCCCAGATGCCTTCCACCCACTCTGCCTGCAGGGGGTGTTCATCACACTGGGTGGGCAGAGTGGGTTGAAAGCAGCCAGAGTTGGAGCTAGAGCTCCATGCATTGGGTGGAAGCCATGGGGCTGAAGCTCCCCCCCTGCCTTGAGCGGCACTGCACAGGGTGGCAGGAGCAGGAGCCTCACCTGGAGGTGAGGGGAGCAGACCAGCCCTGCTGGGCCAGCTTCCCCTCACCTCCAGTGGCTCCAACTCTTGGCTGCCTTCCACCTGCTCTGCCCACCCAACGTGTGATGATGAGCAGCCCCTGGGGATGGGTGGAGTGGGTAGAAAGCAGCCAGAGCTCCATGCACTGGGCAGAAGCTCTGCTCCACTGATACGTGGAGTCGCACAGCAGGGTCAGGAGTGGGAGGGAGAGTAGCCGCTGGAGACAAGGGAAGTTGGCTCGGCCTGGCAGGGCTGTTCTGCTCCCCTCACCTCCAGCTGTGGCTCCTGCCACCCCGCACAGCACTGCTTGGGGTGGGGGAAGCTTCAGCCTTGTGGCTTGCATCCAAAGCATGGAGCTCTGGCTCCAGCTCCAGCTGCTTTACATCCACCCAGCATGACGAGCAACCCCTGTGGGCGGAAGGGCTGTAAGGTGTCCCAGGAACTGGAGGCCCATGAACTGGGCAGAAGCTGCAGAGATGAAGCTTCCCGCTCACCCACTTAGAGTGGCGTGGCACGGCACGGCACGGCACGGCAGGGGTAGCAACAGTAGTGGCAGCTGGAGGTGAGGAGGACAGAATAGCCTGCCCAGCTCTGGGCAGCCCACAGCTTGATTCAGCTGCAGCACCCAGGTGACTGCCTGGAGACAGGGGAGTTTAATCCTCTCCCCTGCACCTGAGGTGCTACCCAAGTCTGGCCTTGGGGACAAGCCTGGCAAGGACTGCTTCCCCCTCCAGGCTCAACCCAGTTGGGGTCCCTACAGGCCAGGGTAGGGGGTTAAATCCCTCTGCAATTATGCTTGGCCCCTGCCAGGGGTCAGCCTGGATCTGGCCCACAAAAAAGTTTGATCCCGCCTTCAAAGGTACAATCTGGTCTGAGGCAGCAGAAGGGGAGGGAGAGGGAGAGGGAGAAGGAGAGGGGGAGGGGAGGAAGTCAGTGCCACATTCCTCCATCATGCTGTCCATCTGTTCAGCAGCCTATTTGTTGCTCTCTTGCACCTGAGCTTACCCTCACTGCAGAAATTGCCATTGGAGATATCGACTGACAGCGAGGGTAAGTACAACAGACCTGGGTGCTGGGGAAGGGGTAGAAAATTGTACCCAGCCCCATGGTGTGGGGCTGGGTTGCAAGTGGCAGGCCACAGCAGCAAAAGGATGCCAACCTCTGGGCTACAGAATAAGGTCTGGGATAAGATGCAAGTCATCCCGAATAGGCCAAAGACAGGCAGAAATTCACAAAGACCTTTTGCTGGTCTTAAAGTCCCTTTTCTCCATACATTTTAGGTCTATTGTTTCCATTAACAATATTTTGTTTTCAGAAGGCCACTTTTGGTCACTAGAATCAACATGCATTACAAATTCCTGAAGGGAAGAACTGTAGGACCTGAATGCAGTTGCACCTGCTTGGGTAAGTACAAACAATAAACAGGAAACTGTAGCCCTGCTTCTGGTCTAAGAGCAAGAGAGTCAAGCTCCACCCAAAGAAAGTTAAAGGCTTACGGTGTCGTATGTGGGAAGTATACTCAGAGGCTGCATCAGACATACAGGCATGTGTGCTTTGTGGAGCTGCAAACCTCTTTCCAGCATCACAAACCATATTCCTAGAACATTAAAACGTGCCCTATGATGCAATTTTGCAGCACAGGGGCAAGTTTTGCTACCATGAAATCCCAGTAGGCACAAAAGGGCACAAAAAAGTGGCACAGCACATGTGAGGGGAGTACATGCCAGCAGAAACAGAGACTTGGTGCTTCAAGGAGACACTCTGGCTGCCAGTCTCCACTCCTTTAGTTATCCCCCAGCTCCTCCAGCAACACCAGGAGCTGGGAAGGGGCAGTTTCCCTAAAGCACAGCAATTTGTACCACACCAAAGCACACATGTAGGGGCATGCACCATGATAAATAGTAGTAGCACAAATTTGTGCCGCTACTATTTTTGCTGCTGCAAGCGCATGCCCCTGCATGTAGGAACACACCCAGAGAGACTATAGAACAGGTGAGAGAGGCAACTAATCCTGAACTGCAAATAGGCAAGAGTGTGATCTTGCATTTCTCCTACCTTCTCCCTAAGTGCACACTTTGAGGGGGACTATGTTAGCTACTCTTATGAACATTCACCATATCAATGAAAGAGAGCAAAAGAGATATTCAGGAAAAACTTCTGAAAAAGATCCATGGCAAAAAAGCAAAGGCTAAACATATTAAAAATAAACACTGGGCCTTACTGCAACCCTTATCATCTGTGCTAAATGCCAGTTTCTGCTTGGAATTTAGAATGCCCTTTATAAAATTACAATTTAATTGCAATTCCAGAACTTTAATCACTAAAAATGTATAAAGGTAATAGGTCCTAAAATAATATATTTCTAGCAAATCTCTGGTTTACAATTAATGGCAAAATACACATGCAGAGAATTCACAGGATAATCCTATTTTGAAATGTGATATATTTACATCATTCAAGTAAAATATTAGTATTTTACGTTATAGCCCTACAGTATAAAAGTATTTTATGTTATAGCCCTAAAGCCATATCCCTTCACATAGGTACACACAAATGCTCTGTGTTTGGCATGCTACCAACTGAGAGAAGTGTGATCTAAATAAAAAAACTGGAATTTTCCAGAATCCTAAATCCAGTTCTCACAGTCTGTGTGGTCTTGTTGAGGCCACAGGCCTTGCTCAAAGTTTCCCTTCCTTAAAATGGGAAGAATATGAAAACTCACAGAGTTGATTCATGTGAAAGTTTTTGAATATGAAAACAGACCTAAGTACTAAGCATGAGTGGCCTCAAGGAAATAATTTCTCTTTTATAGCTGCAATTAACTTTCTAACCACAAAACAAGCTTCAAACAGAAACTAGAGCACCTCTCTAAAAACTGACTCAAGTCAACAAGGGCAAAATATGTACATCCTGACAATATGAAGAACAGTTGGTAAGAAATCAGTAATGTGCGCTGAGAGGCTGGATCTTGGTAAAAGCCAAACTAGTTCTCTCCTGTGAAACAGGCTGTTCCATGGATTCATGAGAGTTTTTGTTAGGCATTTCCAGGTTTTTGCAGAAAGCCTTCATAATTTTCCATTGCTTTAAGAATACGCAACATAGCATTAAACAAGTGAAAACTGAGTAAATACTGCAAGGGTTGGAAGTTTCCTATGAGAGAGATGCCAATTTACATACATTCACTTTGAATTTAAATAAATTATTCTATTTATAAAGGAGGAACTTTTAAGTAGTTGGTACAAGTTACCCAGCAAACAGAGAACTGCTTACTGAACTACCAGTTACACTGTTATGGCCACCGTAACCACTGCTTCTCTCCGACCCAGTCTGAAGATGTCCCAGCTCCATTATATAAGGCTTCCTTAAATTACAGGATTAGTGTTCAAACATTACAGCATTGGATACAATTTTAAATTCCTAAACATGGTCTTTAATACCAAGATAGGCAAAACACTTGCTGCTCATCTTTCATTTTGATCTGTGGCTAGTAAGCTCCTTGGGCTTTCCCATGATGACCAGCATCCACTCCCAGGTGCTAGGAAGGCATGTTGCGATTCTTAGAAGCATGCTCGGTCTATGAACCATGGTAGGGAATCCTGCCTGTTCTACCAACTTCAGACTTTCAATGCTCCCCTAATCCCTCAATCTGATCACTTGAAGAAATAGGTGGTGTTTGTCTTCTCTTCTCTGCCCACATTAACTCAGTTATAACTCTTCCCTTTTTTTGGGAGCCTATTTCTTTTCCACAATACAGTCTCTAGCTCATATGTTCATCTTTCCCAGCCCTCTGTGCTCTCCTACACCAAACAGCACCAGAAAAATGGCACAATTGTGGTTACTTTTTAACTGCTGTTCAGATTCTGCAGTGGCAGTCGTGAAATGAGCAGGACTGTTCATTTCATCCTGCTGTTGTTTACCAAAGCAGAAGCAACTCCAGTGCCACCAGGACTATCTGTAGTCTCAAAACAACAGCAAACCCTGTATCAGTTCAGCATTTCATCTATTATTTTCACAAGTATATGGGCTAGATTTTTTTTCTTAAGCTATTTTTTTTTTTTTAATTTCTACAATAGTCAGTGGGGTGAATCCCTTGCTTGATGGGACAAACATATATCAGAGTCCCCTACTTGCTACTGGTAACTATGAGTGTCAGATTCTTTAAATCAAAGTACGTGGGACAGTTCTGCAGGAGATCCATACATTTGCTGGAATATAGACAAAGGAACTGTGTATGTACACACACAATTTTAATAGGAAACAAGCAGCACTATTAATTGACCTGCTTAACTCACTATAAACAAATCTCAGAGGGAGAGCTGTGGTGGTTGAAGAGCTGAGAAGTAAAATATAAGGAAGAAAGAGGGTGATGCACGATACAGCAACAAATTACAGTGGAAAGAACTGCTGCATCTGTGGACTACAAAGGCAGAACTGGAGTCCTTTCAATTTCTGCATGCACATATTTAGAAAGTAATTTTAACTTGCAACAAATACAGATTGAGGCTGACAAGATCCACCAAAAGGCTCAAAATTAGTGGGCAGATAAAATAAATTCTTATTCATAATTCTGAACTCCTGGACTTTACAGAGTTGTAATTATGTCTGTGTTGGACCCTCAGGGCAGCTATAGAGTTGGTAGCTCGCCTATTTGTAGGAAATGGTGCAACTTCTGCAGATGGATCTGAGGCACAAGGATCAGCCTCTTAAATCATCTCAAGACCCATCAATTAGCCATGGTAGAGATCACCTTCAAATCGAGAGATTGCTGACGATGACACGTAGGAAACAAAGCTATTATAAACTATGATTATTGTCCTAAAGCTCCAGTCATTTCTAAAAATAAATGCAAACAAAGCAGAAGTCTAAATAGTGTTTCCCTCTTTAGGTTTTCTGGTTTGAAACTGCAAAAGACTCCTGTTCAGGAAGTGCAGTGTTTTCATTAAACAGAAAGTTATCATTTTTATATTTTTTACTGAATTCTAAAAAATAGATGTGCTCTTTCACAAATGGACTAGCACTCCTGCAGTTGAAATGGCTTTTCTTCAGTTCTTGTGGCCCTGACAAGGGTAGTAAACCCAAATACATTTCCAGATGTGAACTCTGATATTACTTAATTACCTTAAAAAATAACGGTGGCCCAAAATGAAAGCAGCAGTGACCATGGAGAGATTAAACTGCTTAATGTTAATAATCAAAACTAAGAATACAATTTACTTACTTTGGGGCTTTCTACAGAGACTGAATATAGCAGAGTGCAACAGAAAGTCATTCAAGAAATGTAGAACCCTTAAATGAAAATGTGAGAAATGACCTTTTCAATGCAGGCAACTCCAGATCCAATAAACAGAGAGAAAACTAACACTTGTGCCAGTTTACATATTGAGTGATGTAGATGTCCAGGTCTTTCCACAACTTTCCTGAATAACTGGAGGGAAAAAGTGCTCTCAAATTCAAATTTTAAAAGGGATCTAGAACCAGAGAACTTCAATGTTTTGAGTCTAATAACCACACTTTAATGAAAGATTAAAAAAAACCAAGAACAAAGACCATATTGCTCATAGAAGTACATAAATCAAGGTCTAAAGGAGGAAAAGGAGCATGCACAATGTGCTATTTTGCAAATAACTAACAATAATAAATGTTAAAGGCGAAACACTAAAAAAAGGTCAAAAAAGAAAAAAGAGAAGAGAAATTAAGGAACTGCAGTATGGAGGACTTCCTGGGCAGATGTCACTAAGATCACAATTTAAGATGTGAAGATTAAAGAACGTATGCAAAGACTTACAGGTAGCTGATCTTACTTCCTTCATTGATTAATTTCCTGCAAGCAGGTGATAGGGTTATCTCACACCTAATGCTGGATACATAGTCTTCTTGGTGGGTTCCCTTTACTGTTTAAGCTTGCTTCTAAACTTGGTTCCTATCCGAGACCTTAAATCTTTCTGCTTGGGTAAGACATACACACGCACACACACGCACCCCCCACCCCCGAGGTGGAGCCAATAGGCCATGCCTGGTCTGGCTGTCAGGATAAAATCAACTTAACTCCTCTATAGTTTAATACAAAAATCTTAGAACCTGGCATATCAGAATCCTGAAATATCTTTTGTGGAACATACTTTTAATCCTTACAGGAAAAGGTTCCCTGCAATAACAAACTGAGATGTACTAGAGGCTCATTTTTGGCCTTAAATAGCACAAAGACTGACTTCCTGAGAAAGGAAGTCTTGCGTAAACAAAAACAATTTTCACAACTCTATGCACATCAAGCACAAACTAATTTTTTTCACTGTTTTGAGGCTGAGGCAAGCAGAAGATAGGTGTGGTAACTTACTATGTATTTGGATAAGGAGCATAAAACTATTTTAAGAGATACAATGGTATCTCATACAATTGGTCACATCTTGTATCTTACGGTTTCTTTCCATTCAGCTACTTTAGATCCCATAGCACATGCTTCTCAAACTTAAGCGGTCTAGGACAGACCACTAAGAGCTTCTCTCCAAACAGTGAGATACCTTAAGGAAGAATGAGACTCTTTATAAGAGAAGTAGCTTAAAGTTAGAACATGTTACTGTCCTGCTAAAGGAACAGGTGTAGTTAAGCAGAATTAGCTGCAAGATCATATACTATCCTGCTAGAAAGTACTGCTGCTAATATATATATTCCAAGTGAAAAATCAAATTGGAGTCAAGTTCAGAAATTAAAAGCTCAGACTATGTACTGAATATTAGAACATCTCCAGGGAGCTGAAGGAGACATCTAATCTAGAAGACTGCCATACAGAATTTCAATAATAAAAGATGCAAAACTACAGTTATAACTTTGGCCGTAAAATGGGTGCCTGACAGTAGTGTTTTGTCTTTAAAAAAAAAAAAAAAAGGCAAGGCAAAGGATTTATAAAACAGCTTAACCTTGTAAAAACTGTAAAATGAACAAAACAGCGCTGAGGGAGGAGAGAGGAATATTAAGACATACAGCTGGGGCTAACTAGGGACCAGATCAGGGGACAGCAAAATACGGCCTGCAGGCTGGGCCTGCCAACTGACTGTATCGAGCCCACAGGTGGGGGCGGGGCTACCAACTCATGGGACCCAACCTGCAGGTGGCCGGTGGCTCTGACTGCCACACGGTGCTGGGCAAACAGAACGGCTTCTCTGCACAGGGCGGGGGGCAGGGACTGCTTCCGTCCAGAGCCAAATGAGGCAGGGTCAGCTGTGGACTTGGGCAGATGCTGCAATCCCCACCTGGAACCTGCTGGGTGTGTCCACAGATGATACTGGCACCTACTCAGGGCTACTTCTGCTGCACTGGGGGGGGGTGGTGTAAACTGTGATTGGGGATTGGGGCATGCTACAGCTCCAGACAGAGGGGATCATGGTATGTTACAGCTTCAGATGGGGGGGTGTGTGGGGGGGGAGGGTGCTACGGCTCAGGGCGGCTTGGAGAGAGCGAGCAAAAGAGTGAATGAGCACATGAGTGTGTGCGCCCTTGAGGGGGCACCAAAAGTAATGGAGCCCTCCAGTCAACATGACTGCCCACTAGAGGATTCCACAGTACATATACGCCTTAGAAATGCATTTTTTTTTAAAAGAACTGTGCTTGATATACCCATTTTCTTGCCTACATTGCAAGTTTCTTTTAAAAGGAGGGAGTTCTTTAGCATATTGCTAGATAACAAAACATAGCAATGTGAAAACAGCATGCCTGTGTCTACAGAGGGGTAACCAAGACTTTTTTTTTTTTTTTTTTTTTTTTTAAAGGTTTCACGGTCTTCTAGATGCCTTGTGTGAAGAAACAGCGGGACCTATATACCAGACTCAACACCTAAGGAAATATCTTGTCCTATTGCCAGTAATAAAGTCTCAGATAACATTACCAAAGGGGGGGGGGGGGGGGGGGGAATCACATTAGTCCCAGAAAACTCATATGGAAAAGATGTAATTTTTTGCATTTGGATCACTTTCAATTAATTGCATTTTCTGTGCTCTTCAGAGATGGCATTTGTAGGTTTTTCTTTGAGTCTCTAAGAGCACTTATGAGCCCAAAGGAACATAAATGATTAAGGAATCCTTCACTATCAGGTCTAGATCCAAAAAAGTGGTACTCATCATGAATTAGTAAAAAGCGCTGGTAGCTCAGTCACCCAGATTCCATTAACAAGTCATTAAATTTGTACATTACATCCCCTTGCTTCTATTGATAGTTCCTTGCCAATAATGTTAACATTCTGAAGGTGTGAATTAGAAGTATAGTATCTGTATCTTAAAAACGAGAAAAATGGAGACAGGGATGGGCATTAATCTCCCTTCTATCTTTAAATTCATCAAACCCTTTGTTGTTCCATTGCCTGGAGTTCCCCTCTTCTCTTCCACTCCCATCCTAGACCTTGTCTGATACAGCTTCTACCTTTTGCATTCCTATAAAACCACTCGCCAAAGCATCTAGTTGCCTCTTCTTAGCTAAGCCTCTCTCTTGATTTGACCTGACCTGACACCACAGACCATACTCTTGAAATCTTGGCCTCCATCACACTGTCAACTCCTGGTTTTTCTCCAAACTGTCTAATTGCTACTTTGGAGGATCCTCCTCATCCTCTTTACGGGGATTCCACAAATTTTGTTCCTTGCTCCCTTCTCTCTGGGTTATCTCACCCCCAAACTACAACTACAAATGTGGCCAATTCAGATGCTCTTTAATACCCAAAGGGTTGTCTTCTGTCCAAAGTCAAGTTTCAGTCCCTCTCTGTCACCACCTCATCGGTTTTGTGATATCTGGAAACTGTGAAAAAATCAGTTTCTGCTAATCACCAGAAAATATGGTGTTTCCCACAATTTAGCATTGAATTGCACTCCCCTCCCCAAAAGCTTACCAGAATACAAAGGAAGCGTTGCAAACCCTGTAGCCATAGAACATGTGGTCTGAGAGAGTGACTGAGAGGCTGAGCTAGTGACAGACTCAGTGAAGGCACCAGACAGAAAAGTGAAAGAGTTTACGCACCATCTTTTAAGAAGCCAGATTCAATGCTGCAGCCTGAAGGTGAGTGAAAAGAAATTCAAGAAAGCTAAACACATTCAGCTCAGGAACATGTCAGTTCCCTGTAGGAAACTCTCATGCAGATGGTGGTAAACAGTTTTGTTTTTTGTGCAGTGTGACTCTGGAAGTATTGAGGAAAAACAGCATTGACTGGCATTTAGAGTCCAAATCACATCTAAAGAGAAAGGCTGCTGCAGAGGCTGAAGGTCAGAGAAAGAAACAAGCAATTATGCCCTCAATCTTTGAAAAAACCACTGAAAACAGTTTGACAAGAAGAGAGGCTACATTTGCACTAGTGGAAGTGGAGGCATTCATGGCCACCAACATTCCTCTGGACAAAACTGATAGCCCTGAATTAAGGGACTACATGAACAAACACATGCCAAATGCTGGCAGTATCCCAAGTGCAAAGATGCTTTGCCAAGATTATCTATCAGGAGTAATTTCTTCGCATGTTCAGTCTATGAAACCTGCATTTGCAAAATATGACTCAATCTTGATTGTAGCAGATGAAGCAACAGATGCCCAGGATAACTATGTTCTGCACATTTTATTTGTACCTGGGAGCTGGAAAGACCGCAACCTGCCGGTTTTCCACACAGAGCTGGTTCCCCATGCATCTGTTGATTTTTCTGCCATGGCACAAGCCGTAGTGAAGACTACTATAAACTACAGCTTAGAATTTAACAAGATCTTAGCATTTGTCTGATAATGCAACATTGCAAAGCTTTCTCTGATGTACTCCATGGAAAGACATCCAATTCACTTCATGTCACCTACAATGCACGCATCCTCTTTTTAAAGTGACATCTGGCACGCATATTTTCCTGATATGGATAGCTTGGTTTCCTCTTTTAAAAAGTATTCAAATATTGTCCAGGCCTTAAACTTTTGACATTGGGATTCCATTGCTAATCAAAGCGGGGATCTACATGCAACTGTGTCACTTCCACCAAAGCCAGTGCTCAAGGTGGAATTTATGGTTTAATGCCATTCGTTACCACAAAAAGAATATGAAGTACTACCAGCAATATGTGTGCAAGGAGCTTGAAACCACACCCAGTGCACAGTGCGTGCTTAAACTATGTGATCAAGAGAAGGTGAAACTGAAGATGAAGTTATTATTATTAGTGCTCTATAAAAGCTTTAGTAACACTAAATAATGTTAACCTTGATAAAAACAATTATTGTTAATTGTTAAACACTAGCGTGCAGCATCCACTGGCAGGTGCAGCTGACATCCTCCGTCTCTGTGGTGCGAGCACTTGTCCATCCGCTGAGATAGCATGTTCTGCATCCGCTGAATTGGTTGGAATGGTAAAGCAGCATTTTGCCAAGTTGTAGTTTGTGGCTGAAAATGAGAGTTCATGGAGCTTCTACTGTGGTTTGAAAGTTGGCAGGCTTTCATCCACCAAACACACAAGCTGATGGATTTGATACGTCAGGTTGGAGACATGGCATCACAACAACTTTCTAACTATCAGCGTGAAAGCCAACAGATATGAGAACTGTTCCAGGCAATAACAGAGAAACTAAATCACTACTACAAATACAATCAGCTGCCTTTTTTTTTCTCCAGTGTTGTTCACATTTTTGACCCCCAGTCAGGTGCCTTTTGAGTTTTGACCTTCTGCTACTGAAATCAATCCCTGGATGACAAGGAATGTGCTGCTTACATGAACTTTGTTAAAGACTGCCAGATGCCTTTGACTGTGACTATATTTTGGGAGTCTGTTTTTGATCAGTTGCCATATCTCTACAACTTGGCAAAACACTGCTTTACCATTCCAACCAATTCACTAGATGCAGAACATGCAATCTCAGTGCATGGACAAGTGTTCACACAGCCGAGACAGAGGATGTCACCTGCAACTGCCAGTGGAAGTTGCATGCTAACATTTAACAACTAACGTGAATTATTTTATCAAGGCTAGCATTATTTGGTATTACTAAACTGTTTGTAGACTGCTAATAGGTTATGATCAGATCACATTAGTTACAATTCATACCATGTATAAATGTATATTCATAATATATTTCAATTTAGATTTAATGTAATACTTAGACGCATAATAATGCAGTAACTTATTTGATATTTCTGTGGACTCTGCTATTTAATTAGGCCATAGTTTTTGCCTCTCAGCCAATCAGTGGCAAGGGGTGGGGCTGCCAGGGCCCCTTGGCCAATGGCGGGGGGGGGGGGGGGGGGGGGA
>NW_017728993.1:34617819-34622953 GCF_001723915.1 Gavialis gangeticus | reverse complement strand
GGGGGGGGGGGAGGGAGGAAGCTATCCATGAAAAGGCTATGAAATCTGCTCTGTGTGCTGCCCATGAAAATCCCTTTGTTCCACTGTTATTTCGGTAGGGCCCTACTCATGGGTCACTGGTTGCCAGCTCAAGCTTGATAGTACTAAAACAAATCTTCATGCACACAATACACCATATACACATGCACACACAGCTGAAAGCACTCCCTGTTACCCCCCATCTCAAAACACAGGACCATATACCATAGGCTGGGCTTTATTCTTGACTTCAACTAATATCCAAGTCTATGATTCCCAAATTCTTTCTAGCCACTTACATCTCACAAACAATAGACTTTGTAGTTCCATGCTCCCATACATGTCTGCAGTTACTTCAGCTGCTCTGCAGTAACCATTAGTGTGATTGTAATTACTATGCAGTGGTAGCTACACAAAGGCAGTTTGCCCCTGAATAAAACAGGGTTAAGTTGCCCCAGTATAGTTTTCACTTACTTCAGAGTAATTGCAGGAACAGTAACAGCTACTGCAAAGCAGCTGAGCTATGTTAAGTACCTGCCTGGTTACAGGTGCATGGGTAAATGCAGGCTTCAGAGATTCAGGGGTTACATACAGTTTACGATATTTCTCTCAGGTTCATAACCTCTAGCTCAGGAACTATTGCTGTAAGTGTTTAGATACAGGCTATTTCTAAATCTTGCCAGTTCTTCTGCATAGCATCTTTAAGATGCATCATTTCCTAATTCGTCTACAGAACTAAAAGTCTTGTGCAGGCTCTCATCATTTCATGGTCCTGTTTTTCCCTGGATGTGACAGAATTACTGCTGCCCTACTCATATCCTTTCAGAATGTCACTGCAAAGATCACTGACCGCTTCCTCTTCTCTTTGCGTGCCTTCATTGTCTCCTCTTCATGTCAGATATAAAATACATGTTTCCCCCCTCAAGGGACTTCCTGGTTGTCTGAATCTCAGCTATTGACTCTTCTTTATTATCAACATGCCGATTCCCATCTCTGATTGGCCTTTGATGCCAGCTTCCATTGCCCACTTAAGTATTCAAACACACGTTGCATTTTGTCCTCAAAGCTGTATCTCTCTACAAATGCAACTTCATTATTCTCTTTCAAAGCCTTACTAAAAAAAATGTTTCGATACTCCACCCCAATCTCCCCCCCCACACACACTCTCTCTTTCTTTGTAATCTCCCGCCTGTCTAATTCCACTTTGTATCTCTGATTTTCAACATGGATTATACACTCTCAGGAACAGGGACTATCCATTTGTTCTGCATCTGCAGAGCACCAAGCATGATGGGATCATGACGTATAACCGGGGTCTTAAGTGCATTAGCAATACAAATAAAAGGAGCTTTTAAAACAGGTGGCTGAGATACCACTGACACTTTACTTTATTTTCCAATTTATTCTTTCAAGGCAAAGTCTGTTCTATTTTTTAAAAAGGGTGAGGGGCCTTAAAACACAAAGGCCACGTCCACATGTGCATGGGTATTTGGTCCCGGGGACAGCTAGCAGTGGCGCACCTTGTGGTGTGGATATTTGTCCGCAGGAAACGCCTGTGCCATACACCCTCTGGCATGTGGCAAGTTGTCCTGGGTGGGGTAGGGGAGGCTAGGGCCACCTGGGCTGGGGAGCCTGCCTGGGCTGCAGCAGTGGCAATCCAGGTGCGCAGAGCCTGGCTGGCAGCTGGAGTGTGGCGCTGGCCAGCCATGCTATGGTTTTGGAGTGGCACACACTGCCCCTGTGTGCACCAGTCTGGTTTCTTTTCTGAGGGTTTTTTTTTTGACCCCTAGATATCCCCTTACAGCACAGAGAACACCTGAATGTCCAGTATGTAGCACCTCAGACATGTCTACAGTGCCATATAATGCACGTCCACACTCGTCTGGATGCAGCCAGGCAGTTTTAATTTTGATTTAGTCTTCTAAGTTCCGGATCGTGATCACAGAAGAGAGTCCTACACCAGTCACAATTACTTCCAATTCATATGAAAGCTTTAATTTACATCTCGTCAAATTTTCATTGGCTGACCAGATGACCTCTTTCACTTGTAAAATTCATTTCACAGAGGCTCTATAATTACAGGATTGGGCTCCATCTCTTTGTATCAATGTAGTATGATTAAAATTTTTGAGAGATGCAGAGGACCCAACAATCTAAAAGATCCTAAACACCGTTGTCCCTCAGGAAAGAGAGAAATTGCAGAGAAGTCTGGAAATGGAGTTATATGTAAAACATTAGAAAGGTGCTTTCCTAATCTCTATTTTGTATTGAAAGTTCTTGAAAGCTACTGTCTTACGATTTGCAAGAGATCAACCTACATGCCATAGTAAAAATTTCAGTTTTCAGAATGAATGCGAATAGACACAACTACCATGAGTAATAGCATCGGTATAGACTGCAGCATGGATAGTACTCCAATTAAGTGTTTAGGATCCCCAGTGGGCTTGCGCACCTGCTGATGAAGTTAGTGGCACCATGTTTTCACCAATGTTCCTCATGCTAGCTGTATTACTGCTAGTGCAACGATACTTGTTCACTGCTACAAGTCGCACTTTTAACAGGTTGTACCAGTTATACTTCCAGTGCTGCTCAAGTGGTGTACATGCTGGTAATGCAGTGTCAAGGTGGCACTGGTTAAGCTGCAATCCACATAGGCTAATTGTTTTGCAGTGTGATCCGTTCTAATGACAGCTCTAGTGAAGACAAGCCGCAAAGGAAGAAGTCAGGGAAGATATAATGGTTTTGTAAATGGGAGAAGCATTTGCACTAACAAGACAGTTACCCTAACTCTCATTTGATGACCCTCTTCCATTTTGGGTCCACAATTACTCTCTCACTTTATGGAGTGTTTTGATGGTCTGTAGTAGCAACTGTGGGCCATTCTTAGATGTGTTCAGGATTTTCAGTACGTCAGATGCATAGGATCTACAGATAAAGATTTGTGAACTACCACCAAACAAAATACATAGCCTCTTCTTAATCTGATTTCTAAGGAAAACATTTCCTAAAAAAGGAGACAAGTTCTATTATATAATGCAATAAAAACAAACTGCCTGAGCTGCAAAATTCAGAAGTGATGCAGCTGGCTCCATCAGTATAATCTCTATGGAAGCTGAAATCAAATTATAGGGAAAGAGACAGAAGGAATAGAAGAGAGATCCAAAAGCCAGGGAGGTAGTGGGTGAAAAATTCAGAAGGGACGTCAGAGTTAGATGTTTAGACTTATTCACACTCAGTTTAACATTTAATCATCATGAATAAATACAGTGCTGATCAAACTCAATAACTATGTCTTCACTCTGCATGTGCCCTACTCTGAAATCTGGCCATATTCTGCATTACAGTCAAGATGCTTCCTAAAACAAGCAGCTTTATTTAAAGAATTACACTGAAGTTAGATATGGAAAGTGTGATGTAACTTCACCTGTTCCTTCCTTACCTTTACCCACATGGGATAAACTGCAGCAGTAACTGCCCTTTCAACAATTAATTTGTGGGGGTAAGGCAAAACCTCTCTCTCTGAATTGCCTCTTTAAAAAACAAAAACAAAAACAAACAAACCTCATTTGAGTTCAACAAAATAATTTTTTAAAAAAAATCTTCACTTTATTTTCCAAGGTCCAAGCTGCCTGCTTGTAACAAAAAGGCATCATTTTAGAAACTGGTATATTTTTCCTTCTCATATACAAATTCCAAAGCAAATACATTTGAAGAAGATGGTATATATTTCTGATTAATAGATTTTGATTCGGCTTTGAGATGGGTGTTCTAAAATGGAACAGATTACTTCATAATTCCTTGCAGTAAGATTTAATTTACTTTATAAAAATGTCAATGAGCAGTTGCTGTGTCTTTGGCAAGAAAAAATCTGCCTGAAAGAATTGCAGCAGATGTAGTACACTAAAATGCCAAATGCTTTGATGTATGCAAGACTCACCATCCCTACCCAATACCCTCAACAACTCTGCTATCCTACCATTTATACATAATAACAGCTATTGCAGAACAAGTTTGCTGCTGGATACCGATACAGAAAGCCTGTCCAGGATTTGTAAATTATATTAAGTTTCAAAACATTATATATAGCCTCATATAACATTAAATAAAACATAATACTTTATTTAAGCATTATTGAATAAAATATTATTATATAAAGTATTTAAATAAAACTGATTTAATTCAAGATAATGTTACAAATTCATCTTCTGAAGTGTCATGCCTTTTTCTTTTTAAAAATAATCTGATTCTAAATTAGCAAGTAAGACTAAGCAATATTAGTTTTAAAAACAGTAAATCTCCATGATGCAAAGCAACTGAGATATTCAAATTTATGATTTCTGACATGTACTGCAAGCCTTTAATAATTGCCATTTTGAAAAAAGCTGAGTACTGTAGATTTATTTACTGTCAGATATGTAGGAAATGAAGAGGGAAGCTAGAAGATTTCCTTATTGTGAAGACAGAAATAGTATTAAATAAAATCGTGTCAGAAGTAATAGAAAAAACTTACCATTCATGTTGAAAAGCTAGCTTTCAGAAACATATTGCTCATAAATTTAATCCAACAGTTGAGGAAGTTATGTTAATCTCTACAGGATCAGTGTTTCTACTTCGAACACACAAACACACAGGAATTAGAACAGACAGCACTGAGAAATCCGGAAACCTTGTCTTCATTAAGTACTCCGAGATGTGATGAACTATGAAATGCAAGATACCAGTAGCAAACACCAGATGAATTCAGGATGTGAATACTTAGTTTTGCTCATTAACTACTTCTATTCTGATGAGTATTACCTACAAATGTCTAAAGCAATTCAAAATGGCAGAGGGAAAAAAGCATTCAAACACCAGGATGTTTTAAGATGTTCTCAATTATATCAAGCACTGGTTGTTTCCATGGCAACCTTAGACCAGAATTATCTATTGACTTGTACCCAACCAGTAGTTATTCTTTAGCTTTAATCTATCCACAAAATGTACTTCTGTACATTTTCTATCATATTTTCTCCTTGTGTATGTACACAACTAGAAATTATCCAGGTGAACTATTGTATTTTTTAAAATGTTTGAAAGGCATTCTATATTAACACATATAACTTCATTTAAAAACATG
>NW_017728993.1:34604395-34612819 GCF_001723915.1 Gavialis gangeticus | reverse complement strand
TAACAAAAAATGGCAGAGGGAAAAAAGCATTCAAACACCAGGATGTTTTAAGATGTTCTCAATTATATCAAGCACTGGTTGTTTCCATGGCAACCTTAGACCAGAATTATCTATTGACTTGTACCCAACCAGTAGTTATTCTTTAGCTTTAATCTATCCACAAAATGTACTTCTGTACATTTTCTATCATATTTTCTCCTTGTGTATGTACACAACTAGAAATTATCCAGGTGAACTATTGTATTTTTTAAAATGTTTGAAAGGCATTCTATATTAACACATATAACTTCATTTAAAAACATGTAATACTTGCTGAGTTAGTCAAACTGGAACCTAATTCTCCAGGCTATTTAACATTCATACACTTTAATTTTAGTAAGGCTATCAGTACTTACAGACACCAGAAGGATGTAATACTTCTAACTTTCCTAATGAGCTTTGTGACCCATAATGCTAATGCTATCTCTTGTTTTTCATAGTTTTAGGAAAGATGAAACATTTTGAAAATCATATAAAAAGAAATATTACTACCTTCCTTTTTATCCCTGTGCTATCACTACAATTGATAAGGTTCAGTTCATCTGTGACAGGGAATGATTCTGACCATCACATCCCTTTAATTTTGCTGGTTGTACAACACATTAAATATGAAAAGAATCACCAGCTTAAGCTACTTAATCACACATGGGCTCTTTCAAACTGTTCCCATAAAGTCAATGGTGTACAATATGTAGAACCAAACCTCCTTTTAATCAAATGGCAATTTAGGCAATTCCTTGAGTATAAGACTGCCTGCAAATGCACAGGACTGGACCCAATGGTCCAGGAGGCCTTGTCCAATCCTACAGTCCCCAAATCCTAAAAATGGTGCAAACTACCTACTAACCTTTAACACCATTTGAAAATCCAAAGACACTTTAGAAACACTGCATCCATTTACAGATCAAGCACCTGAAGCAGAAAGGTTAAATAACTTTTAAACACTGAATCAATGCAGAGCCAAGAACACCCAGAGTTCAGAGTATGCATCTCATATTATACTACCCTACTACTGAACCACAAACCTAAATAACTAATGAGGAATTAAATAAAAGGGCAAAGAAATAGCACTGTCAAAAAGGAAGTTGTAAGATGCCATAGAAGTGTCTCTGTATCAGATATACACAGAGATACAGAATGTTTAAGACCTTTTAGAGGGGCAGAGAGTGTTCTGTTAACTAAGCTGTGATCAATTAATAAGGAAATTGAAGTACTCAGTATATTTATAAGGGCCCTCTTGTCCATATTTCTTTCTAAACTTGAAGAGTACTTCTGCCCGAGGAAGATCAGAAACAATTTACCTTTAGTTTGTTATATCTACCTAAACCAGGGGGTGCAAAATGTGGCCCGCAGGCCCGATGTGGCCTGCAGGGCCCATAAAAAGTTTAGAAAATTAATATTTATCTGCCCCCGGCTGCCTGTCATGCGGCCCTCGATGACTTGCCAAAACTCAGTAAGTGGCCCTCTGCCTGAAATAATTGCGTGCCCCTGAACTAAACAGCTACGAACAGCTTATACATTGCAAAGATACACACAAGAAAACCCTTATGAATATTTAAAAAACTCTTAGACTACATACAATACATTGCTTATCTATAAGCTTATTTTTTTTATTAAATTATTTTAGGATATTAAGGGAAGCTGTTGAACAGTCCCACTGGAACATCATTATTCATCTACACAATGTTTAAACTGAAACAAAGATTCTGAGTCAATATGTGGGAATTTCATCTAAAAACCATACATCTGTATAATTCATATCTGGCTACCAAGTAAAAATGTTTTGCTGAGACAGAAATGCTTCTTGCAACCACTTTGCACCATTGCTACTTAAAACAGCACTTAAAGAACAAGCATGTTTCACTATGTTTATCATCAACAGACATGACATTCCATTTCCTCTTCGAACAATTCATGCAAGTGAGATTGCCTTAAATAATTAAAGAAAAATGCTTGCATACAAAAAGGTCACAGTTTGTAGATGTCAGTAGGCCAATACTTAGTTTTGGTTTTTATTACACAATTGAACAAAGGACAGTGCTACAGTATTTTTCAGTCTTGTAAACATTAGGACAACTTCTTGAAAACTTTAAATTGTGCCTCCTGAATGCATTTCCTCTCCTCTCCACCCCCTGCCAAGTTGTGAAAACATGCAGATTTCGTGGACTAGGGTACAGAAATGTTTAGGGATCTTAGGGCTCAACTCTTCATTATATTCTAGACCACCTCTCTCCAAATCTCTTCTGTCAAGCAGACAAGGCTTTATACTTATCTCCAGAGCATCTGAGCCTACCACATACATTAGCAAACTAAGCCTCACAAGGAAAGCAGGAAAGTGTTTAAATGAAGTGCGGTTATTCCCATGTAAAATTCACGGTGCAGCCAAAAACGGACCTATCTTTTTTAATTCCTATTTTTTTTGCATTAATGACAAGACTATCCTTCCATCTAAAAAACTATCAGGATTCTGCCTACCCTAGAGAACTCAGACACTAGAATCAGTGTCTTAAGTCTCCCCTCTGCTTCTCTTGCTCAATAGAAGCATGGTTCCTGTAGGGCAGGGGTGCTCAACCCCCAGTCCACAGGCCAACCCTGGTCTGCAGACATGGCATCAGGCTTGCAAAGCTCCCCATGGCTTGGGAAATTTGGCAAGGCTAGCCACGAGCAGCCGGATTAGAGCCTGTCCAGGATTTGCATCAGGCTGGATCATGGCTGGGCCACAACACATTCCCTTCCCTCGCTTCCCCATGTACAGCCAGATGGGGACCAGGCCACACCCCTGCCCTCTGCACAGATGGCCATGCCCCCTGGTCTCTGTGGACAGACCAGGCACTGCCCATTTGGCCTGCAGGGCAAAAAGGTTAAGCCAATCTCAGAGTGCCACAGGATCCTTTTAAGCATACCATGGGGTGCTGCTCAATATTAGCACTGTTGGGGGTGCAAGCATCTACACACAATTTACAAGATAAACCCAAGAATTCAAATAAGAAACATTCTGACCTATTATTGCCTGAGTTCTTTGCTACAGAATTGCTGTTATTTTTCTGCAGTCAGCCCACCCTCCCCCTGCAAAAAAAACCCCAAGCAAAAACCAAGAGTAGGCATTGCCCAAGAGGTACCTTGAGTCTAAAAATATTGAGTACCAATGCTGTTAAGCCACCTCCAACCCCATACCTCTAGAACCAGGCCTTTCATGTATGTGCAATAACAGAGGAGGGAAAAGTTCCATGTTAAAGAAACCCGTTAAAATTGATGTGAAAAGGAAAAAATACGTTTACACATTATGTATAAAGCTGGGCTGAAATGTTTCAGGGGTCTCAAGTCATGCAGTTTCCCTAATGGTTATCCCTCTACTCCCCTTGATGGCTTACCGTCTCATAAAACCAGGTGCTTTCTCTGTACCTCAGGTAGGAGACAGATTTCATCTAGTTTAGGTATATGAAACACCTTCCATGTTCCACGTTTAATATACACCCTAAGGTTGGACCATTCACTAATGACAATGTTTTAGCTTCACAACAGGCATGTTTTTCCGCAAAGATCATATAATACTAGGAAGTGCACACATTTTGCTTATGCCTGTTATTTGTTATTCCAACTCATTGCCAATTCAGACATGAAATTAAATGCCATGACCATTTTGCAATGTATAAAATGTGTAGGAAATTATGATTCATTACTTACAATAAAGTAATATTGAGCAGATATACATCCTTAATTATATAGAAAAGTATTGTATGGAAACAAGTATGTAAGAGCTAGACTTATGTCATTATAATTTACTAGGATTATAAAAATCTTCAAAAGATCTCACCTTCACTTCTTCAAAAATATGGGGATGAAAGATAAGTATGTACATTTCTAATAACAAATAATCTAAGTAAATATGTATAAAGTAGCAGCATTATTTTTACCTAACTGACAATGTTTATTGGAATTGGAAGTTTTGTGAATTTTTAATCACGCACATTTTATGTAACACAGATAAATACACCCCTTTCTCAGTACAAATGAACAATTATGAAATAACAGTATCAATAATCAAAGTTATAAATCAAAGTTATTAGAGTGAAACAACTTGTAATAATAATCACTGAACTGCTTTGGTGTTTAATGTTTTAATAAGCACTCTAAAATGAACTCTGAAATTTCAGTTAAAAATGAAGCTGCATTACAAGGGACAAGCGTCTCTCTACTTAATGACCCAATCAACATAAAATAATGTCCTTCCTTTCCAAAATTTCAGAATTAAAAAAAAAATCCTACCTGAAACACCAAAACACACCTGAACATTTTTTTAAAACAGGAAAGCGATCAATTACTGCTTGCAAATTTACATCTTAAAGAAAGAAATGACAGACAAATGCCAGGAAGAAAAAAAGTTGCAAAAGATTCCAGCAAGAAAAGGGAATTTGTAAGCAACTAACTCTCCTTCCCAACACCCAATCTTTGAAACTATGCCACATTTCCACCTGCACGATGAAAAATCTATTTCTTTAAAGTAGTATTTCTAATTGTTAAGCTATGAAAAGATTGCTGGATTATATGGTAGTTTCTATGTTGAATATTTATGTTTGTTTGCAAATTTCCTCAGTTACTACTATGCAAAATGAATCTCAAATGTCTAAAAACACTTACTTGATCTGTCCCACAAGGCAGTGAATTCAGAGAAATGATGGCTCTCATCTTCCAGAGAGACTTTCTGTTCATGAGCAGCACCCCTAGATTGCCTATTAAAAAGTCGATTAGCAAAGCCTTCCAGTCTCTGTAGAGCTGTAGTCGTCCCTGTGCACTGGTTACAAGCCAGTTCCTTCTGACTTGCCATCTATATACATTGGCAACTTACTTTAAAAAAAAACCAGAAAAAAAAAACCCAACTGACACAAAACATCTAAAAGGAGCTGAACAACTTACACAGAAGCTAAAAAGTATGCATGTGTCGAACTTCCTGTATGCAGTGTTTTGAAACCACTACTTCTGTTCTACTTCCTGTTAATATTAAACTGCACATTAAGGAGCTTTTCTTAGCAAAAAACCTCTTCCTATCAGCTGAAGGTGATGATTAGAAGAGCTGTTAACATTTTTCTTAAACTTGGAGTTAAACAGCTTTTTTAAAAATCTAAAAATATGATGAAATAATTAAAATATACAGCCTGCCTTATGACAGAGATAAAAATCAGAAATCAGATAAGATTTTAAAAACTGGTTATTATCCATGTATCTAAAAATAAATGAATTACAGGAAAAAGACAAAGGACAAGTTTTTCATTTCCCTCACAGGATTAAGATGCAGTCTTACCAGAATCATATATTATAGTTAATTGATTATATTAAGCTATGGTGTCCACATTTTTACATTTTCTAAGTGCTAAAACAACTGATGGTATGTATTAAAAGCACCATTTTCTTCTCTTTGTTTAGGAAGGCCAGGCTGAAGCAAAATACTGATAGTTTCCTCTGCCCATATGAACAAGATTCTACAAAGCTCCTGCTTACCTTCTAGTTTTACCCTGCTGCAAAAAACAAGTTGTGAATGAGGTTACTTACGGAGTAAAAAACTACACTGGGTGATTGCTGCTAGTGGATTCTGGGCCTTACTAATGGATACATGATACATTGCTCCCCCCATCCAGCTCCCAATGCACATGAATGGACAAGATCCCAGTCACCAAACTACCTCATAATATTGGCGCTCCAGCTCCAAGAGTAGTGAGATGATATGAATTCTCATTTTTCAGGTTAGAAAAGGTTGCAGAATAACTTTTGAAACTACAATCCTTAAAGGATCAAAAAACAGAAAACTGATAAAAATCTAAAATATATTACCATATATTATCCAATACAATCCACACCTTCTTTCCCAAAATCAGCTCCCCAAAAATGGGGTGCACACATTAAGAAGGGATATGCTGACTAGGATAAGTGCAGCCTGTTTCGATTCCTGCTCCACAGAGTAGCAGCCATTACAATAAAATCCCTGTTATCTGACATCCGAGTAACTGGAACGCCATTAACTGGAATTTCCGGCTGGCCAGCCGGTCGGCCACGTGCAAGGGGAAAGCTTGCACACGGCTGCCGCCACCGGCACCCTGCACTACAGCCGCTCCACATGCGGCCACCCCCCACCCCCAATTCCTTACTCGTGCCAGGATAACAGGGATTTTACTGTATATTACTTTTGAGGCAGCTGAGGGAGTTGACTGACTTAATGCCTCAGTCTTTTGAAGATTAAGCTCCATCTCTACTTATGCAGATGTAACTGGAAAAACTCTTTTTCTCTTAATTTTGCCTTTCAAAGCCAACATGTATATTCTTCTCAGTTGTACGCGAGAAAATATGCTATCTTTTGTTGCCTAACACAACACTTTTTGCATGTTTTAAGTAGACAAGTTGTTTGTGAGAGACTGAGAACATATCCTGTGGGCAATTTTTGAAAAATAAATTTCCAGCACACCTAATTTGTATACCAAGATTCCCCTAATTTAGGGACCATGGCCTGAATATTTTTTCCCCACTCTCTCCCTTCAAAATCCTCTTCTAGTTCACCTGTGCTTAAATACATGCTCCTATTTTCACCCAGGGCCCTGCTACATATATTAAAGCTGGATAACTAGCTATAGTTATTACACATTTTCAAGCACTAACTTTATAGCCAGTTGGCTCTTTTTATAGCTGGATAGTCATTTTTATCATGTGATAATTACTTTGCACATGTGGCTAGTCTAAATTTATTGCACTATTAACCAATAAATTGTGAGATAATGTGTGTGTGTGTGGGGGGGTTCTTACTTTGCACATGTGGCCAGTCTAAAGCTATGATGTAACTAACCAGTTAATAGCATAATATATGTAACATGTAGCAAGGAACCCAAAGTCTTAAGGTACAGCTTTCAAGTAATTACAGATCTAAGTTTTTGGACTGTACCAATCCTCATTTCATAAATGGCACAATGTTTCAGTACTAAACTATAACAGAATGGAAATTTTTCAACTTCTAACATACAAAGAATATCATGTATTTATTGGGAGGGAGAAGTGTCATAAAGTTGATCTCATTCCCCTGAGGGAATGCCAAGCCATTAGGGCTGCTAAGTCAGATCCCAAGCCACCAGAACCCTGATACTTTAACTTATGGAATTTGAACAAAGTGCAGGCACTTGTCTTTGGCTTGGTGTATTTAAATGAACTCTTGAGCTACAAACCCTTTGCCCAGCACTACCTCACAAGAACCAGGACCCATGGCCTGATTTCCTGATCTAGGGGACCACACTTAAACATACATCTTCCCAGCATGCACTACAAAGGTGCAACATTCAGATTTATAGCTTACTTCAATGACATATGACAAGTGCCATTGTCACTTGTCATATGTTTGCATAGCATAGCTTGCTAAGTATTGTTTTCAACTATTTGAGTTGATCTGATAAAAAAAGATATCGGATTTACCCAAAGAACCCTGTCCGCATATGACATGTGCAGCACATAAGTGTGCGGACATGCACACACACACTTTGCACAGGATTCTAACAAGACGTTGCTCTTTACTTAGTAGTACAGGAAATACAGATTTAGAGAAAAAAAAGTATGCATTTTTCTGGCTCAATATCCTCACCATTTCAGAGCATATTTTATGCTCACGGCAGTCGTTTGTGGTTGTACAAGATTCTTGTAATTCCTGCAATTCATGGCTTGTCTTCTGAACCACAGAATATAGAACAGCTCTCTGTCTCTTACCATGGTTGGTCCCACAGTAAACTAGACACACAGCTCCTGTGAAAGCACATTCATTTCTTCATACCCCAAGTTTCTTTTGTGGTTCTATGATAATACTTCCTCCTTCTCCGAACCCTTCTAAATTCCTTTATCACATCTGTTGCTTTGCCCTATGTAAAGAATTTTCAATAACTTTCACTGAGCACACAGATAAAAGTAGTTTCTTGATGCAGAAGGAAGAGAAAACTGAATAGAAAGAAAAAACTGAATAGATTTTAAACTGCTTTAACTATCATTAGCACTTTTTTTGTTTTTCTACGCAACAAAAAAAGTCAGGTTCACTGACTTCTGGATTGGTTTGAGGCTCTGAAGCTGGTCAGCTTTCTACTAAGGAAAAATAAGTGATAAAAAGGGATCCTGGTTTTCTCTGATAAAAAAAAAAAAAATCCCCAATTTTCAGATATAAAAAACTAACCCAAAATCCATAACCAAAATCTACTTTTTTCCACGATTAAAATGAAACACCACTATATATAGATATATCTATCTTTATCTCTCTCTCTCTAGATATAGACATCTATATATAGTGGTGTTTTGTTTTAAATCATGGAAAAATGTGGATTTTGGGTTACTTATTTATATCCAAAAACTGGGGATTTTTTTTTTTTTAAA
>NW_017728993.1:34599093-34604110 GCF_001723915.1 Gavialis gangeticus | reverse complement strand
ACTTAAAATGCACAACAAACAAACAAACAAACAAAAACAAACCCCAAAACAAAACCCCAGCAACAACCCAAAACACACAGGTGGGCTTCTTCACTTTGTAAACATCCCTTCACTTTGTGTTGATATCTTCCCAGGCCCAAGCAGAGCACGTTAAGGTTTCTATTTGAAATAAGGGCATAGAGGAATTATTTGAATGTTAGTTATTTGTATGTAATATTCCTATTTTGATAAGGGCTCCCGATTTAAAAAAAACCCATGAATCTGAATAATTAAGCAAACGACTGGTAAAACATTTTGATTAAGAGTTGTCATCAAGACATCTATTGCATGATTATAAAATAATGGGAGATGTGGAAAAGGGGAGCCTTAGTTTATAACTTTTGCCTAACATATCTGAATTACAAAATGCTATGAGATCACCTTATAAGCAGTGTTAATAAATGTATGCTTGTTAAAAAGTCATAACAATATTATAGTTTTTATAATATTTTGTAGGCATATTATAAAAAACAGCATGTGTGTGTGATGTGAGCACGAGTAAATACACATTACATAACCCCTTCCCAGTTGTGGAAGGAAGTCCTGAGGAAAACATGAAGCCAAAATATCTAGGTACTTATTTCTTTTAATATTTAAACTAGTAATACCAGCAAGAAACTAAATGAATTCAATTAATCTTATGCTTTGCTGACTGTTAAATTTATAGGAATAAATTGAGCAGTGAGAGGAAAGAAAATGGTCTATGTTTTGTAGAAGTAATGCTCAGCTATGAAAACTGATTCCCTTTTTTTTTCCCCAGACGCTCATGTGCCCTTAGAGAACAGTTTGCTGTTTTAAAAATGAAAAGGGTGGACAAGATTTATTAATACCTTACATATTTTAATTGTTTTCCATCTTAAGTGCATGCAGCAATGCCTGCAAATTGGTAATCTAATTTATGGCATGCTTTAAAGTATCTTGAAATTAATTAAAAGTGTTCTAGCTAAATATTGTATCTACATAAAACACGCCTAATCTTAGGCCAATTTGTCAAGTTTTACCCTCCAGTCCTTTGTAATCGAATTGTTTGTTAACCTATAAAAGCAGATTTTCAAAACAGAAATTTTAATACATAATGATCAAAGATACTAAAAATGCCTATAAAGTGTAAAATAAACAAATCTCAATAGTTAATGAACATAAGAGCAAATCTATTCATTTTAACTCAAAAATGTATTATCCATTCTATAAAGCTTTTAACTTATCAGAAAACCTCTGAGATGTGTAATACAAAGCTGCGACTGCAGTATTTCTATAAATAGTAATGCCAAGAGGAAGTTGTTGCTATGGAAATGTTGATCATATTTCTAATTTTAATTCGGTAGATCTCTACTGGCATCTACTGTAGGAAAGTTTAACTACAGAAGTGACAAAAATGTGTAGTTAAGTTCCAAAAGTATTACACATCTCAATATTTATGGTACTTCACATTTTTGTACCTTTTCCTACAAAACAAAAATAAAAAACAAGAACCCTATAACATACTTTATAGCATTCAGGAGCTGGTTGTGTAAGTTAAGGGTGCTTTTCGTTTTATCATTTTCAGTTTAATACTTGTGAATTTGCTAAGTAACAGTCTAAGAAAATAAAATCCTCTCCACTTATTCAGAAGGCAGCAGTAGCACAAGTTTCATTATCTCAGTTCCACGCAACAAACTTCTAGTTTGTTTTGAAGCAAGACCCAAGCTTAGTCACAGAGAGATGGTCAAGTTACAGCTAAAATCTCCTATAAAAAGAAAAACCAACTTACTTGCTAGAATATGCCCATTAGTACTTAGCAGGTTTTTGAGAGGGAGCAAAATATTTCTTATCTCAACTCCAGTGTGGCTCCTCCTCACTTTGCTGAGCACTTGGGACTATGTTACTTACAGAAGACATGAAACTAGCTCAGGCTATTAACACTGCTCAGCTGCATTACACTTTGATGCAATACATCTCTCATATCTCAGCGGGCTGGAAAGGAAAAAAACCCGAAATCATCAGAACACACTCTGGTTTGAGAAGACAGACAGCTTCTCCATTCCACTGCTCTCTCCAATGTTCCCAGTATATCCTAACAATGCCCCAACCAACAGTGCCCAGCACCCTTACATCGGTACATCAAATACTTCCTCCACGACTTATCAAGCTCCTTCTATATCCAATACCCAACAACCCCATGCCCACTTAAATGGTGCAAACCCACAACCTTTTTTCCAGCACTACTCAATACCTCAACACACACAGCTGTTTCTTGCAGTTTTCACACATTATTACTGAATGCAGCCAGAAAAGATTGTAAAATTTGGATAGTGGTAAGAAACATGCCTCATTTTGGGGATTGTGAGTAGGAAAAAATGAAGATGCTTGTTCAGTCTCCGGAGTAGTTGGATCCTTTACCATTCTGCTGGGATTTTACAAAGTTGGTTTGAAAGTAGGCATGCACTCTTCCCTTTTCAAAGTGAACTAGTATCAAATTTATTTATTTTGCCCCCTAAAACAGTTCTGTCAACTTATCCAATTTTATTGCAAGTATCAAATATCTGTTTGGTTTTCTTTTTAATTTGACATTGCCAAGAATCACAAAATTATATAAGGCATTAACATTAACAACAAAAATGGTAAATACAGTTGTGGCAAAAAACCACCAAACAAACCTTGAAAGCATGTCAGGTGCAGGTGCAAATGCTGCAGTAAAGGATGGTCTATTCCTGTGAATGTGTTTTTTGTCTTTGTCTGAGGACTTGAACTGTTAACAGGTGGGTAATACATAATAGGGGCAGACTGTCTCTGCTGAAACTGGTGACGTTTCTTCCTTCATGTTGAAAGATATGTAAATACCCCAAGACCATACGAGTTTCTTCACCTGCAGTGCTTCCCCTTTAATTTTCTTTTTTTAAAAAAGATCACTACCTTCAAAAAGGGAAGCTCTTCTAGAGCATATGGAACCTCTTTAGATAATCCAGAGAACAGGAACCATGACACGTATCTTATGCTACTTTTACAAATGATAAGCATTGTACCCACGCAGCCAGGAGAAGGGACTCAAGGTTAGTAGGGGACTTCAAATCCCCCGAAATCACTAGCACAAAGTGTTGTATACATCTTGGCAACACAACCTCCTGGAACCAGAGTTAGTCATATGAGTCAATATCACTAGTATCCTCTGGGCCAGAGGGCTGAGAACTCAGCCTTATTCTGCCCCTTTTATCAGAAGTGGGGAAGCAAACAAAAAAAAAAAAGACATTTTTCTCTTCTTTAGGAACAATCTTAGGTGGGAGTCTGCTCCTTTGAAGAATGATGCAAAAATCTACCTTTGCCTGACTAGGATGAGGGAAAAGCCATCAAGATTGAAGGCAAGTCACTCAAAGAAACAGTACAGACCTAGAGCAGGGGTGGGCAAACTACAGGCTTCAGGCCAGATCTGGCCATCTGGCCTGTGGGTGCTCCTCTGAAGGAGAACCGTATCCGGCCCGTGGCTGCCCTGGCCTTTGTCATCTCTCACCCTTCTCCTTTCCTCATGCCACAGCCAGCTGCAGCAGCAGCTCCAATTCCAGCAGCCAGGCTGCCACTCCTGTCCCTGCCCTGGCCCACCCCACTCCCCAGTGTATGTTCCAAGGAAGAAGGCACTGAGCTTCTGGCCAGGCTTCTACCTGGTGAGACTGTCTGCATGCAGCTTCAACCCTGAGGCCATTCACAGACCAGACAGCCCAGGCCCTGGAGACAGTCAAAGCTCAGGTATGGTTCTCTCTATTGGCAGGGGAAGGGGTGCAGGGGGGAAAGGCTCAGGAGCCGCAGGTTATCTGGTCCATTAGGCTGGGCCAAGCAGGGCTGGACCCTGTTAGGGGTGTGGGCGCTGCTAATAGTACCACGCAGTGTTCCTACACACCACATCAGGCCATACAGCATGTGTGCGGCTGGAGGGGCTGGTGCGGCTCTTACCTGACCCTGAGCCACAAGCATGCAACTGGGCCAGACAGAAACTGCTCCAGCTATGCCCACATGGCCTGAAGCAGCGTGTGGGAATACAGTGGCACTGGGTAAGCCCAGGGACTTGGGGCAAGAAAGTGGTGTAGGAAAAAGGCGTCCAGGAGCCGCAGGTTACGTAGGGATGGATGGGCTGGTGCTGCACTGTTCCCTGCTTCTCCCGGAGCCCCCTCCCCTGCCCCAGGTCAGATAGGAGTCACTCCAGCCGCACCCACGTGGCCCAAAGCTGCATGTGGGAACACAGTGTGGCACTGGCCCAGTCTGGCTGCATGTCAGGAGAGGGGAAGCAGGGACATAGTGCAGCACTGGTCTAGCCAAGTCCAGATAACCTGCAACTCCTGGCCCCTTTCTCCCTGCACCCCACCCCAGGTCCCTGGTACACAGCTGGCCCAGGCCGGGCTTGGTCAGTGCCACACTGCATTCCTGAGCACTGCTTTGAGCCACATGGGTGCAGCTCCAGCCCAACCTGGCCATATGCTAGGGACTCAGGAGAAGGGAGGGAGCGCAGGGAGATCTGTAGGAAGTGCGTGTGTGTCTGTGTGAGGCCCTCAACAGCGCAACAAAAATTGTCAAGTGGCCCTTTAGACCAAATAATTGCCCACCCCGCCCTAAAAACTGAAATAGTAAATATAGAAAACACACTTAGCTAAAGAATGCTCGAGGCTAGAAGGATTGTTCTGCCTCAGATAGGCCTGATTAAAACCAAATCTCCAGGATAAATCAATGTAGCATTCCTGGATTTAGATATTTTTAGTACGAGCCCTATAAAAACTAAAATTGTATTAACAAGTCCTTCTCCAAAATAAAACATGCACTGAAATGTCCATTGTTGATGGCAAACTATATCACAACAGACAGTATTTAAGCCAGGAGTGGGCAAAATGTGGCCCGTAAGGCCATTCTATCCAGCCCGCAGGGCCCCTAAAAAATTTAGAAAATTAATATTCATCTGCCCTGGGCTGCCTGTCATGCGGCCCTCGATGGCTTGCTGAAACTCAGTAAGCGGCCCTCT
>NW_017728993.1:34591041-34594093 GCF_001723915.1 Gavialis gangeticus | reverse complement strand
AGAAAATTAATATTCATCTGCCCTGGGCTGCCTGTCATGCGGCCCTCGATGGCTTGCTGAAACTCAGTAAGCGACCCTCTGCCCAAAATAATTGCCCGCCCCTGATTTAAGCCCAAGCCAGAGGCTGGCTCCCATTACTGTTTGGGAAAACAACAGAAAGAATGAAAAAAACATGTTCACCCTAAGCAGAACCTATCACAACTTGAATTATAAAAAGTACTGTGCACCAAAGAAATTATTCAATTATTTTCCATAAAGAGAAAGGAATCTGATAAAGAGAAATGCAAAAGATCAGGCACTGCTAGCTATCTCAGTATTACAGGCACAGGTAGCGAGAAAGAATGGAAGCTTGTTTATCTCCTAAACTGGAAGTAATGTAGCCATGACTCCATGAGTAGGATGACCAGCACTGTCACTCAGCAGTGACAATAAGCCTGTCCCAAGTGGAGGTGGCTGCACTGCTTCCATTTTAGGAGGCTGCCTGGCCAGGACAGCTTGATATGCTTGAGAATGTCACCATCACTGATGGTCTACATAGACAAACACAAACAGGTCTGCACCCAATCATAAACAGGTATTCAAAAGCATTTGTCTTGAGGAAAGAGAGGTTGTTACCCCTATGTTAAATCTCAACTTAGGCAGAAGGCAGGGAAGAGTGGAAACAGACTAACCTTTCGTTGGCAACAGCCTCCTTTGTCAGGTGCTATGAATGGACTTGCAGAGAGCAGGGGTACTAAATAGAAAGGGAATATGGTTATTTAAATATGAAAGATGGGAATGGGGGGTGGGGTAGGGGAGGACAGCCGAAGGAGAGGTGGCAGTTCAGATAATAGAATGAGAATCTGAAGTCTCTGCTGAGACCATGTTTAACAATATCTAGTCTGTGGACCATTTCTTGTAAGCAACTTTGCATGCAGGTTGGTTTCTAAAGTTTTGTTGTCTAAGAACACCTACTCTGAGGTCAGCAATGTAATGTGCAGGGAGTTTACAGTGTTCTGCCACAGGCTTTGTGTTTTTCTGGAACTGATGTCAAATCAGCATCCATTCATTCTCTCACATAGGGATCACCTATGTCTCTCCATGCCTCAAGATGGTTACTGCAGAAGGAGTAACATTTACAGGCAGATGGAGATTTTCTTGGAGGAGTTAGAAGTAATTGAAGTGTTCAAGGTGTTGAAGCTACCAACGTTACATATGCCATCACCTGCTTAGTGCCCCCTGCTGTATATATTGAGTGAGCTCTACCTGAAGAATGAATGCACATTTTAAATAAATTTTTGTATATGCAATGATTTTATATCATTTTAAAACTTTTAAATCTGGTTCCATGACAGATATCCAGAAACAGCTTGAAAACTATAGGTATAAAGAAACATTTGTGGGATCTGGCTCAGGTTTAGGCAGCTCTACTGATAACTTATGGTCATATTTTTTCTTTTAGTAACTTATGACTTGTTTAGCCAACCCTTCCATCTTTTGTATTCTTAAACTGTCTCGTAGAAAACGAGGGCTGGAAGGGCCGTCTGGAGGTAAGGATCATCTGTCTCTAGGCAGGATCACCCCTAGCAAAATGATTCCATGTAAGCCCTCATCTTACCTATTCCTAAAAATCACATATTCAATACTGTCATCTTCCCCCAAACACCAAAAGCAGCCTTAACTGCCATAAGCACAGCAGAGGATGTGATGTCATTGTCCCACTGCTGCAAGGATTCAAGTCCATGATATAAAAAATACTGGCAGTGGCACAAAGAAAAAAAATAGTCAACAAAATGTATATAAAACTGATCTGAATGTGGTTTATATTTTAACTAGTTATAGATTTAAGGGACGTAAAGTTTCATACACTTATGCATTGACCTTTCTTAGTAATGATTGAATCTTAAATAGAAAATTGTACCCAGTTTACTTAAAAAGGCAAACCAAAATTCACATAAGAAACTGCCTATTGCCTACACACTGAAATACAAAAATGGAGGTTTTTAATTAAAATTTGCATTCAGAAATCTACTGTATTTACTCAAATACAAGACAAGGTCACCCCCCTCAATCAGCATGGGAGAAAAGCCTTTCATCTAACATTTGCATACAAGGAAACCTCATTACATACATTATCTATCATTAAACTGATGCCAAAAGCAGTTTGTGCTCAGTAATGGAAGCCAGCTATGAAGCTGATTAAATGTAGCCTCCAACACTGAGCATGGCTATAAAACACATGGCTCATACTGGACAAGCATATTGATGGGAACCTACAAGGATTTTTTTAATTAATATATTTCATGTTCCAGGTCAAATCAGCCAAGTCAGTTCCAAATCATATTGATTGAGCAGAACTCAATCATCCTAAACAACCATGTATGGTGCTACAACTGGCAAGCATCCTCTATCCCAGGCTCTCACCATGGGACTTCAGATACTCCCAAACCCACTGGTAGGCATCCTGTGTGCAGGCCCAAGCCTGGAGGTCTTGGGATTCAGATGCCCCCACCAAGACACTTGATCTGAGCCAAAAGGAAGATAGGAACCTCCATGTGGTCAGAGAGAGCAGTGTCTGACAGTAAGGAGGAGGGGAAGGGATTGCAGGGAGAAAAAGTTATGGGGTGGGGGGTGCAGAGGGCAAGGGGGCAGCCTGACTCCCCAAGATTTATATTCCCTGTAGCTGGGGAGGGAAGGGAGGGGGGGAGAGAGAAAACAAATTAAAGACAAACCTCAAATAATTAGATTCTGTACCTGGAAAATGATAAGAAAAATGTATAAATTATCCATATCTCATATGTAATTATTGGGTGGGGGGTCATCTTATATTAGAGTTAGTGCAGTATTTCAGTATCTATTAATTCTTGTGCATCAACATGGGAAATCCAACTTAAGTCTATAAATCATCTTTTCATTGTTTTAATTTCAGTTTCACATCAAAAGGAGTGTTTTTTTCAATATTTAATGGGTCCAATCATTTAAGCTTAAGCCTAAAATAATATCAGAATTAGCAGTGAAGTTTTGCTAATATTAGAATTCGAGTTTTCAAGGTTGGCAAAAAAAATTACTGAAA
>NW_017728993.1:34583122-34586041 GCF_001723915.1 Gavialis gangeticus | reverse complement strand
CAAGTGGGGCAGCCTGACTCCCCAAGATTTATATTCCCTGTAGCTGGGGAGGGAAGGGAGGGGGGGAGAGAGAAAACAAATTAAAGACAAACCTCAAATAATTAGATTCTGTACCTGGAAAATGATAAGAAAAATGTATAAATTATCCATATCTCATATGTAATTATTGGGTGGGGGGTCATCTTATATTAGAGTTAGTGCAGTATTTCAGTATCTATTAATTCTTGTGCATCAACATGGGAAATCCAACTTAAGTCTATAAATCATCTTTTCATTGTTTTAATTTCAGTTTCACATCAAAAGGAGTGTTTTTTTCAATATTTAATGGGTCCAATCATTTAAGCTTAAGCCTAAAATAATATCAGAATTAGCAGTGAAGTTTTGCTAATATTAGAATTCGAGTTTTCAAGGTTGGCAAAAAAAATTACTGAAATGATTGATGAAATATCCTATGGAGTGGAAGCAAGCCAAGTGTACAAAGAAAAGAGAACAGAGTCACCTAGTGGCTATTAGGACTCTGGTGGAACTTGGATAATTTATGAAGTGTGGTTTGCTTTACTCTGTTCTGTTCGTGATATCTGTTTTTGCCCCTATACAGAACCTACTGTTTTAATAATCACAAAAAAATGAAGGGACACAATGGGAACATATGTCCAGATTTATGTTGCGTACAGCTACTGATATAATAGGTTTGTCTTTTGGTTTCCTAAAAAAATACAAATATGTAAGTTTGCCCACCTCTGAGATATCATCCTCATTATTTTGTTGTTGTTTCAAAAGACTATTTTGCTTCTGTAAGCAACTACAAGACTTAGAAATAATATTGGGTTACAAATGTAAGTCATAAATTCAGGTCATAATAAGACCTTTCTGATAGATCACTGAATAAATCTACCTCAGGGTAAACAGCTTTACTTGAAAAAAATAACCAAGTTATACAAATAAGACATGCATGGCATCTTCTAGTATGGATATAATCTGATTTTTATAGTAGTCACATTTATTATATACTTAAGGAATACTCAGAGAACTCCTTCAAAAATTGAGTAGCTGCTGAATGGGAAAAAACTGCCATCGGAACAGTTTTTAACATTTTATAAATTACAAAATACTTTTGACCAAATATGCTACATACATGCTTTTGTTCTCCTCTCAATTTGGAGCATCTCCTGAACTTAACTACTTCTACATCTTGGTAGGCTAGCATATTTGAAACTTGTGTTTTAAAAAAATGGAAGCAAGCTAAAGAGGGGGAAAGGACATGAGAACTATTCAGTTAGAGAAAGAACGTCTCTACAAAGAAAGTAGAATAAAAGGGCAGGAAGGATGACGGAATCATAGGGTTTGAAAGGGCCTTCAGGATCATCTGGTCCTGCACATATTGGAGAGAGTAGACTTAGGATGCAGACACAACTTTTGAATCCAAATGTAACAGGCTTAGAAACATCTCAAAAAGGGTAGTTTCAGCTGGGGGGACATGCACATAATCACTTTTGATTCCCCCTAGCTGGAAGACTTCAAAATTGCTACAGTTTACTATGTTTGGGGGAGAGGAGGGGAAAAGGTCAGTAAGATTTCCAGCTCTCTAGCTCCCATCCCCACAACCTGTCCTCTCACTAGAAGGGAGAAACAGAAAAGTGGGTAGTAGGGGCAGCAGATACCAAAGTGCCCTGAGCACAGGAGCAGGACCTAGCACCTGGACACTGCCTGTCAGGTTGTTCAACCCACTCTTCCTTCCTAACCTGTGGACGGGGACAGGTGTGCGAGGGAAAACATTGGAGTACTGTGGGATTCTGGAGGACCTCTAGGCCTCCTATATCCATGCATCCATGACAAAGTGAAATGTTTCAAAATAGTATCTCATTTCAAGCAGGGGTGCACCAATAAAGATTTTCTTGGCTGATACTGATAACCAATATTTAGTAACAATGCAAGGCATTTTAAACTAAACTACTGACGTTAATAAATCTTTTTTTTGTCTGTTTGCTTTACATTTATAACACACACACACAAACAAGCTTTAATTCAAGCACCCCCACTGGCATTTCTAAGCGCAGGGACACTGATACAGGAGATGTGATAGCACTTTAATTAGAGGGGCTCTCTGAGCTCCTCTAATTAAACTCCCGGAGCACATGTAAAAGTGCCGGTGCCAGTTGCAGGTGGTGGGCCTAGCCTAGAAGTGCCTGCGCCTGGCTACGTGGAGCTCTTCAGTATAATGTCCTTGAACCCCAGCCTGGAGGCAGCTGCCTGAGCCTGCCCAGCAGGGCTGAGGGGGAAGGTGTGAACCTTCCTGGCTACCGAGGGCTGGGTGGTCTCTGGGCCTGGCTCCCCACTCTCCTCCCTCTGCCCAGGGCAGAGCCACAGGACCATTCCAGGCCTGGAGAAAGTGGGCCAATCCTTCCCTGCAGCCAGGCCCCAGGAGCTGGACTCCAGTGGGGAAAGGCCCCTTGCCCTCACGGTGCTGCTGCTGCCAGGGGCAGGGCAAGCCCCCCTGTGCCTCATGGGGGAGACTGAAAGGACCCAACCCTGGGAAGGACAGAACCCAGCCGGGCTGAGAAGCCACTGTGCTGCACACAGTGGGAGGGAGTGGTTGCCTCGGCCCATGCCAGGCTCTGCCCCTGGGGCGTAGACCCCTGGCACTGTGGGCTGAATCATGCTGGGATGGGCTGAGTCGGGCAGCTCCATCTGCCCCAGTTGCATCTTTGCGGCATTCAGTACCTTTTACAGTGCCCACTCTGGCCCTCGCCTGCAGTCCATGCCGCGCAAGAGCCCGGGGTTCCACAGCAGCTGCTCCAGCCCAGCCCAGCCCAGCAGTGAGGGGATGGGGGCATATCCAGGGTCACCCCAGCTCACAGGAGGGAACCCAGGCATCTGGGGGCCCCAGCCAGAAAGTATAATTATTGGAAAACGTTATCA
>NW_017728993.1:34554027-34582883 GCF_001723915.1 Gavialis gangeticus | reverse complement strand
AAAAAAAAAAAAAAAAGCTGATAATATCATTTCCTTTTTATCGCTACTGATCCAACGCACAACTGCTATATTGGCGCACCTCTAATTTCAAGAGCTACCATCTTGGAGCACTTTAGCCACTTTGGAACATTTTAAAAGTACATTTGAAATATACACTTGCATAAATGGTTCTTTCAAGTGTTTCAACAACATCTGAAATGCTTCAATTGTTACTTCTGTCTGCAACCTTATACTTCTACTGCCCCAAAAGCATGTGGCATTTGTTTGGGATACAGACCTATTATTGACGAAAAGAACATGTAATCCCTTCCCGTGACCTTAGATGATAGATTCCCCTGGAGAGGGTTGCAATCTCTTCCTTTTGATTACAACTGGTGGGTTTTTTTGGTATTTTGCATGACAACAACAAAATGTTATACGTTAGATCTCCACAGCAGTAGAAAGATGAACATACCATGAGTCCAATACTATCCAGCGTACAAGAGGATGAAGGGAAAACTGGAACAGCCTTCCCTGAAAATAAAGGGTGGCATTTAAAACATTTTAAATCCTCGCTGGGCCTCTGGCTCCATTTACGCTCTCCCTCTAAAGCATCTACCTCTGCCACATGGCAGAAACAGGATACTGGGCTAATGGACTATTGGTCTGACCCAGTATTGCCCATTATGTTATTTTAAATGACCTATCTTTCTTTTTTGAACTCACTAATAGAAAAAAAGTCATAATGCTCAGCACCTTGCTACATGCTCAAATAAAAGCTGGATAGAAACCAGCTATAGAGTTGTTATACGCTTTCAAGCACTAACTTTATAGCTGTTTGGCTCTTTTTTTATAGCCGAATAGTCATTTTTACCATGTAACAATTACTTTACATGTGTGGCTGGTCTAAATTTATTGTGTGATTAACCAGTTAATTGTGTAATATGTAACATGTAGCAGGGGCCTGAGTATCAATGCTAAAATTTAATTTAATTCGCTACTTATTCAGAGTACAAGCAAGTTAATGTAGAATAGCATATAAAAGAGAAATATTTAAAGACATACATTTGGCAAATTTGAAATTTCTTTTCTTTACTGTAAATAATTGCCTAAGATGCTTTGGAAATATATTTCTTTGTCATTTAGTTTATTAAAAGGCACCTGTTGCTTACATTAAGGAAAATAAATACTAATTAAAACATAAAAAGCTGCATATCAATAAAAATATTTATAAATGAGTATAACAAAATAAAATACCAGATTATTGGTATTTGCTGAAGAAAGCATCTTAATCCCTGCAAAAACAGTCATTTTAGAAGGTAACATGAATGACAGCAAGACAAAGAACGTTCCTATCTATACCTACTCCAACCAACTATTGAACTACTAAAACCAGTAAATTGTCAAGTAAAGGTTTTCAGAAATATTCAGATAGGATGATTAATTATTATTATTTTTCAGAATTTAGAAAGAATAAGCAAAACATGTCTTGAAGCATGTTGAATACAAGCATTTGCTTTACTGTTAATTCTAAAAAAATACTTATTCTAAATCAGATCTGTCAGGTTTTACAAATCAAAATGTGTTTTCCTTTGTAATGTACTATTTATGGTGCTAGTTCATTTACTCTAAAAAATAATGGACTTTCCACAATTAAACAGCATTTAAATCTCTCTGAACATTATTTCAATTCTAAATTAAATAGTATTACAATGTTCAATTTAAAAAAGGAAGTTATATAAAATATATATGAAGTATATTAAGAAACTTTTTATTTGGTTAGGTTAAGAGGATACAGTAGCATATCACATGCTCATTCATTTCAATTTTAAAAGAGAAAACAGCATGCCATACCTAAAATAATTAAAAGGTCATCCTGTAAAGCTAATCTTTGTACATCATAGTGTAAGATCCTGCTGTGCTCAACTTCTCACGATAGGTCATTTCACAACAAACGTCACTAACCCCATTTCCCTCTAAATGAAAATATAGAGTACTGTTTTGATGTACAGTGGTTATTCAGGGTATATTCTTCAAATGTTTAATCAAGCAAATAGTCATTGCTCATTAAATTATTTTTATTTTTGACACAGTAAGGAGTTATTACTTCAGTGGGACTCCTGACCTAATGAGCACTCACAATTAACCTAAAGCTTTGGAAAACTAGGCTCAAGGACACCAGTCTATTCAGTGCTACCTGGTATTTTTGTCATAAAACACATTTCTATCTACTGTTTTTCGCTGCCCAGTTATACTAGTGCAGACCAGGGGTGTAGCCCCTGCCCCTTCTTCTGAAGTTTAGGAAGATGGCAGCAAGTGACCTACCTGGACCCATTTTCCACAACTTTGACTTAGCTTTTACCTTAATTCAGAAATTGTTTACCTAGAAGAACTAGGTGCGGATTTGTTCCAACAAAATGCTTTTACTCCTCAGATTAGGAGCCACTTATGAAAAAGTACTGAAGATCAAAACACCCATTACATGAATATGAGACTCCCTATCTCCCCAAGTATATACAAGAGAGAAATAATAAAAGGTCAACATGTAAGTTTTGGTAGGACTCAGCACTGATGTAATCAGTTTATGGAAAACAAGCAGCTGGTAAAACATGCGTTTTCCCCATGGTATTCTCATGGTCGAGAGGTGGATGGGTAATTATTAAGGCAGAACTGCACAAAGACTACACATCTAGAACGAGGGGTCTGTTAATAACCATGTAGTCTTTCATTAAGGTATGAAATAACTGACAAAGTGATGGCCTCTCAGAGGTTCTCCACAGCCGCTAACAGTCCAGCAAAGACGACATACTGAGAGTGCAGGACCAAACCATCCCGACGAGCAGGAAAACTAGCAAGTATGGCAGAAGACCAGCTTGGCTGTGCAGGGAACTCTTCAGTAAACTAAATCACAAAAAGGAACCATATAAGGGGAAACTTGGACAAATAACTAGGGAAGAATATAAAAGCATTGCTCGGGTATGTAGGGATGAAGTCAGGAAGGCCAAATCGCAGTTGGAATTGCAGCTAGCAGGGGATGTGAAAGGTAACAAGAAGGGTTTCTACAAGCATGTCAGTAGCAAGAGGAGGATCTGGGAAAGTTTGGGTCCCTTACTGAATGGGGGAGGCAACCTTGTGACGGAGGATGCAGAAAATGCTGAAGTGCTCAATGCCTTTTTTGCACCAGTCTTCACAGGCAAGGTCAGCTCCCAGTCTACTGCACTGGGCCACACATTTTGGGGAGAAGGTGAGCAACCAACAGTGGTGAAAGAACAGGGTAGGGACTATTTAGAAAAGCTGGACAAAGATGGTACATGGGGCCCAGATTAGATGCACCCGAGGGTGTTGAGGGAATGGCTGATGTGCTTGCAGAGCTACGGGCCATCATCTTTGAAAACTCATTGTGATCAGGAGAGATCCAGATGATTGGAAAAGAGCAAACAGTGCCTATATTTAAGAAAGGGAAAAAGGAGAACTGCAGACCAGTCAGCCTCACCTCAGTCCCTGGAAAAATCATGGAGCAGATCCTCAAGGAATTCATTTCTAAGGACTTGGAGAAGGAAGTGATTAGGAACAGTCAGCAAGGGCAAGTCAAGCCTGACCAACCTGTCTGCCTTTTATGATGAGACAACTAGATCTGTGAATGCAAGGAGACCAGTGGATGTGGAATATCTTGATTTTGGCAAGTCTTTTGATATGGTCTCCCACAACATTCTTGCAGGCAAGCTAAGTATGGGCTGGATGAATGGACTGTAAGGTGGACAGAAAACTGGCTGGAGCATTGGGCTCAGAGGGTAATAATGGTTTGATGTCTAGATGGCAGCTGGTATCAAGTGGAGTGCTACAGGATTCAGTCCTGGGGCTGGTCTTGTTCAAAATTCTTCATCAAGGACCTGGAAGATGGCATAGAGTGCACTATCAGCAAGTTTGCAGATGACACCAAGCTGGGGGGAGTAGTAGATATGCTGGAGAGTAGGGCTAGGATTCAGAGTGACCTGGACAAAATTGGAGGGTTGGGCCAAAAGGGATCTCTTGAGGTTCAACAAGGACAAGTGCAAAGTTCTGCACTTAGGACAGAACAACCCCATGCACCAATACAGGTTGGGGGCTAACTGGCTGAGCAGCAGCTCTGCAGAAAAGTAGCAAAGGATTACAGTGGACAATAAGCGGAATATGAGGGTCATACAGTCTGTGGAGCAGAAACTTGGTGGTGGGGACAGCAGTGGGGGTTTAACACTGACATGATGTGCCCTGCTGCCAGAGATGGGTTGTGATGACAATGGTGACAGCTCAACTTGCACCATGGCCAAAAGGCACCTAGGGATAACGATTGACTATCACGTGACTATGAGCTGTCAGGAGTACATCAGGAGTTCAATGAACAGCTGTTCATTAGGGCACCCCTGGGGAAGACCAGGACCAATGGATACCAACTCCTAGAAGGCCGCTTCAGGCTTAATACCAGGAAAAACTCCTTCACAGTCAGCGTGTCCAGACTGTGGAATAAACCCCCTCCAGAGGTGGTGCAGTGACCTACCCTGGAGGTTTTTAAAGAGGAAACTGGACAGTCACCTTGCTGTGGTCACTTGACCCCAGTTGTCTTCCTGCCTAGAGCGGTGGGGGGCAGGACCCGATGATCTGTGAGGTCCCTTCCAGCCCCTATCAATCTATGAATCTGAGTCAGCAGTGTGTCCTTGTTGATGAGAGAGTTAACAGCATAGCGGGCTATATTGGTAGGTGTGTTGCCAGTAGGTTCAGGGAAGTGACTATTTCCCTCTAGTCAGCACTGCTGAGGCCACATCTGGAATACTGTGTCCAGTTTTGGGCCCCCCACTATAGAAAGGATGTGGACAAACTGGAGTCAAGGAGAGGACAGCAAAAATGGTGGGGAGACTGGCACACTACTTCTGAGGACAGGCTGAGGGAACTGGCCTTATTTAGTCTATCAAAGAGAAGACTGACAGGGGATCTAATAGCAGGCTTCAGTTACCTGAAGGGGGGTTCAAAAGAGGATAGAGCTAGACTGTTGTGTGTTGGCAGATGACAGAACAAGGATCAATGGTCTCAAGTTGCAGCAAGGGAAGTGTAGGTTAGATATTAGGAAGGATTTTCTCACTAGGAGGGTAGTAAAACATTGGCCCCAGTTACATAGAGATGGTGGAATCTCCATCCTTGTAGGTTTTTAAGACATGGCTAGACAAAGCGTTGGCTGGGATGATCCTGCTTTGAGCAGGCGGTTGGACAGGATGACCACCTGAGGTCCCTTCCAACCCTAATTTTTTATGATTCTATGAAAAGAAGGATACAAAATCTCTGATTATTTTAGAGAGATCTGCTGCTAACACCTGGATAATATAATTCTTACTATTCTCACAGTAGCTTGGTCATCTTGCCTGTGATCATAGCAGAAAACCAAGGCCCTGAATTTTTCTTACTAGAGCTATATTAAATTAAAGTCTGCTATACCATACTAAATAAGGCCAGGCTCTTCTAGTTCCTAGGAAGCAAAAGCAAATAAAAGCTAATGCTCCTCCCCTCCTTTTTTTTGTTCCTTTGGCAAAGTGTTGGGAGACATTAGTTTAGGAAAATATTGCCTTCATTTAATGCTGAGTTTGTCTAGAGAAAATGGGCAATATTCCATAGTAACCCAAACATGATCCTTCCTCTTTGGAAAGCAAATGTGTTTCTTTCTCAAATACTCATGCTTGTTAACAAGAACTGTACAAAGCTGATATTACAGGTGCTAAATCAGGTGTGAGAAGGCTGTGATACTTTTCAGAATCCTGCTTAGTGCTTACATCTAAACCATACCAAACTAAGTTTTCAAAACTAAATGATGCTTACTGGTACACTGTACAAAATATGACCTTGTGTACTCTCCGATCTGCACTCAGTGGAGCTTGAACAGATAGATCCCTGGATTCTGGTAGACCCACTAGTTTACTCTTTCTTAATGTGGAGGAGGGTCTCATATTTCCAAAGTAAGTAAGATTCACCGATAAAGATTTTCTTGGCTGATACTGATGGCCAATTATTAACTGGTAATATCGGCCGATACTGATCCAACAGCTGATTTACAGGAATGCAGCCCGACAGCTTGAAGAACAGCATCTGGCCAGTAAGTCTGTGGCACTTGACTCCCATGCCTCCCTTGGGGTGTGCGCACCAGGGAGCTGTCCCCCCTCCCCACCCTCACATGCCCCCTGGACAAGCTGCCTATGGCTCCATCTCGCTCCCAGCCTCGGGGTTGCATTCACTGCCCTGGCTGGGCAGCATCTGCTCCTGCCCCACACTCCTTCCCTCACCATGGGAGTTCAATCTGCTCCCCCTCAACGCTCCCCGCCCCCCAGACTTACTGGTTGGATGCAATCTCCAAGCTGCCCGACTGCATTCCTGGCCATGTGCATGCTGTGGCTGCACACATGCACGCAGCATTTATTAGTGACATTATTGGCTACACCTGCCAAAAAAGCCGATTGCCGATAAAGTTAATTTTCCTTTTACTGGTGCCACTCCAATATGTAACCAGTAGATCAGTGCACCTCAACAAATAAGTCATCCTACTGCACAGCTATAATGAAAACCTACTTATAGTAAACTGCAGATAGCTACAATCCTCTCTTCTTTCTTACATTATGAATTAGCTACCTCCATTGGTATTTACATAATCATAACTGAACTCATGAATTTGAGATTCATAGAGCAGTTCACACCTCAGGGATAGTCTGATACATACTCAATGGACTTCCTTGTTCATTTCCGTGCTTTTGCCTCTATTTAATAAATTAGCTGCCAGGGAACTTGTGTATTAACAAGCTAGGGCAATGGATATATTTAAAATTATTACTACCACCAAAAGCTTAAAAGAAAGTTAGGAAGAGGTTAACAGTGGAAGTTTACATTTCCTAATAAAATCCTGGGGGAGCATGTGGCATCTTGTTTTTGCCCTCAGAATAGTAACGCATGTCAAAAACTCTCTAGGCATAATTAACTTTATTAAATTTTTAATCAAAATTTTAACATCCAAGTATCTTTAGGTCTTAAATTTCCCCCACCTTTCTTGTGATCGCCAAACCATACAACCTTCCACCAGAAAATAAGTCTTATATGTACTCTTATATCACTCTTTCTAGTGTGAGCTAGCACAGTGGCCAACAACCTTTAACAAGCTTCAGGCCAGAACAATCCATCTCCGGTCTGGTGCAGGCTGCGTGACTTGAACAGCACATACTTGCACCTGTGCTGGGGCCAGAGAGCTGGGAGCTGTGCCTGCTCCCCCCACACTCCTAGCTGTGGTGCAGGCACAGCTTCCAGCTGATGGTGAGCTGTGCTGAGGCCAGGTAGCTGAAGCCATGTCCTCTCTGCTGCTGCTCCCTACTGGCTAGAAGCTGCACCTGTGCAGCCAGGGAGTGGGAGGCCGGGGGAAGCAGCAGTGATGGGAGCACAGCTTCCAGCTCCCTGCAGGTATGTTGCCAATGCCTAGGGCAGAGATAGAAATTGTGTGTGATCTGAAATCAGAAACTGCAGCACAACTGAACCTATGGCTGCAAAAACTATGCTTGGTGAGATTGAAGAACTCTGACTGGTGTGCCAAGTTTATGAAAACTTGAAAACAAAGACATTTTAGAGACTCAAGAATTGGGAAAGGAAATACTGCAAGTAGAAAACAGACATATCTGCAGCATCTCCAATTACTTTGTTCTTGACTTAACAAAAATACTGGAACATGAATTACTTGCAAGTCTGGGTGCCACGACAGCTTTTTCAAAGCTAAGTATTGTTTGTTAGAACTAAATCATTTCAGAGACAAACAGATACAAAAACAACAAAATAGATTATATGTTTGTGCAAGTGCCTAATCATCTTTTACATGGGGCACCTGGTGAATCTAAGCTTTAAGACCATGATCTCCCTCTAGACCTCCAGGGCCAGGCTGTCATATTCCACTTCCTTAATTCACTAACATAATTGTTCACTAACAATTCTATGTGTGTTTCACAGAGATTCTCCTCTAAAAGCACCTTAAGTTCTGTTGATCACACCTCAGAAATGGTCACTTTTTAAATGTTTCCAGCTCTTTGGATCTGTTGTTTCCCAACATTAGCAGACCAGGTGAAGCAACTTGTTGGACAAAGAATATAGAACCCTCTAAGTTACTTTCCTTTATCACCTTGCGATTGTCCTCCAAATATTTATTGAAAGGTTCCTTATTTGTTTTATTCTTGTACGTTAAATTGCCCAGCCCTACATTAAGCTAGAGAACAGGTACAAAAATACATGGCTGTGGCTCAGATCCAACCTGTGGGTCTCAGACCCACTTCACACTCCACTGGCAGTGCTGGTCTGGTGTGTGGGCTGTATCTGGTGCCACAAGCACAGCACACAGCCCAAGGGGAAAAGGTCTGGGGTACATGCTACATGGGGTACCTGTGCCACATGTGCTGACCCTACCCCAGGGCTCGCTTCGCATATAGCACATGGGCTGGCACAGGGTGCGTGCTGCACACAACACCCTGCTAGACCTGCCCTGTGTGCTGGCTCTGGCACATGTGGACAGCCCGGGGCCCAATTTGGACTGGCCCTGGAGCCAGCATGCAGGGCATGCTGGCTCCAGGGCCAGGCACCATACACTGCCTGCACACAACACCCTCTGTGCTGCATACAGCACCCTTGGTGCCGAGTCCAGCCCATGCTGCATGTAGCATGTACCATACAGTGGCCTCCTATGCTGAATGCAGTGCAGGGCTGTACCGTCTGGCACGCTACATGCAGCACAGGAGGCTAGAGTATGGCATGTGCTACATGCAGTGCCCTGCTAGACTGGCCCTGGTGCGTGGTCCCAATCTGGCATACAGACCAGCTGAGCAACCCTCATCCAGTCCCCAGAACTGGATGAGTTTGACAACCTGCTCTAGACCATATGCTCATGTGGGAAAGTCTCATTAACACAAAATACAGTAAACTTGACCTCACTGATCAGATCACCTATAGCGTTCATAAAAACAAATAAAAAAAACAACAACTTAGTATTCTTAGCTTATTACATTGCATTTCTATTACTTCTACTTGTAACTAGCATCATAGCTCAGCCCCTGGCACAGGTCTTCGAGAACCCCTGGTGCTCTGGTTAAGTGTCCGATAATTGGAAGAAGGCCAATGTGGTGCCTATCTTCAAGAAAGAGAGGAAAGTGGATCCAGCAAACTACAGGCCCATCAGCCTGACCTCTATCCTGGGGAAGGTCTTAGAAAAGATTATCAAAGAGGCCATTCTTAAGAGACTGTATGATGGCAATATCCTGAGGGATAGCCATCACGGGTTTGTGGCGGGTAGGTCCTGCTTGACCAATCTCATTTCCTTTTACAACCAGGTGACCTATCACCTGGACAAGGGGGAAGACATTGATGTCACATATCTTAACTTTAAAAAAGCCTACAGTCTGGTATCCCACCATCACCTCTTGGCTAAACTGGCTAACTGCGGCCTCGGCCTCACCGCAATCTGTTGGCTGGGGAATTGGCTCTGTGGTAAGACCCAGAGGGTGGTGGCTGATGGAAGTTAATCATTGTGGTGCGCTGTGGGGTCCCTCAAGGCTCTGTCCTGGGGCCTATACTATTTAACATCTTCATCAATGATGTGGACATTGGTGTCAGAAGCAGACTGGCCAAGTTCGCTGATGACAGCAAACTCTGAGGTAAAGTGTCCACACCCAAGGACAGGAGGGTGATCCAGCCAGACCTTGACAGGCTCAGGAAATGGGCAGATTAGAACCTGATGGTGTTTAACACTGAAAAATGCAAGGTTCTCCACCTTGCGAGGAAAAACCTGCACCACACTTATAAGCTCAGCTGTGCTATGCTGGCTAGCACTACGGACGAAAGGGACTTGGGGGTCATGACTGACCACAAGAGGAACATGAGCCTTCAATGTGATGCCGCAGCTAGTAAAGCGACCAAAACGCTGGCTTGCATAGATGCTTCTCAAGCAAATCCCAGGATGTCATTCTCCCATTATACTCAGCCTTGGTGAGGCCGCAGCTGGAGTACTGCGTCGTTTTGGGTTCCACAGTTCAAAAAGGATGTGGAGAAGCTTGAGAGAGTCCAGAGAAGAGCCATGCACATGATTAGAGGTCAGCAAAACAGACCTTATAATAAGAGTCACGGGGCTCTTCAGCCTGGAAAAGCACAGGCTCAGGGGTGATCTGGAGGCTGCCTATAAATTTATCAGGGGTGCTCACCAGGATCTGGGGGAACATCTGTTCAGAGCACCCCAAGGGATGAACGGTCAAATGGTCACAAACTCCTCAATGAAAATTTCAGGCTGGACATAAGGAAGAACTTCTTTACTGTCCGAGCCCCCAAGGTTTGGAATAGACTGCTGCTGGAGGAGGTTCAAACACCTACTTTGAATGCCTTCAAGAGACATTTGGATGTTTATTTTGCTGGGATCCTATGATCCCTGCTGACTTCCTGCCCCTGGGGCAGGGGGCTGGACTCAATCTTCCAAGGTCCCTTCCAGCCCTGGTGTCTATAAATCTATGAAGAACTATAATTACGATCCATTCTCTGGACCTTTGCAGAAACTTTATCAGTTTCTCTAAAAATCCTCTAGATCTTTTCCACACAGATCACCTTTCAGCAACAAGCCAACGAACTGTTCTTTAGACGTCACATCCGTCACCCAATAATATCATCACAATTTTGTATAACTGTACCGCCACACCATACTGAATAGAACCAACAAATGTGAATTCTGAATTTGTACCCTACATAAGAAAGGATCAAGTCTTTAAAGGCTTCTACATCATTAATTCCAAACATGATACTTAACATGGAGAGCAAGCCAGCATCAAAAGTAAAGCAGTGTGGCAACTGGCATGTTACAAAATGAAATGTCTCACCAAGACAAGCACTCTGACTGACTACCTTCAGTGGAATGGTCTATACAGGGAATATACAATGCTGTTTAATGGTGTCCTAATTCTTTAATTTGAACATCTTTTGAAAAGTAACTATTCTCTTTAACCCATTACGTACTTTACCACAAACTGTCTTCATAAAGGTTAAATCTACAAAAATTAAGATTTATTTAAAAACTGAGAGTCTGCCCCCCACCTCCTCCCAGTACATCTGGCATACACAAAGGTGGCAAAATCCTCTGAATGAAAGACTTCCAACTTTATATTGTACTGGAAAAGTTGCAGCCTCATGGCTATTGGTACTGGGGTGTGATAATTCTCATGACACTTCCTTCTTCTATCCACTGATCCCAGGAGATATGTGTGCAGGAAGCCCTTTTCAGTGAAATGTGCATTTGGTTATGTTATTTATTTTTTATTTATTTAATTTATAGCAATCAACTCACTGAAGACAGGAAAAGAGCAGACTCAGTAGGATTTGAAACTGTTAATTATGAACAGCCATATTTATAGACAAAATGCTGACACACATTACTATGAATATAGCAATATCACTCATAATGAACCATTTAAAAATGAAGCACTAAGCACTAAAACTTAAACAGGTTTAAAGAATTTACAAAAAAAGATTATCCTTCAGAGCTAACAAATAAATCATAAAATTTACAATATTTTTAGTATGAAAATTTGAAGAAGTGCAAAATATCAAGCATGCAATCTACAAGTTATGACAAAATACATGTTAACTTGTTTTCAAAACAAGTCATGGGTGACTTCAACCGCCCTGACATCTCATGGGAAGAGCATTCAGTCAAATGTGATCGGTCGTAAAGCTTCCTCACTTGCATTAACAAGCTCTATTTGACTCAAGAAGTATTCAAGCTGACAAGGGATAAGGCGCTGCTGGACCTGGTACTGGCCAAAGGGGATGATCTAGTCAGCGACCTGAGGATTGAAGGGAAGCTTGGTGACAGTGATCACAAGTTGATCACTTTCTCTATCCACTGAAAAGCTGGCAAATCAGTCAGCAACGCAGAAACTCTCGACTGTAGGAAAGCTGACTTCCACAAGCTCAGGAGGTTGGTTGTTGAGGCTCTGAGAGACCATGATCTGACAGGGAGGGACTGCTCCTTAAGGACATGATCCTAAAAGCACAAGGGAAGTGCATTCTGGCCCATAGGAAAGGTAGCAAAAGGGCTGGGAAATACCCTTTGCTCAACAGGGAACTCATGGATCTCCTGAATCTGAAAAGAGAAGCTTATAAGGGATGGAAGTTGGGAACTACCACTAAGGAGGATTATGCTGCACTGGTCTGCGCCTGTAGGGAGCAGACCAGAAAAAGCCAAGGCTGAAACCAAACTCAAACTGGCTACGGAAATCAAGGACAGTAAAAAGTTCTTCTTTGAATATGTGGGAAGTCGGAAAAAAACAAGGGCAACATCGGACCCTTGCTGAACCAAATGGGGCAGCTGACAACTGACACCCAAGAGAAAACTCATCCCCTCAACGATTATTTTATGTCGGTTTTCCACCAGCCCAAGGGGATCACCCTGCCTGACAGGACGCAGGACTACCAGGGTAAGGGCTATCATACACCTATAACTGGTGAAGATCTTGTGAGGGAACAGCTTGAGAGGATGGACAACCAAAAGTCAGCTGGCCTGGATGGAATGCACCCAAGAGTGCTAAAAGTTGGCTAACTTCATAGCACGACCAATAGCAAGGATATTTGAGAACTCATGGTGCTTGGAAAAAGGTTCCTGAAGATTGGAAGAAGATCAATGTGGTGCCCATCTTCAACAAAGGAAGGAAGATCCAGGGAACTACAGGCCAATCAGTTTGACTTCAATCCCTGGAAAGATCTTGGGGTGGGGGGTGGCGAAAAATCAAAGAAACCATCAACAACAGGCTCATGGAAGGCACCATTCTGAGAGAGCGCCAATATGGCTTTGTTGCGGGCAGGTCTTGCCTGACCAACCTCATTTCCTTCTATGACCGGGTGACACATCATCTGGACAAAGGAAAAGATATGTCATATATTTAGATTTCAAAAAAAGCCTTTGACTTGGCCTCCCATGATGTCCTCATGGTAAAATTGGGGAACTGCGGCCTTGACAACCTTGCAGTCTGATGGCTGAGGAACTGGCTCCGTAGTCAGACCCAGAGAGCGATAGTCGACGGAACCGAGTCAACATGGTACGTGATGACCAATGCTGTCCCTCAGGGCTCAGTACTTGACCAGTACTCTTTCATATACATATTTCCCTCGCTTTATGCTGTACATGCATTCCTGAAAAATCTGTATTTATAAATTATCTGGATTCAGGTGTCAGGGAACTCAGAACAGCAGGCAACTTCTGTGCACCTCCCTGCTGTGCCCTGTCACGCCAGGTACACACTGCTCTGAAGAGGCGGGGGGAGGGCAGCACAGCAGGGAGCATCGCCAGCACCTGTTGCCCCCCTCCCCCGGAGCCCAGGGCTGGGCCTGGGAGGCAGCAGCTGTTTGGCATGGGCTCTGTGGCTATCAGCAGCTACCCAGAACCTGGGAAGCTGCAGCCAGGGGGCTGCATACACCTGCTGCCTCCCCACCCGAGCCCCAGCTATCTCCCAGCCCCAGGCTCCGGAAAGGCAGCAGGTGCTGGCACTATTCCCATTGGGGCTGGAGATGGGAGGCAGGCAGTGGCGTGCTGAGCAAAATGGCTTATGTGCTGGGGGTTACCGACCCCTTCACTAGAGGAGAGGCTGGCAATTCAGGCTGACCTGAACAGGCTTGCAAGGTGGGTGGATCAAAACCTGATGACATTCAACACGGAGAAATGCAAGGTGTTCCACTTGGGGAGAAAAAAATCCACATCATACTTATAGGCTCGGCAGTGCTACATTCACTAGCACCATAACCAAAAGAGACTTTGGGGTCATGATTGACCGCAAGATGAACATGAGCCACCAATGTGATGCCACAGCTGGCAAAGCAAACAAAACTCTGGCTTGCATCTACCGATGCATCTCAAGCAAGACCCAAGAAGTCATCCTCCTGCTTTACTCAAACTTGGTGAGGCCGCAGCTGGAGTACTGCATCCCATTTTGGGCTCCACACTTTAGAAAGGATGTTGAGAAGCTTGAGAGAGTCCCAAGGAGAGCCACATGCATGATCAGAGGTCAAGAGAAAAGGCCTTATGAGGAGAGGCTGAGAGGCATGGGACTCTTCAGCCTGGAGAAGAGAAGGCTCAGGGGAAACTTGATGGCAGCCTATAAGTACATAAGGGGCGTACATCAGGAACTGAGAGAACATCTGTTCACCAGGGCACCCCAAGGGAAGACAAGACCTAGTGGTCACAAACTGCTGGAAGACCATTTTAGACTGGACATAAGGAAAAAACTTCTTTACCATCTGAGTCTCCAGAGTCTGAAATAGGTCCATCTGTCCCACCCCCCACAAAGTGGTGCAAACACCTACTCTGGATATCTTAAAGAAATGCTTTGATGCTTATCTTGCTGGGGTGACCCCAGCTGGCTTCCTGTCCCTTGGGCAGGGGACTGGACCCAATGATCTCATGAGGTCCCTTCCAGCCCTAATGTCTATGAATCTATTTAACTATTTTAATTCAATTGTAAGTCTTTTCAGGAAATAAGCAGTTGCTCATTTAAACTTTAAGAAATATTTTTTTGATGCTAGTGACAGAAAGAAAGCAGTATTAAATCAAAACCTATTTCTGATTTTGTGGTGACTTCTGTCCAATGTCACTCATGTGTAAATATAGGCTGAGTCTGCTCATGCACACACAAATGAGACTACGGGCTTCTGGGGGGTGCGGAGGAGGGACAGGGGAAACGGTATGCGATCATAAGAACATTAAAAGTGCCATGGTGTATCTAGCCTACTATTCTGTCTCCAACAGTGGCAGAAGTGAATGCTACAGAGGAACAGCACTGAACCAGATCTTTGGAGTGATCTACCCCCTATTTAATACTCTTCCTGGAATCCACCATTATTGGTTTAGAGATGCCAGAGGAAACATCTCCAACCATTCTGTTCAACAGCCCTTAATAGATTCATCCACCATGAATTTATGCAGTCCCTTTTTGAACCTGGCTATGCTAACCGTCTGTCCAACACCTTCTGTTGCAATTAATTCTGTAAGTTAACTATGTGGTATATAAAAAAAACCTATTTCATCTTGTTAGCTTTAAACTTGGCACCTACTAATTTCAACAGGTGTCCCCTAGTTCTAGTGTTCAACGTAATTGAATCGTGTAATTAAGTCCTGCATCATAACAGAGCATGGCCAGAGTTTCTATGGAGACCAGGGAGCCAGGTTAAACTAATGCACTTCCTCTCCTGGTAAAGTGCTCTTTTTTGTTTTTTTTTTCCATGTCTGTCAGCAGCCTGGAATACAGTGTCTTGTCACAGAGGTTGCTGGGGGCAATGGGGTGCTACTGTTTTAAGCCAGTGGTGCTCAATCTCTCAGGCCCGCAGTTCAGATGAGTGGCATAGGGCTGGTTTATGGCCTGGGACCAATTAAAATGTTGGTCCAATTGGGACCAATTAAAATGTTCTTTCTAGCATTTTTTTAAATATGGAGTTCTTGACTTTGCAACTCAGCATCCTTTTGATGTAATTCTATCCAAACACATTATGAGGTATTTTAAAATTTCTCATTTCAACCTGATTGTTGTAACTCAGTCTTCAAAAATTTCCATCATACATTCCATCTATTTTCATTAGTCCATAAAACAGCCTGGACTTGCTGGACTGAAATAAAATGTAACATGGTTTAAACCAGGGAGCAATTTAAAATGAATCTGAGTGACATTTGTTTAAATGAGAAGTGAGCAGAATTATTTTAGGATTTCATACATTTAATCTGCAATCCTACAATTCTAACTCTGAAATATTCTAATAAACATTTTTATTAGTTCAGAAGGTGGATTAATGCCTTTATGTATTTCTGTCAGCAAACAGTTTAAATCAACGGAGACATTAAGGTTTAGAAGGGTAGACGGCAAAAAGACAAAAACCTACAATTAATTAAGTCAAAGTTGCCATCTCATATCAAATAATTTGCAAGTCAAGGACTCCCAAGGTACCTATCAATTCAAGAGACACGTTGTGTAAGTGTTTAAGGCATGAGAGTCACAGAAAATTATATTTTCCGTCTGCATTACTATGATGCAACATCAATAGTGAGATCCTGTTGAGCTAAAATGTTTGAGAAATTCATTCATGTTTTGCAAAAACAACTTCCAACCACTGACACAGCTTAAAGTGGAAATATCAACATAACAGAAAATTTTTTAAAAAATGTACTTTCCTACTCAGATTCATTTCAATCACTTCTTATGCACAAGGACTCAAATTCAGCAGATCCACAGCAGTGTGGTTCACCAGCACTTTCACATGCTCCTCTTCAGTAATGTTTACATTAAAGGCACTTCATCTGTATGGGAATGCTGCCAAAGCCCTCCTAATGCTAATAGAGCTATATCAGGAAAGTTGTGCTTTTTACCAAGGCAGTAAAACTGTTGTTCTCTTGAGCAAAATCTGCTGTAAGAGGAAGTGGAGCTTTGCTAGTTTAGTTGCATCTATGCTGATACCTTTGTAAGTCAGCAGTCAGACTTCTTCACAACTAACTGATTAGCTATGCCAGCAGGAGTTTGTAGTGTAGACCTGACCTTATTCTCCAGAATTTAGCAGGGAGTTTTTCCTAAATACTTCCATGTTTGATGTTCTTATACTGGAATAAGAGGCCTCACATGGCATTAAATTTGCACCTTACCTTCATCCCAATTAACTTTCAAGTATAGATGAATCCTAAATCTCTAGCTGTTCTAGCTGCTAAAATACACTTAAAGTATGATACTAGCATACTTTAGACAACAGCCATTTGACAAATCCCCTCAATTTGAAGACATGTACCACAAAGGTGTTGACTTCTCAATCAACAACCACAAACTTACCTGCAAGGAGCTGCTCTCCACAATGCCTGGCTGCATTCCTGGCCATGTGCATGCTATGGCTGCACAGGTGCATGCGGCATCTGGAGCCCTGGCCAGAAGGCACATTATATTTATCAGTACATTACTGACTATACTGGCCAAAAAAAAGCTGATAGCCAATAATGTTAATTTTCCTTTCATCAGTGCTGATCCGATATGGCACCAATATACGGTTCACCTTACTCACTTATGATGTAGTCCCAGGCTTCAGCAACTATTACATTTTTATCACATGTACTACTAGCTGTTATTCTGTCTGAGGTAGAACTCACCACTTATCTGCATCTTTGAGATACCAAGACTGAATTGCTAGAACTTGCTAAATTTTCAACTTGGGTTGCACAGGCAGATAGGAGAATCTCAAGGAAACAATTCTAGAATTTCCTCCCTGTACAGATTCCAAAGCATGTAACATGGCTGATTATCAGAGGAAGAGTATAAAGTTCAAGTTTTTACCATGTTGGAATGATCATTAAAATAAAATTGTTTATTTTGATTAGAAAATAAGGGAAGAGAACAGTATTTAATTTATAGTAGTCACTAGTTCTTTTTATTAACAGATAAGGCATACAAAATTTGTATGCGTTTTCAAAGGCTCACAACAGGGACAATTTCTAAATTTAACATCTCGTAAAATGAAAAGGGGAACTGTGCAGTTCCTTCAGTATTGAATACAAATACAAAATCCACAAAAGCATCAATAAAAATTCTGAGCTTACCACAAACAGTGTACTGTATATTATTTTCTTTATTTATAAAATATCCCTAAAACCACAGATAACAAATAAGTATTCCTTTTGGTTTGCTTGCTTGCTTTGAAGAATGTGGCAATTAAGTAGTAAATATTTACCCACGTCATTTCAGTTTAAATTCAACTGTTCAAGATTAGTGTGCACCAGATCCTGGAAAGTGGGCCAAAGAGACCAAAGGATATTTCATGACCTTGCTGGAGGTACTTCACCCAGAAATACAGAGAAAACCTGTTCAATGATAGAAGCCAATAATCTGAAAGGCACTTTCCTGGAGTCTATTTATATTTTAAAAATAGATTAGTACTATTAGAAGGAAGCAGTCACATATGGGGCATTTTATCTATTTTGAGCTAAACTTAATAAGCACTTAGATAAATGTGAAGTAAAATGATATACTAATTGAGGTACAACAGACTTTGCTTTTTCCATCTGTAACTGACTTGGAGCTTGAATGTATGATTGGCCAAAAATAAAAATGCACATTTACTGTAATTTGGCACTGATTATACTAAAAAAGACATGCATTTTTCAAGAAGTAGTCACCTCTCTATCACTGTTACCTGTGTAACAGTTCTCCAACAGATTTGTTGTTTAAATAAAGAATCTGCAATTAGTTGTGAAATTTTCTGATAGAAGGTATAATTACCTAAACAGCCACTAAAATCAGGGGTTCTCAAAATGTCGACGGCAAACTGTGCACTATGAGCCCCTTTGATACAGCCTGAAGCCTGGTCACACATTTTTCCTGAACAGTTACCAGAGGGTGCCAAAGTGTGGCCTGAGGGCTAAATGCCCTGTAAGTCTCTTTGATGTTGCTGGCCACCCAATGGCTCTTCAGGGGTGACACTTCGGGAACCCCTGCGTTAACTTTCATAAGAATATTGTGAGAATATTACAAAGAGTGTCATATGCATAATCTACACTATTTACAGATTGTCAGATGTTTCTGTAAGTCAAAACAAATATATGAATGAAAAGTAAAATGAAAATTAACTTAGCTCGTTGCTTGTTTTGAAGTACGAACACTTATGTATTTAAAGTATTTTAGTTTGTCTATGACTTTCAAGCTCACCCTGTCAATGTCCTAAAATTTTTGACAGATTTTATTCCCAGCTACATTTTCCTTATATTTGTTGCTTATTTTCTTTCACTACAGTCTAAGAAACAGCTGTCATATCAAGTAAGCAAAACACTTGAACAACACATTTTAAACTGTTTTACAAGCTGAAATTAGTTCTTATGAAACTGTTTGGATTGCAATAGTGCCTAGAATAGGAATTAGGTTCCTATGCGCAAGACACTGTACAAACGTAAAGAGAAAAATCTATGCCCTGAAGGTCTTATAACTTTGTTAAGAAAGACAGTTGTATATTACAGGTGCAGAGTGAGACGCTGAGGGATTATGATTTGCCTAAAGTAACTAAATAAGCCTGTAGCAGATCTGGAATTGGAATTCAGATGTCCTGAGCCTAATACCACGAGACCATTCCTCACCTTCCCCCTCCCTGCTCTCCCCTACTCCCAATTAAGGTACTGGAAATTAAAATGTACTACAAGCTTTAAGTTTTCATGCACGGCTCTTTAGACATGACTCAACCTTTATCTGAAAGCACTATCTTTAGGAGCAAGATGGCACCAGTAGTTCAGCTTGTGTGGCTTATTCTTCATTGGCTTCCTGTCATAGTAAATGATTTCTGAAATGGGACTGTTTTTTTAATAGAATAGTATGATCAGTTGTTGCAAAAATGTCAGACAGATTAATTGGCCCAAAAAAGACCCAAATACCAGTTTATGAACACCAATTTTTCCTAAAATGACTCACTAGACTCCAAGGTGTGCAAACTGTCCACTTGATGCTACAATAGAAAAAGGTGGTACAAATAAATACTAAATCAATTAACACAATGAAAATTTACACTTATAATTTTAAAAAACCAAACAGAATGGTAACGTAACCTAAATTTCATGAAATCATAAATATTAAAAATGTAAAAGGTACTTCTTCTGAATTAAAAACTTAAAAAATATCCATATCCCCTTAAAACTTGAAATGCAAGAAGATATGAAGACATTTATGGTAGTGAAAAACAAACCAAACCCATCCACTCAAATGGTCCAAGTTTTTATATAACTGGATATTTCTTCTGTTCATGTCTCAAGAATGAAGTATAGTAATTTAGTGGGAATGATTTATTAGCAATTCTGCAGTGACAATTGTTCTACTTTTCAGCAAAAGAAAAACGCAATACAGAGACTGCAAAGTAATATTAATAGAGAATGCAATATATGTATTGATTTCAAGATTCACGTAATCTGCAATCTGGTAAATTTTCTGATATGGACAATAATGCCTTTACTGCTGAAGATTTCTAGGTTTGAAGGATTGTAGCTAAGTACTTAATAATGGATATTCATAAATAAATTATGAAATCCACTACTTCTTTACTGTTGCAGTATGAATTCAAATACTGCATGGCTGCATTGCCTTATAAATTTGTAAAATAATCTGTCTCTAAAATAAATGGCTACTAGCATATAATAAATTAAATAGGGTTGCATCTTATAAGTTGCCTAATGAAAATTTGATATTTAGATTACTCAGAAGAACTTCAGAAATACATAATGCTGCATTTCAGATATACCAAAACTGCAAGTTTTGTGTCTGTCATAAAAGTGTGCCTAATCCTACTCAAGAAATAAAACACTTAGCAGTAAAGAATAGCTTTTTAAAGAGTCACACTGGAACATCATGTTCAAACTTTCAGGTGACAAGAACAAGACACTCTTGCTTACTGATAAGAATTATTTGCCTATATATTCTGATTATATCTACATCACACACACAGTAATTTGATGCATTCTAAAAAGCTGAGACACATTTGGAACTACTGAAAAAATGAAAGTAATATGGTCTTATACAAGACAATAATTACTTCAAATTTAATTTTCTTCATTTGTGTATAGGAATAAATCATGCCTACTTGGTATACTATAGTGTTTTAGGTGCATCCACAGTCAATGTCTAAATTTGTTAGTTGAAAAGCAAATAAAAATTAAAGTGTGAAAAAACAATACCTCTGGGATTGAAATGAGGCAGTGGACCACTGACAGAACTATCATACCACACACTCCTCATTATACAGGTAACACCCCCATACCCATTGATATTTTTTATATTTTCCTGTTTTTAACTTTATTGTATATTCACTTTTATTTTACACTTCTCTAAAATTCCAAGCAGGGGTGGATCCACTGGTGCACTTGCACTCCCCTTTGATTCCTGCTCCGTCTAAAGTTTAAAACCAACTGGCTGGCAGCAACAGCAACATTTCTAGTTATGTAGGGATGAGGGAGTGAATTGATTTCATAACTCATTATAATCTCAACTGTTTATTCCACAGGTGTTAATGAACCTTTTTTTTTTAAACTCTTGATGTTCCACCAATCAAGATATTAATTCTTTTGCAATTCTTCCTTCAGCTGCTCCTGGTAATGTATTTCCTATTTCACAGCCCGGCCCATTGTTTTTAACTCATTCCAATTAAATTACATTTGTTTTTGCTGCAATATTAAATTGAATAATAAACTCCTAGGCCCCTAGAATATTAGTAAAGATTCTAGTCTACTTTTAACTGGAGAAAAAAAGTGTTGTTTTATATGTGATGATCATCTACGTCCCCCTTTTCAAAATTCTAGATCTAACCAAGATGCCAATTGTTTAGCTCCACATATTTTAGCTAAAAAAGAAAAATGACTACATTATAGCTTTGTTAATATTAGGGCTGTCAATTAAATCACTGTTAATGTGCATTATTAATGTGTTAATTCACTCGTGTTAATTTTTTTAATGCAAATATCATGCACATGGTTTGAAGCTCATACCTGGGCTCCACTCTGCCGCCATCACCACCGCCTCCAGGTCACCCAGTGGGGCAGCAGTGGCAGTGCAGAGGAGCTGCAGGGCAGGTTATGCCAGGAAGGCGGGGGTAGCATGCACACACACAGACACTAGAAGTACACTGATATATTGGTGCCATATTGGGATGCCACGTGCAGGCACACAGCCGCAGCTAGCACACAACCAGGAATGCAGCCTGGTGGCATGCAGAGCAGCGCCCAGCAGGTAAGTCTGTGAAGGGGGAGGAGAAGGGGCATGGGGGGCAGATCAAGGCCCCCACAATGAGGGAACGAGCGGGACAGAGCCACAGGCATCTCAACCAGGAGTGTGGTGGGCTGTGGCTCCCCACCCCTGTGCATACCCCCAGGGGAGGCATGGGGGGCATGTGCCCTTGGATTTGTGCATGGGGCGCAGGTGGGCTGGGGCTCTGTGTCCTGTTCCCTTTGCCTTGGGAGCTGCATGATGTCATGTTGTGCCTCCTGTTGCTGGGTGGGCGGGGGAACACGCAGGTCATGCATGGCTCCTGGGGCAAAGGCAGCAGGGCACAGAGTCCCAGCCCCTGCGGTGGGCAGCCCCATGCACAAATCTGGGGGGCACATGCCCCCCCATGCCTCCCCCGGGGGTGCACGTAGCAGCAGGGAGCCACCCCTTTGCCCCCCTGGATAAGCCACCCGTTGCTCTGTCCCATGATGCACTCTGGCCCTGGGGTCCCACTCCCTCAATCATCGTGGAGGCCTTGATCTGCCTATTCCGCCCCTCCCCCTCCACGGATTTACTTGGTGGGCACTGCTCTACACGCAATAAATAAATTGCGATCAAATTTTTTAATTGTTTGACAGCCCTAGTTAATATATTGCATAACTTCAGTAAAAATTATCTGTCCCTTTTTTCTTGTTCTGCTTCCAAATGGATCCTTCATGAACATTGTCATTTCCATGCAGCAGTGCTGTAAAATGTTTATAACCAGAAATATATCTTATCTAGTAGGCAAGAATAATATTCTATTTATACAGAACTAAAACTTGCCTTTTTCTCTCCACTTTCCTCTTTTCCAACTTCAGAAATCATATAATAGGAACAGAGACTATATGAACAGTTAGAGGTAACAGTGCAAGTAAAAACTGTCCTTCAGTTGCTGATGAAGCAATTCCTATCTACATTGTATGTACAATGCTTTGGTATTCTGGATAAGGATACTACAAAAGTTAAAAATACTATTATTGCCACTACTAAGTCACCTCTGTTATTTTTAAATCTACAAAAAATGTTTTGTAAGACCAAATTTGTTGCATGTTTTCACTCCTTAACTATCACCATCTTTATCAACATTGCTTCTCTCAAAAGCACGTTAGGAAAGAGTGCTTTACAAGAAAAAAAGGTTAACTATGTTTCAATCATTCAAATAATGCTCTTTAAAATTTAGTTTTAACTTATTTGATGTCGTGACAGTTATTGTACCAGGAAAAAACCGCCACACGTATTAAACATATACATTATACACACATGGATCAAAAGTAGCACCTGCAACCTTTTTTTTCTCACAAGACAACACATTATACCTCTATGCCATATAACGAAACAAATTAAATTATTCAGGGGGAGCCACAGCCAAAGAGTCCCTGCTAATGAAATACCAGTTGAGCTATGCCACTAGGCCACCACTTGAAGCCTGATCTATTTCTCAGAGACAGAATCATTATTCATGGAACTCTAAAAGAAGCAATAAAGCAGGGCTGTCAAAGATATGCCTGGCAGGCCAGATTTGACCTATACTTCATGTACAGCATTCAACTGAGCCAGCCCAAGACCCACACTGCATAAGGTGCCCACCCTAGCCATTCCAGCACGGGTCCTATACAGGCCTGAGTGGATGCTGTGCGCGCTGAATCCACCATGTGGGGGAGGACAAGAGGAAGGATTGTGGGCCCAATTTGGCCTGTGGGGCTGGCCTGGCACCATTCCTTTAGCCCACAGATCAGCCCTGCATTGGTGTATAAACAAATGCCTCCCCTATTCATTACCAGCAATAGCCCAATTACATTCAGAGTCTGTCAGAATTTAACATTTAAGATGTAACTAGTCTACAAAGCACAACTATATTTTAAATGAATTTTGTCATCAGACAATACAATTAGAGCACTCATAACAAATACAGCACCACTGCAGGATTAAGCAGCCCCAGCCTTAAAGTAGAAAATTAATGGGAAGACACAAATACACTGACATTATCAGCTGCAAAGTCAATGTGGTGAATGAACCGTACTTTCTCCATAACATAACTGAAGCGTGCTGGAAGCAACTGCAGATGGAAAGCTTGCAGTTATGCTACTCATAGTGTACCACTCTACCATTTTCCAGCTTCCATTTGTTTGGGCCATCCCTCACTAAATTACCAACTGCTTACAACAGTTGCATTGAAGCCATCAGCTTCATGAATAAACACAGGGCTCTGAATCACCAAAGCAAAGCTGACCATTAGCCACTGTTACCATATTGCTGCTTGGGGCACTTGGTCTCCACATTTTGGAGACAAACAAAGACAGCACAAGTTCACCCTTAGAAGAGAATGGTATCACACCAGCATCACAAATGGCTCACATAGCCATTTTTGCTGCTAATACCCAATTGTAGTTGGTTGTACACTATTAAGTAGAAATTACTATAACTGGAACTTGAAAACAATCCTAAAAGAGCAAGACACAATTCACACTGAATTCTGATTGAATTCAATGCCCATAAACTCAAAGATTTTTTTTTTGAAGGCCCTGGCCAAATACCTATCTTTTACTGGGGACATTAACAAGGAAAGTATGAGTGGGGAAGAAAACACAAGTGCATTCACACCAATATTTCACAAGTAAAATACTAAAAAACATAATGAGGCAGTCACCATGCACGGCTGGGCAAAAAGCAGCCCTCACAGCTTGCCTGTTACGTGGTCTCACACTGTCTAGAAATTAGACAGCCCTGCTATACTCTATTTAGGTGTAGTGCCATATTTATGCATAGTATTTCCCAGATTTTGGATTTCTGGGGAATAACGACTCAGAGCTAGTAATCTGCTACATATCAGTCCATCTTTTATGTGGAAATAAATCTAAGCAGTACTTTGTCAGAAATAAAATAGTCTTCCTGCTCCCAACAGCTACAGACCTTTGGATTTGTATAGCAACCTTGACCAAAAAATTCTTAACACACAACTTGAACTACCAAATAGCACAGGGATTACCCAGCTTTTATGAAACTTCCCTTTCCCCATCCCCATCCCTCATCCCCTTCCCTCTCTGCATCTATGGCACAAATTCAACATTCGATTTTGGTAGATGCCAGGAAGAAAAGCTATACATTAAAAGACTGCAGGAGAGGGAGATCCAAGTAATAGAAATTTCCTGGTAATAAGATTGTAAAATTTATGGAACCTAATTGGTAAAAGGAGTTATTTGGCATGACGTAAGTGCCATATTTAAGTCCTCTTATCACATCCAGTTGAACAAAATTCTAAGATATTTTTATTTCTTTTTATTTAATGGTATCCAGAGGCCCTGATTTCCAGCAAGGTGCCCATACACATATCCTACAGCCAAAAAAAAAGGAAAAGAAAAATCAAAATCTTGTCTTTTTTCATTGGACTGATGGCAAATGGAGGCATAGAGAAAGGCTATGATTTCCTCAGGATCAGAGGAAGATTATAGCATTGCTGGGAACTTGAATCCAGGCCTTGAGTCATGTTCACTAGGGCTGTGCGAAGCTTTGGGTGCTGATTAGATTCGGAGGAGATTCAGCCTGATTTGAAGGCCGAATCTCTGAATCCGAATTGAATGAGACCAATAAAAAGCTCCAAATCAATTCAAAGCCTCCAAATCGATTCAAAAAAGATTCGGGCAGGCAGCTGGACCCAGGCTCTGTGCTGGTAAGTAGGGGGTGGGGGCTGGAGGGGGAAGGGGACCATGGGGGAGACCCCCACCAGGCCCCATCCCCTGCCTGCTCCCCCAGCTACCCTGAGTACCCCCCGAGCACTCTCCCAGCCCTGTCAATGGCTGCCCTGCTGGCCCCAGCTCTTAAAAAAAAGCCCCACACTCACTGGCTGCTGCAATGGCTGTGAGGGCTTCTGGGGGCTCATGGCAGAGCCCCCCCCATGCAGTGCAGTGGGCAGTGGGGATTGCCCCTGCCCATCAGCAGCCGGTGAGTGCTGGGACGCTGGGGCTAGGCGGGATAGCCACTGATGGGGCTGGGAGAATGGGCGTGGGATGGGACCTGTTTGACTCGGAGATTTGGCGGCAGCTGAATCGATTTGGGACAGTGATTTGAATCACCGAATCGAATCACGGTCCCCTGAATTGGCCAAATCTGAAGCAAATACTAGCCGCTTCACACAGGTCTACTGTCCACTGCCGCTGTCACAAGTACACATAATTCCTTACTATTTAGGGATCTGTCTACCTCCAAAGGTCCTGATTTCACCTATTTTCTTGTAAGTAATATACCTAAACTGCACTTATATAATTGTGAAATCTTTTCAGTTATGGAGGAAATGGTATCCATTGTCTCTGGGTCTGTGGAGACCAATGGAAACGGGGGGAAAAAAGATACTTGGGATAGAAACAAGAAGATACTCAGAGAGGGTCACGTAGAAGGCAGTTAAGTTTGGCAAGGAAAGTAGTCTATGCCTGAATGAGTAGCCTGTGCCTGAATGAGGCAGCAGAGGAAGTACTGGGTGTTATGACTAGTATTTAAAAGCCATTTCAATCTCTTCAACGTTTCCCTTTCCACTTGTTTAGAATTTCTCCCTACCCCCACCCTTCTCATAATAAGCCTGAGTGCACTATTCCATCTAAAAAAAGATTTCCAAGCAAAATCTTTTTTCAGGGCATTCCAGCAAAGAATTACAAAAGGATATCACCCTTATCAAAATAAAAACAACAATAATAAAAATACCTGGGGGACTGCAATGGATCTGTTTAAACAATTACTAATGTGAATAATTTCAGGTCATGTTTTCAGAGTCTGAACAGGAATTCACCAAACAGCACACCCATTTTTATTCATCAGTTAGACTATCACCAACAATATTTTAAATTATGTACTATAAAAACGTTTTGTCCTGTTGATTGCCATGGACTTTTGAAAGTTAGCCAACAGAAGAAAAGCAAAGTAAAAATGAAGCAACTGTTAGACACAAATAAAACCGACAGTAATCTGTGTTTGGTAAAAGTTTTTATATCTGGTGTAGATACTCTGAATGTTTCCCTCCCTTTAACTGGCCTGCATAGCCATCTGATTCGGCTTGGTTCATGGGGACAATGCCTACCAAAAGTGTCCCCCAACACTGAATACCACCAAAAACTCAAGTCTGCAGCTGAATCCAAAAGTCTCACTAATCAGATCTAGCCCACAGACCATAGATTGCCAGCTCCTGCTCTAGGAGAGATCCTCAAATTAGCAAAGTTTTCAGGCTTTTACATCTGCAAGTTTCAGATACCACACTTCCTGCTTCCTTGATCAAGGAAGTGGGAGCATCAGGGACATCAGACACTCCCTGTAATGAAAGAATAAATTAGAATCCCCTTGAGAAAAACCTCAAAAATAGCAACACCCTGTACGCCTTGTGTAGAAGACCATCTGATTCTGCTATATTGCTAATGTGCCAGCAAAATCAGGAACTGATCTTAGCACAAACCTTTTTTCCAATTAAAAACTGCAACAATATTGTACCTTACATAAAAGTTATTTTTCACATATCAAAAGTTAGGTCCACCACTACCTTTTTAAATATGTAATTGAATTTCTGTATCACAACAGCATTATCTGCAAGCTGAATAACCTGGCAATTTTTTGGCCCAACTATGTTTTTACTGTAAGTTATTTAGCAGATTTATTAATCAAGAAATTATATTATGTTAAACATCTAAGAACACCGCTTTAGAGAGAAACAACTGACAAAAATGTAACAGATGAAACTAATTGTTTGATTAACTTAGCTTCTGAAAACTGAATGATTTTAATGGGAAACAATCTTTTAGTAAATTACATATTTAAAAAAATGTCTGACCAATTTGTTTCAAGCAACACCTACAATTACCATAACTAAGAGGCATTAGAGGAAAAGGTTTTTTTTTTCTGTTTTTGCAGTTAGCTTTCTTTCCTGCAGAGCAGGTAATAAGGGGTCACAGTGTAGCTCTTACTATTGAAGAAAAGTTCTGGATTTAGTTTTTTTAATACCTACCAATCAAGATTTTGATCGGTACATGAACTGCTTTGCTGAAAATAATATATTATTTAACAAGTTTAGTTTAAACCTAGCAGTGGCTTTGCAATACAGTCTAGGCTAAAACTTCCAATGCCTTTCTTATGTCTCACAACAGCCTACAGGTGATAACAAATTTCAGCCAGTACTGGCCTGATCTAAACCATGTATTCATTGTTTGGAAATAGTGAGGATAAGCCATCAGTTCTACATACAAAAGAAAATTTTCAGAATTAGAAAATATTAAAAAGGTCATATGCAATATTATTGCCGAAGCTGGTAACAACATGACACAATTTCCATCTTCCAGCATTCACAGAAAACCTTGTTTTTACAAGCAAAGTTAGAAACACAACGTAAATTTTCCTTGTCAGTGTCTTATTAAATTATTTGTAATGTCAAACTAAATGAACAAATAGGAAAAATATGTGCTTTAGGAGCCACTCAGAATAACTGTACATATCCTGCTGAGGGTTGTTCAGGCAGCTGGCACACCTTATATTTTTGTACATCAATATTTATGTGCACTTTCATAAGTTAAATGTGCACATTTGATAAATACCAAACAAACTGGATAATGAGACAGACAATTAGGGTAGGGGGTAGTCATTTTTGTGAATTTAGCATGAAAGAGATTTGGCATTATCCAGAATGAACCTTCCAGTCATCTCATAACTAGAGGTGCACCGATATATCAGTCTGATATCGAATCGGCACCGATATAAAGAAAATTGACTATATCAGAAATCGACCTGAAGTGACCAATAATGTGGCCAATAAATGTCTGTGCAGGGGTGCAGCTGCAGCACAACACGTAGATGGCGTGGATCACAGCTTGGCAGCATGGAGAGCTGTGTGCAACTGGTAAGTCTGGTGTGGGGGAAGGGGAAGGGGAGAGGTGTGGGGGAATATGGCTGAGTTCTCTATGCTGTGGGGAGCTGGTATTATATGGCATGATGGTAGAAGAGGAGTGTTTGGCCCACGAGGTGGACTGACCCGTGGCACCTTCTTTGTGTGTGGAACAGCACGTGATGGGGTCTCTCTTCTCTCCCCTTCGTCGGCCCAGTGGAACA
>NW_017728993.1:34547572-34549027 GCF_001723915.1 Gavialis gangeticus | reverse complement strand
GGAAGGAACGTGGGGGGCAGATCAACACGGTGAGGGAGGGAGTGGGGCAGGTGCTGCTCAGCCAAGGTGAGTGTGGGATGGAACCGTGGCTCATCCGGTCGGGTGTGGGGAGGGGGTGGCTTCTGCTGCTGTGTGTCACTTGGGGTGGAGGTGTGTGCCTCCAGATCAGGGGGCACCCCCCCTTCCCTTGTGCCCTCCCAGACAAGCGGTGGGAGCAGCAACAGGAGCTGCTGGACGAGTGGTGCACAGTGGCAGGAGCTGTTCCACCCTTCCTCTGGACGAGCCCCAGCTGGGTAACTCCCACCCCAGCTCTACTCCTCCCTCACTGAGGGGAGCATTGATCTACCCCCCCCGCCATGCCCCTTCCCTTTCCCTCCCCTTTTACCCCAACAGACATACCAGCTGCACTCAGCTGTATCAGAAAAATCGGATTGGCCAATATGCCTCCTTAAAAATTGGCTATTGGTATTGGCCCCCAAAATGTTTATTGGTGCACCCCTACTCGTGACATACAAAGGTGATCTAGATTCATGGAACTCAAACTCTTGTTTTGCAGTTTGTTATGTGTGTAGGACATTAAATTGTACTACAATATCATAGCAGGGTCTGCAGTGTTTTCAGGTGGCAGGTCAGGATGACTGAGCTTAGATCAAAGGTAGGCCAGCACTAGAATCTCGCCACCGTTGCTTTTCCTTGCCACCTTTTGTACTGCCCAGCTACAGTACAGCATGGATGAAATGCCCGACCACAGTGCAACACCATGATGCACGGGCAAATCCCCTCACTGGAAAAGCCCCTGCTCTGCAGGCCAGACCCAGCCCATCAGCCACTGGCTGCCAACCCATGACTTGTGTGTCAAATTATTTCACTTTGAAATTCAGTTTACAGCAAATGAGTCCTTTCTGGAGCACAGACTTTGTGAACATGCATAACATCAAGTCTGACGGTAGATTGCAAGGTTGGAAAGCACTACATTATGGTCTATTCTGTCCCTTATTTATAAGCTAAGAGGCCCAAAACTGTGATCTTAAACCTTTAAGCACAATTTCAACAAAGTTCCTTGCTGGTACCCCTATAAATGATCTGCCCATATTAATGTTGCTGCATGACTAAAAGGCAAAACTTTAAAACACCAGCCAACTACACAGGACTTCTGTAAATCAATAAAAGTAGACTTTTTCCATAATAGCACATTGTGAAAGGCAACTTACAAATTGCTACCTTCTCCCTTCCTCCTTCCAATCTGTTTTCAGACAACTGGAGTTACATCTATGTACTATAATGACTGAGGTTTCAGTAAATGCTGAAATGCCTGCATGTTGCTTATATGTATGGAAACTTTCACCTTGTTTAAAGATAGATACATCACCATGATTAAGTTGGATCTTATTATCCCTTATACAGTAACATATCTGACGTATTTAAATCAGCTGGTCCTGATGATCTCCACCCCAG
>NW_017728993.1:34536294-34546094 GCF_001723915.1 Gavialis gangeticus | reverse complement strand
AGGTCCCTTCTGACCCTACCAACTATGAAACAACTATGAAACATTATATGATAAATATATTTAACAATTCAAGTGTAAACCGCGTTAAACTTGTTACTTGCTATTCTGTTGTGTCACTGTAAGATAGACAAGGAATTCAAACTGCCAGTAACACATTAATCAAAAATCACAGTAATAGTAGAATTTATCCATTCACCTGCACATCTGAGCTGTTAATCAAATAATTTCCAAATTATCTGTCAGAAGGGAGAACAGCAACCAGGCAAAATAACAATCTATCCACGTCTGAATCTAAAGTTTCATTCTTCGGTGTCAATTACAACAGTTCCAAGCCTCCAGATTTTTCTTCCACCCTTCTTTAGTACCAGAAGGTATACATTTCTTGCTCAGTGTTAATAGCAAGTGCAGTAATTTAGCATGGGCTTGCTGTAGCAGAAATAAACCATAACTCTCGGTGTCTTATGGTTAAACATTCCAGTACTATAACAGTAAGAGAAAGTCTGATAATAAGACCAATGCATACTCTTACAAGTTACCAGACAGATTGTACAGTCTTTCACTCCCCAGAGCCAGTGAAGTTATAGTGGCAGAATACTGTATCACAGATTAACTTTAAGACTGGTCAATATACATTGAAAATTTAATCTGTAACTAATTATGTGCTTAGTCAACCTATGGTAACTTAATACAACCACATGTTGTACCATCATATTTTGCACTGTCATTGGCTCTCCATTTGGTAGTACTAAGAAATGCAATCATCTTGAAGTTATCAAGATTCATAACAGCACAATACACCGAGTTGCTCTACGCTCACACATACACTGGCATCACCTGTTGACTCTGGAGGCAATTGGAAGCAATTTAATAAAGAAAATTTCACTAACTGTTTTATTTGGGTATATCACAGATATCTAGCAAGGGAGAAACTACAGTGAATTAAAAGCAACAAATAAACCAAAGTCATTCAAAATGATTGCAAGATTATTCCTTTACAGATCTGCATGGCAATAAAAGTGCATTCTTTTAAAATTTTGACCTTTCCTATAGGGGTGCACGGATAAACATTTTTTGGACTGATATCAGTGGCCAATTATTAACCACCCATGTCGCTGGGAGAGCAGCGCATGGTTGGTAAGTCTTTCCATGGGGGGGAGGGGGGAAGGCACGTGGAGGGGTGCAGATGGAGGCCCCCAGCGTGAGGGAGGGAGTGGGGCTGGGGCAGGCACTGCCAAGCCAGGGCGGCGCGTGGGACACAGCCACAGGTGGCTTGTTCAGGGGACAGAGGTGGCCTCCCACTGCTGCACACATCCCTGGGAGAGGCATAGTGCATGGGGTGAGGGCGGGCTCAAGGCCAGGGGCTGTGCCAGCCTCTTCCTGGTGGGGGGTAGGGTTGGGCTGGGGCTGCACTCGGGGCAGGCAGTGGTGAGGTGGGTGGCAGCGGTGCTGGGAGGGGGGCTATGGGAGAACTACAGTGAATTTTCGGGTGGCTATAGCCCATCCCATACCCCCCCCTCAAAGCACAGCCACCACCTGCCCCGACCACAGTCCTGGCACAGCCCCTGGCCCCCAGCCTGCAGCCTGCCCTCACTTTGCACACAAATCTGTGGGGCACATGCCCCCCATGCCTCCCCTGAGGGTGCATGCAGCCATGGGGAGCCACTTCCACTCCCTGGACAAGTTGCCCATGGCTCTGTCCCATACCCTACCCTGTCCCAGCTGGGCAGTACATGTCCCTGGCCCCATTCCCTCCCTCACCATGGAGACCTCCACCTGCCCCTCCCCCCACCCCAGACTTACAGGCCTGACGCTGCTCTCCATGCTGCCAGGCTGCATTTCTGGCCACGTGTGCGCTGCGGCTGTACACGTGACATTTATCAGTGACATTATCGGCTACACTGGTCAAAAAAAGCTGATTGCTGATGCTGATTTTCCTTTTATCAGTGCTAATCCATTATGAACTGATACATACCAGTGTATCTCTTTCCTAGCTTTATCTACATATAAAATGCTTGAATTGATGGACTGTACAGAGTTACATATTTTCTTTCCAGTAAGCTTATGGTAACTACATGCATCAATAGTTTTGAGAGAGTCTGCCCCAAAAATTCAGAGTGGCTGCTACTTCATAGTATGAAAACTGACCATAGCAAGAGGAAAATCAAGTTAAGTCTGTACTAAAAATGAGACTTTAATGAATGTGTCTACCTGCCTGAGTTAATCCAAGTTACTCTTACCAAGCTTTCAGCTCAAATACCTGCTCAAAAACTAGGAAAAGACCTCTAGTCCAAGGTAAATGCTTTAAACCTGTATCATTTACATGGCTGAAGACAGATTAGAAACTGAGCTGCACTTTAATTTCAACTGCAGTTTGCCTGCCTGTCGGTAAAGAGAATGGCAAAAACTGCTCCAATGTTCTCCTAAAACTGAGGCAACTAACTGGGAAAGAATCCTGGAGTGTCTCCATACAAAGAATGAGGGAATATACACAGCTCTGAAACAGTAAGGGCAAAGCAACACAGATAGGATTTTGCTGTGGAAATAGTCACATCTAGGGTAGGCTTAACTCAGGTGCCAATGACATGGATTAATTGTGCCATCTAGAAACAGCCGGACCTACCTAAAGGATCAATGTCATGTCTTCAAAAATATGAAATGCTATAACTCTGTAAACCATATCCATGATTTTTGATCCTGACATTTTTGAGAGTATTAATGGGCAGGTGAATGAATGGGTAAGAATGAAACAATAGCAGCATAGTGCCATCAAGTGAGAAAATGCTAGCTCTGAAACAGCAGGGGCACAGCACCATAGACAGGGCTTTGCTATGGAAATAGTCACATCCAGGCTAGGCTTAACTCAGGTTTAAGAGACTTAGTTGAGAAAGTTATGGCAGTAGTTATATACTCAACAAAATAGGATGGACCCTCAAAACATTAAAAACTGAACGTGGCAGGCAGCTGAGTGACTACCTATTGCAGAAATTACTTTAAATCACTGCTAGTATATTTGAACTGTGAACAAGGTTCTTTTAATTAAATCAAAATATAATAAATATTGCAGCCTAGAGATAGATGCACCCTCAACTGGCATTATGCATGATTTCCCACACCTCTCAAACAAACTGACTGAGTGCTCACTTAAAAGTCCCTTTTGAAGTAATAGAGACAGTAGTGTTGGGATGATAATAAAATGATTTTAACAAAGATATTTTTAAATGTTCTCTCAGCAAGCAACTGGAACTAACTTCTAAAAACATGACTAAAATCCAACCAAATCAACAACAGGCACACTGTGAGCACAGCATATAAGGAAAACAGCTTTAAATTGGCTGTTTAGAGACCATAAACATTCAAGCATCATGGGAACACAAGGTTGTTTTTTTTTTAAGTCTTTCCTATGGTCTCTCTCCTAGAGCTGATGATTTTAAAATGCCTAAATAAGATTTCAGAAGTTATCAGTTTCAAAGTAGAAAAGTATAATAAACTCACTGTTTAAAAACAATGGAACAAATCATAACCAAACCATAAACCTCAAACTTAGGGTCCCTGGAAGTGAGACAAGGGACTGGACAGCTTGGAATTAGTAATGGGATATAGAGCTTTTCACTGCTGGTTTGCTGATTTTAATCTGCCCAAGGTCAGTAGTGACAGAGCTTTATATCATTCAGTAGCTATTCAGAGACTATGGGAAGTTAACCAGGGGTCTCTGTTAGGTTCTTAATGGGCAAATATCTACATTACAAGACCTACTAATATAATTTAGCAGTGTCAACAATCTCAGTGGAAAGACAAAATACTGAAAAGACACAAGGAATGAGTAACTATTCTCTCCCCTCAGACAGTGTTCAAAAGAGGTTGAGACATCCTGGCAGGGCAGGCAGGGGGGATGGCAGCACAGCATTTGCCTATCTAGCACCTTTCAAATAAACATTATTTAAAAAGCAATTAAAAGGAATGAAAAAGTGTGAGGGATTGACCAAAAAGCCCTTATTTAACAGATATAGTAGGGGCTACAGTTTGGATGGGGAAGTTGAACAACAGATATAAAGTATAAACACCAAGGCTGCTTGCACACATTTAAAAACAAAAAAAAACAAAAAAACCACACCAACCAAAAACACACTTGACCAGAAGCAGGAACACGTTACGTCAATCTGGCTCTGCGGCGCCTGTAAAGATCGGGCGCTTCAGTGGGTCTTTTTGCTGCTTTTAGCTAAAGCTGATTCCATCAGCTATTAGATGAGTGCCAAAAAAGCCCCACTAGAGGCACCTGATGTTTACAGACATTGATGAGCCGGGTTAAACTAAGGCACTGCCTCTTCTAGGGCAGGGCTGGGCAAAATGCGGCCCATGAGGCCATTCTATACAGCCCACGGAGCCCCTAAAATAATTAGAAAATTAATTATTAATGAATTATTAATTATTTATCTGCCCTTGGTTCCTGTCAAAAGTGACAACAGCAGGGACTGCCTGGCCCCGCCCCCCAGTTGGAAGCCCCAGCAGGGGCTTCTGGCCTAGAAACACATGGCTGCCCCCGTGCCATAACTGCAGGGAAGGGGGAAGACCCCAGGCAGGGGAGGAGCCTGGGGAAAAGCTAAGCGTGGAGGGGAAAAGCAGTCCCTCACTTGCCCCATGGCCGGCACCCCATGCTTCAGCCACACACAGCCCACCTCAGGCTGCCTGTGCCTGCTCCGGACAGCCCTGCGCGGGTTGTGACCAGCTGCAGCAGGCAACGCCAGCCACGGGGCAGGGAAGGGGCCGCTTTTCCCCAGGCTCCTTCCCTGCTTGTTCCTGGCGCGGAAGAAAGCAGCCCCACACTGCCCCGTGGCCCAGGCTCCCTGCTGCAGCCGCTCATAGCCCGCACGGGACTGTCCTGAGCAGGCACAGGCAGCCCCATGTTGGCTGTGAGTGGCTGCAGTGTGGGGCACTGGCCACAAGGCAGGCAAGGGGCTGCTTTTCCCTCCATACCCCCCCCATGCTCAGCACCCCACTGCCAGCTTGTAACCCACCCCCACTGCCAGCATGGGCCCTGTGCCGGCTCTGGGCTCGCCCATCGGGGCTGCGCATGGTGACAGCAGCTGCAGCCCCCGCTGCTTGCCGTGCCAAGCAGTGTTTGCCACTGCCGCCTGTGGGCTGCCCAGTGTGCGAGCTCTGGACGGGCAGCAGCAGCCAACACTGCCCGGCGCAGCAAGCAGGGGGGCCACAGCTGCTGCCGCTGTGCACAGCCCTGCTGGGTGAGCCCGGAGCCAGCGTGGGGCCCAGGCTGGTAGCAGGGCCGGGTTACAAGCTAGTGCTGACTGCAGAGAACAGTGATGCCTCACACTGTAGCTGCTTGCAGCCCGCGTGGGGCTGCCTGTGCCTGCTCCAGACAGCACCACGTGGGCTGCGAGCACCTGCAGCAGGGAGCGCTGGTCATCGGGTGGGCGAGGGGCCACTTTTCCCTGTGTCCCACACCAGCTTCTTCCCTGCCATCGAGCAGGGGCTTGGGCCTGTGCGCTGCCCCTTGCCTGTACTGCAGGGCTAGGGGGCACTGGGAGTGAGTGGATGAGAAGCCAGCAGGAGCACGGGGCCTGCACCTGTGTCCTGCGGCCACTGCCAGTGGGGCCCACAGCAGGGTGGCAGGAGTGTGGGGTCCCAGGAAGCAGGGGCTCTATGGAGCCGGGCCAGCTCCCCCCTCTCCCTGCTGGTGCAGCCCAGCCTGGCTCCACAGACCCCTGCCAGCCTGTGCCCCACTTTGGGCCACACCAGTGCTGGCCCCAGACATTGGTCCCAAGATGGTAACCGGGGGAGAAGCACCTGTCAAGGGGTGGGGCTACCCATGCAGCCCTCGACAGCTTGCTAAAACTGGGTAAGCAGCCCTCCGCCCAAACTAACTGCCCACCCCTGTTCTAGGGCATGTGCAAGAACATACCAAGTTTAAAGTAAAGCACTGTTTTTGGGGGGCTTTTTGGCTGCAAGCACCCCAAGTGAATTAATTAAGCTAGCAGAGGATCACATAAGTTAGAGATAAAAGAAGTCCTATCAGACCATATGATCCTCAGGCAGGAAGAGAGATATTCAGAATTAAAACTAAATTACACCTGATCTCAAAAATGTACACACTGGTTGTTAAGAAAAAAAATTCCATGTTACACCACCATAAAAAGCAACAAAACCCTAACACTAAGAAGTTAAAATTGAACTGCTTCAAAATAATTTGGAAAGAACAGAAGTATATACGCCTTTCAACTGGATAGTAGAAATATTCCAACTATGGTTCTCTAATCCAATTTACTAAGTATTCTTTGTATCACCAGAAATGTTCTCTTAAATTAAAAAAATATATATTGAGACTGAAAACCGCGACCTTTTCTCCTGAGTGAAGATGTTGAGAAAGAGATTAAAAACCAATTTCTAAACTAATTTACTTTGTAACTGCACACGTGTTCTACTTCACAGACTTAAATGGACAACGAAGCAGAACTAGGTGTTACTGAAAAGCACTGAGCAGCTGGGGATCTGCAGAAAGAAAATATCGATTGTAAAAATTGTAGGCAGTATAATTGTTCTACTAATATTTATTAGACTGCCAAGATAATGTTAAAATATTTGTTTTATGTAAAACTCATTATGAAGTCCAGTACAATAGATTTATTCAAAAGAGTAAAGCAATTTTTCTCATCTTTTTAAACACAGAAATATTGGTAAAGTCATAAACTGCACCCAGTACAGCTACACTCATGAAAAAATTCATGTTATTAAACCTAGTATTTATACCCTCATTTCCTTCACATATAGCTACAAATTAATGCACATTTCCACAGATTCTTGCTAGCTTGTTACATGTAACATTTTGTATAGCATTAAATCTGCTTTATTTATATAGAGGGTCAAACTTTCTCAGGTACCCTTTGGTGGGGGGGAGGGGTCATGCAGCTACAGAAAAAGCAGACATAGAACGAAATGAATTAAATGAATGACAGAATGAAAACAGACTATTAAATGTATGAGGACAAAGAGCTAAATTTAGAGATGCTTTTAAGGAAGTTCAAGTTTGCACGGTTTACACCATCTTGTGACCCACTCTGCATGTAAGTTACAATGACCTATGGTCTTATTGTGGAAGCTGCTGAGCACTTGCAGACTTTTATACCACAGGCCCATTAAATCCCACTTAAACCAGCTTAGGCTACAAACAAATGTGTCATTTGTCCTAGGAAAAAACATTTTATTGCAGGACAGAACATGTTCAAGTATCCAGATCTGTTGACCCAGGAGAAACCCTAAGAAGGTTCATGGTCTCAGAAGTGTTAAGTTTGTCCCAGGAAGTGGCCAAGTATGTCTGACAAGTTGGCCTGGGGCTGCATCACTGAATCAGTGGCTGAAAAGTGGCAGTGCATTCAGCTGCTCGCTAAAACTGGATTGGAAGGATGTGTTATACAAGCAAATCATGGGACTTTTCTGTTCTGGGACAAACATAGGCACAACGTCTCCCAGAACAAATGCAACATCTCTTCCTAATGTTAGAGAGTCAGGACTGCATGCCTTTTTTTTTTTTTTTTTTTTATGTCTCATACCCCAATACACATAATTTCTGATTTTCTCCCATTCAGCTTAAGTTTACTATATATTATGAAAAGCTAGAAGAGGGACATACAAGAAAAGAGAACTAAAAACATAAATTGCACATTAAAGTAAGTTACATTACACTTCTGTGTACATCCTGCATGAATTCACAGCTAACTTAAAATTTGACTGCCAAAAAGTAACTTACACAGCACACTGAAATAAGCTGAATACTGACATTGTGATTTTGTTCACTTTGAGTCTTTCAGATAAAAAATTAAGACTGTGCATTTCATTTTACTATTTAGGGTAATGTGTAACTATTTATTTTACAATTATACTTAACTGCATTATAACCAATAACTTGAGTAAATAATAAAGACAAAAAGCTAAAGAAAACATCAAGCACACCATGTTAAGTTATGGTGGCACAAGGACTGCAAACATTTCTACGGAGGCACAAAGCCCAAGCAGACACCCATGCCTCTCATCACACCACAGATGCCCCAAAATTGTGGCTTTGGCAATAGGTGGTAAACATCTGTGCTGCTGTGTGGCAATGGATGGCTGTTTGTTTTATGGCAGGAGTGCAAGGAGCCCAAAGCTGCCAGCGCTCTCCTACAGTCCCTGCAGGATCAGGGCCCTGAAGCACCTGCCCAGGTTTCCAGAAGTCTGCCTCAGGAATCCCCTGGCAGGGGTTTCCCAGGCACGCTTAACATGCTGCTGCCCCCCAGCTCGGAAGAGGCAATGTCTGCGCCACACAACGAAGCAGATCAACTACACTGAGACGCACCCTGGCCCAGCTGACGTTAAGGATAATATCTGTTAATAACCTTAGCCTGAAGTTAGGGTAGACATGTACCTTACAGACTAACTGAATCAGAAAAAAAACCAACAAACCCAAGTCATATTTAGGTGATTAGGGTTTTACTACATTGACCATTAACTACATATGGTGAAGGAGTTCTCAAATTACATGATATGAAAAAGCAACTACAGTTATCAGCATGAGCCCAGTTACCGTTTATTGTTCTTTCATGAACTTTATCATGACCTTGATTTTCACAATACTGTGAACTGTAATCAAGGACATATTATTGCCCAGTCATGACAGGTTATTTTTCTACTATCACACAACTAATTTATTCAAAACCAAGTGTTTAAAAATCTGGAATAGATTATACAAATTATGCATGATTGGTACACAGGAAAAGACTGGGGGCAGGGGCAGAATGACAATTCAGACCAGAAATGGATGACAAATGTCTATCACGTTACTTCATTCAGAAAGTTTGTTACGCAATGCTTTCCCCTTCCAATAACTGTGTACTTGCATATAATAAATTAAAATGTTTCTACATGGTAACTGAATCCAGGGCTTGCACAGTTGTAGGCAAGCAAGAGTTAACTTCCTTCCATAATTATGAAAGTTAAGTCACTCAAAAGATTCCTAGTGTTAAATATGCTAATACGTTTGAAATCCGAGTACTGCACTCTGTCACACTTTCACTTGCCTTCCCTCTTGAAAGGGTTACATAGCAAATGCGCCGAGGTCCACTGCTTCTGTGACTCAAGCCTGCCATGAACCAGGGATTAATGCAAATCTTTATTATTCCCATTAATCTATTGAACGGATGCAAACAAACATCAAGATTCCTGCCATAGCCCTCGAATCCAATGTCTTTGAAGAGCTTCAAAAAAATGCCTGTACCTGATGTTTATCAGCACAAAGAGTGCAAGTGAGCTCTATCTAATTTTTTAAAAAAAAGTTGTAAAACCCAATAATGAATGTGTGAAGATTTAACCTCTCCAGGCAAGGCCTTCATCCTGCAGCTGGACAGGCCAGGCAGCCCCAGGGCAGTGAACAAAGCCTGCGTGTGCGGAGGAAGGATCCAGGTGAGCAGGGAGTTGAAAAGAAACGGCAGAGGCCGGGGAGGGCAGGGGGGAAGCGATGGCGCTCAGAGTCCTGTCCGTTCACACGGTGCCGCGCGAAGCAGGTGAGCCGCCGGAGTGCACGGGACGACGCCTCGCCCGCCTCCGCCGCTCCCTGCACCCTCCCCAAACTTCATCACGAAGTTGTGAAGCGAGAGCGAGGAGACCCGACTCCAGCCTGCCGCCTCCGCGCTCCCGGGGAGCATCCGCGGATGAAGCCGGCGCCGCCGGGACAAGCTGCTCCGCTCCCCGGGGCAGAGGCGGGGTGCGCCGCGCGGCCGGGGAGTCCCGGGCGGGGAGGCAGGCGGCTGCTTGCTCCG
>NW_017728993.1:34525580-34535699 GCF_001723915.1 Gavialis gangeticus | reverse complement strand
CCGGCGTCTGTGTCTGTCGCACAGCCCTACCCGCCACGGCGCCCCGCACGCGGCTCCTTCCGCCCCCACAGGCCGCCCCTCACACGGACCCTGCGCCCGGAACCTCCGGGGTCCCCGGAGAGCCCCTGCGCCGCCGTCTTGCCCGGGGTGCCTGTCGTGCAGCCCGCCGTGCCTGGCCCTCCAGTGCGCCCACCCCGCCCCGTGCCCCCGTCCTCCACAGCGCCCCACTGTCCCCTGCACCCCTCGCCCCTTCACAGTGACCCACACCCAGCCCCCTGCACCCCCGTCCTCTGCAGTGCTTCACTGCACACCACTGTCACCGTGCCCCACTGCCCCTCACACAGCTTCCTGCACCCCCAACCGCTCCACGGTGTCCCCCCACACACACATACTGCGCACACCCCTATCAGGCAGCATCTCGCAGACAGCACTCCTGGGGCACAGTTTGGTTTGGACAAGTATCTTTCTCTCCCATCCTGCCATTACATTAGCAGCTTGACCACCTCATAATCTTCATTGTATTTATCTGCTGAAATTTATGCCCTGAAATTTCAACTGTGTTAGTGTTAATGAGGTTTGTAAAATTGTGGAGATTCATAGATTGTATGGGAAGGGACCTTGGAAGATCATCAGGTCGAGCCCCCTGCACCAAACAGGGGTCAGATGACCCCAGCGAGGTGACCATCCAGTCTCCTCTTGAGGATTTCCAGGGTAGGTGATGGCACCACCTCTGTTGCAGTCTCTGCGAGCAGGAGCCTCCACTTTGTTTCCCCGCTTTCCACAAAGTGGGCTTTCTCAGTAAGCTGGTGGCAGAAGAATGTGCTTTTTTTGCCACAGATGCTACTTGCTGTGGCCATGTCTATACTGTAAACTTTCTCTGCTCTGTGATGTCTCCAGGCGTATCATAGTGCTCCATGCGGGATGCCACCTCAAGTAGAAGTAGTTATCTCCATAGTGTGGTGAGTTGGCTAACTGACATTGTCACACAGCAGTGCTAATTAGGTTTCCTGAAGTCCCAGGTTCCCAGTTTAGGAGACAGCCTATACAGAGCAGCATAGCATACTTGAGAGTGCTGCTTCCAGCTACGCAGGGTTTATCATGTAGACAAGGCCTTTTGGTTGATGAATCTGGACCCCCAAGCTTTGTAGTGTCTTAACTATGGTGAAAGATGCCAAAGGCAGGAAACAGTATTATCCCAAATTCAAATAATTTCCCCAATCCAATGATAATCACACTGGTCTTGCTTCATCTAACCAACTCATTTGCATCTGGTTGCTGATCCATAGGCACTGTGATATCATTGAGAAGACATTGCTAGCATTACTAGCAAAACAGCTATGCCAAGGGTGGCCAATTTGTAGCATGGGTGCCACAAGTGACATGGGCAGCCTCTGTGTGGCATGTGGCAGAGATCAGGGAGGAGACAGGCAGCACAGTGGCAGATAGAGCAGGAGCTAGAAGGAAAAGGAACAAATTGGTCAGGGAGCAGAAAGAAGAGCAGCAGATGGGGCAAGGAAAGGGGATTGGAATGGCGCGTGGAGAGGGTAAAGGGCTAATTTGTAACATGCTTGCCAGAAAGTTTGACCCCCCGCTGATGTATGCTGCAGAGTGTTTTCAGCACATTCTTGGCAACAGAGACCATACGAGAAGGGGACAAGATTCTGTGGGAGTCCATATTTACAGGGAAAGAAGAGTTGCCCATCACTACTCTCTGGGTCTTATTGGAATGGAATGATTGGTGTGTAGCCTGGCAGTGTTATATTCCCACACACACCTGTCACTTGCATGCATATGCAAAATTCCCAAACTTAGGCAAACTCTGAACAGAGACCTGCCTTACTGACATGTACATACAGTGTATCTTAGAAATAAAAGTATGCGCACTTGTATTGCTCTGTTATTTGTTGAAACATGGATGTCAGTGGTAGATATTCTGAATATCTACAGTAGTGTACCTTGTAAGTTATGTTTGTTTTCCAAGGAATCAAGAATTATGCCTGTTGATCAATATATCTCTTTGGTATGGATGACTAAACTAGAGAAACTTGTTCTGTGATGCGAATGCAGAGCCACTGGCCATTATCTTTGAAAACCTGTAGTGATCGGGAGAGATCCCAGACAATCAGAAAAGGGGAAATATAGTGTCTATCTTTAAGAAAGGGAAGAAGGAAGATCTGGGAAGCTACAAATCAGTCAGCTTCACCCAAGGCCCTGGAAAAAATCATGAAGCAGGTTCTCAGGGAATTCATTTCTAAGCACTTGGGGGGAAAGAAGTGATTAGAAACAGTTAGCATGGATTCACTATGGGCAAGGCATTCCTGACCAACCTGATTGCCTTCCATGATGAGATGACTGGCTCTGTGGATGCAGGGAGACCAGTGGACACGATATACCTTAACTTTAGCTAGGATTTTGATATGTCTCCTACAACATTCTCGTAAGCATGATAGGGAAGTACAGGCTGGATAAAGGAATGGTGAGGTAGATAGGAAACTGGCTGGATAGCTGGGCTCCATCCCCTCCTGTTCCCCGCCCCCATCTTTCTTGACGGGCAATTGGCTAATAAGCTCAATATGAGTGAACAGTGTGACTGCGTTGCAAAGGCGGCTAATGGTTATTCTTCTCTATTCAGCACTGGTGAGGCCACATCTGGAGTAGTGTGTTCAGTTTTGGGTCCCCGACGACAGAAAGGATGTGGACAAATTGGAGAGAGTCCAGAAGAAGGCAACAAAAATGGTTCTGGGGCTGAGGCACACGACTTCTGAGGAGAGGCTGAGGGAACTGGGCTTATTTAGTCTAGAGAAGAGAAGACACAGGGGAATTAATACCAGCCTTCAACTGCCTGAAGGGTGGTTTCAAAGAGGATGGAGTTGGACTGTTCTCAGTGGTGACAGATGCTAGAACAAGAAGCAGTGGTGTCAAGTTGCAGCATGGGAAGTTCAGGTTAGATGTTAGGAAGAACATTTTCACTAGGAGGGTAATAAAGCACTGGGACAGGTTACCTAGAGAGGTTGTGGACTCTCCATTCTTGGAAGTTTTTAAGACCTGGCTAGACAAAGCCTTGGGTGGGATGATCTGGTTGGGGATGATCCTGCTTTGAGCAAGGGGTTGCACTAGATGACCTCTTGAGGTCCTTTCCAACCCTAATTTTCTATGATTTTAATCATATGTTACATACTCATGTATATATAAACCAATATGTTATTTTAGACTAACACAAAACACTTAATGGTAGATGTTTAATGACTAAAGATTACTTGCCTCAGTAAAAGTTGCACAGGTGAGTGTTCTGGAGTTAGACTCACATTTGCCACATACTTATCACACACAACAGCAATAGTTTAACAAAAATTTCTGTATGCATTGTGATTGCAGGACATAATAAAATTATAGTGACCATAGCTTTATTATAACTTTCATTTTGGCCTTCACTTCTTTTTATTCAGCTCTAAATTTTTCAAACATAGTCCTTTTGTGTCCAAATATTTCATACTTATGCTCATTGCAAAGATGGTGGGTTTTCTTTTTGATTTTCTTTCAGCATACTTGGTAAGCAGCCACTGAGTCAGGTGAGCATGAAAAAAAATACACTCTTCCCATATGCTGGAATCAGAAAATTGTGTTCAAATACTCAAATCTGTGTAAAATCTAAAAAGTTAAATGCAAACTGTTTTGTTAATCTCTGTGAGACTTAAAAAAGGTAGCTAAATTTAGAAAAAAAATTAGTTTTCCAGTGTCCGTTTAATGTCAGCAGTTTCAATTGTGTACAGTAAACATTTTCTGTGCAGTTCTCTGACATACTTGTTAGAGGCTCCCAGCTGAGAGCATCCCATGAAGAGTACTCTTCCCCACTGGTGAATTCCTCAAGATATTTATCTCTATTTGAAGACAATAGTTTCATTGACAAAGCAGATATAACTTATGTACTCGATAGTCTAAATAGCTTAAAGACAACCAATATCAAGAAGCTGCTGTTAGAAGCAAGAGTTCTCAAACATTTTCATGATGTAGACCGAATTTTTGTACACTGATTTTTCCCTTAAGCAACCAAAACTTTGCTCATAATTATGCAGAGCAATTTCCATTTGTTTCACCAGGTGTTATAGGAGATTTACCTGAAGATCTAGTGGGTGGTGAACCCAGTAACAATCCTGCAAGAGTTGAAGCAGAGGAACTGGAGTGTTAGATCAGTAAGTACCACTTACAATGTTTATTATTGTTTTCAGCAAAGTTTGTGCGCAAAGGTGAAGGATTCCAATGGAATCAGAGAAGACTCTGACTTCCATGGGATTTGCTTTGGTTAGGAGTAAAAGCTGTGTAAGCGGTTAATGCAAATACTTGATTTCTTCCCAGCTGCACCAGCCATCCACACCCAGCATGTACAGCCCCATCCCCCAAGCTCCTAGAAAACAAAACAAAAAAACTCTCAGGTAGGCACTAAATATTTCACAGTATTGCCTTATTGATTTGAACTACACTTACTTGACCACATTCCTCACAGGAGTTGTTAGGTAAAATCAGGGTTTTTTTCCCTTAATGCATTGTCATGGCTTGTAAAACCGCACTGTTCATGGAATATGGCTTAAGGAAGTGCATATAAAATGGACCTGTAACTGCCTAAAAGCTACAGAGTCCTTTAGTGGACAATAATTTTCCATATTAAAGTCACCAAAAGTTAACCTTGTCTTTGAAATATGCTCCCATGGAAGGTGCCCCAAAACAGGCCAACTTTTTGACAAAGGTTCTATTGATTATTTTGTGTTTCTGAAGAGAAATCACTGCATTCTTCAACAGAAAAATATACTCTTCCAGTTGTGTTCTCCTCTTCCAGTTGTGGTTTGGGAGAGAAGATGGTCTGCAGCTATCAGTCAAGCAGCACTTATTTCAGTGGTCTTCAAATATTTCAGTACTCCTGTGGTGGGGTGCAGAGATCCCACCTCACGAACACAGCTGGGTATTCGTATCCCTCTGCTGTTTCCACCACGTGAGGCAGGCCACTAGGGGGTGCTCCTGCGTTGAGCCACCCAACTCCCTGTGCCCGACCACCTTCCAGGCTCCGAATGCCTCCCTAGGAGTGCCTTAAGTCCGGCCGACCCCTCTCCCGGAGCACACTCGCTAGTCTGGGGGTAACGTGCTGCCACCACCCCAAGAATGGACTGTCTCGCGGCCCTGTGTCCTTGGGGTAACATAGGCCTAAAGTCCCACGGGTACTCAACCCAGTACAGGCACTTGGGGTACTTCCCCAAGTCCGGGGGCAAAAAGGTATAGTCTCCCTTAGTCCACAGACCTAAGGGGTCTCTTAGGCATAATTTAGACCCACCCCTCAATAAGTCTCCCACACCAGTCAAAAAGGAGAACTTTATTGATTACAGGGGGTAGGGTAAACTAGGGTACAGGATAGAGCAATATCTAGAAATCCTAAAGAGCAAACAGTCTGGCTGTGGTAGCCTTTTGATTACGCATCTGTGATACTTCCAGCTAAATATCTAATCAGATTGAGTAGCTTACTCACAAGCATCTTCCAAAGGCAGGTGAAGTTTCCCTTTGGAGGCAGGCGGTTCCTAGCTCGTGAGTTTGGGGGGAGAGAGCCAGTTTCAGATGTTAAGGCTTCTCTGTCCCCTGCCTGGCTGCTGCGTCACCTCATGGCCGGAGAGACCGCCTCCTTCCCCGTCCTAACTTATATAGCCCCTGTGACCTCATTCACCTGGGCCAGCGGAGGTCAGCCCCAGTTGGCTGTCAGCCAACCAATTTGAAATGCATCACCTGTTACCGGGCAGATTCCAGCTCCCCAGGTAGATGCCCCTCACCCAGGTACCAGTCACGTAGGCAGAGGGAGCAGGTTTCCCCCCTCCCTCAGGAATGCAGCCAGCTCCAGTTCCCTAAAGAGACAGGCTGAGGGTGTGGTCCCCTGTGTGCTGGGCCCATCCTAATTGAATGGTCACAGCACAGAGATTTAAATCACAGTGTCACAGGGCAGAGATTTTTGGGGAGAAACCAAGGTGGCTTTCTGCCACAACTCCATAATAGTGATGCTTGTGAACTGGAGGCATTCTGCTTCATCTGTTAGGTTAGTTGGTAGGGCAAACTGTACCTGTCCATCTCTGTAAACTGACTAGACCCCTCCACTTACAGGTATATTGTGCCATTATTAGATGCTTTTTAAAACTTCCTTTGCACAGATTGCCACTGGCTCTCTCTTTTTCCAGAAAAAAGGTACGCCATTCTTCCTCCCCGCCCCCACATCGGGATGTCCAAATTATGTTCTCGATACGTTGCTTAGCCTGAAATAAAGTTTATTTCCTACTATCCTCATTTCTCTCAGTTCACCGCAACAAATAACACTTTAAGACTGCTTTGCAAAATTTGTTGCTGTATTTTTATTTGTTTAGCAATCATCATCAACAATGTCTCATGGTCCAGGATAAGTGTCTTCCATGACTGTCTTATCTGTGAGTCTGAAGATGGCTGAGAAGGTCCATCCAGGATCGACAGACTGTTGCAGCTTGAGCATGTTTTCCTGCAATGTGGGTGGTTCTAGGTTTTTGATTTGGTCTGCAACTGTAGGCCACTTACAGGGGCCACTACAAGGTACCCACCTTTAAAACGTTGTTTCCTAGTGCCAGCACCCTCCGGTCTCTCTCCCTCATTCAGTATTCTCATCTGCCCCATCTTGATGTAAAACTTAGTAGAGGAGGCTGCACAGATGGCAAGGCACTCTTTGGAGAAGTGGGCCTATGTCTGGTCTCTGGCTTCTCCTGGCCTTATCCCACTTGTGTTTTAGCTGAGCCCTCTAACTTGGGTCCCACTGTTCAGGGCTGCAAGTTCCTGACCCACCTTCGGTCGCACCCTGCAACCCCAGGTTCCAGGCCTTGCAATATTGGCTACGTAGGCAGCTAGGGGCCATGAGTTGTCCCCTGCTACCCTCCTGTCTTATAGTCTGGGCAGGCTCACCCTCATTCAGCCACAGAATGTACTCCAGTCCTTATCCTCTGTCCACATAATTGAATTTGATGTTCAGGGTGTCCCCAGTCATCCCTTTTCAGTGGTCTCTGCCTCCCCTTCAGCCACAATCTGGTCCTCCAGGGAAAAATTACAAATACAAAATACCAGCATCATTTGGTCTTAAACAAATGTCTACACATGCGGTTCACCACACCCCCTTGGTGGCGGGCTTCAAGTAGAAAGAAAACAAAACAGAAAATGCCCGGGGTACTTAGCTTGCTTCCTGTGCAGATCCTCAGCTTCCCTTCACTCAGGGCTCCCTCATGAGTCCTCTCATTGCAGTCTGGGCTTCCACAGCCAGACTGCTCTCTACCAGCTGGAGGCTTAAGCTTATACAGGGTGTTCTGGGTCATCTGACCCTCCACTTCTGCCTCCTGTGTCATCATCAGGCGTTGCCTGCACCTGAGCCTGGTGGCTATCTTGTTACAGGCCTGTCAGTTTAATTTAGCAAGACAAAGAAAGCATAAGCAAAAGAAAGGGAGGGACAAGGGTGAGGTGGTGAAACCAGGGGAGGGGGAAACAAGGGAAAGGGGCACCACACCAGGAAGGGGTGAACCAGCAGCAAAAGATGTTGTCATTGTAAGGTTTCAAAGTACTGAGATCTTGCATCAGATTCTTTCTCCATTTGGGGCAGTCCTGCATCATAGTCTCCCCTAGTTGATGTTGATGTTGCATTTTTTTCAAGTTGGCCTTGAGGATGTCCTTGAAGCACTTTCTTTGCCCTCCTCTTGAGCATATGCCTTGACTGCTGGGAGAATAAAACTTGCACTGGGAATCTCGAATCAGACATCTGACTCAAGAGCCTTTGGCTGTTGTCTATGGGGGCTGCCTGTCCCTTTTTCAGGCCCTGGGGCCTGGGAGCATGGCCACCTCCCCTTGTGGAGTCTACTCCCTACTGGGGTCTCTGGCGTGCCAGCTGGAGGAGCTCCAGGCCGCAGTCCAGAGACTGCGTGCCATCAGGGACTGTGAGCAGGAGATAGACTCCTACTGCCAGGCCCTTCTCCCCCAGGAGGTGGAGGGTAGATCACAGTCTCCTTCCAGGACAAGGAAGGACCTGGGGACCTCCCCTTCTGTCCAGCCACAGGGTTGGACCAAGGTAGTCAAGGGCTCCAGGGCCCGTCGTACCAAGGCCCCTGCCCTGCTGGAGCTTTGCAACAGGTATGAGCCTTTTGCACCTCCAGCAGAGCCTGCTGAGTCGCCAGCTCCCGCAGGCAACATAAAGGACACTGTAGCTACCGTCCCCACTCTCCCCAAGACCAAACGCAAAGTGTTTGTCATGGGAGACTCCATCCTGAGGGGGACTGAGGGGGCAATCTGCCACCCCGACCCCTTAGCTTGGGAAGTTTGCTGCTTCCCAGGGGTCCGCATCCATGATATTGCGGAGAAGATCCCTAAACTCCTCCAGCCACCAGACTGCTATCCCATGCTTCTCATCCATGTGGGCACCAATGACACAGTTCGGAGTGCTCCTAGCCGGGTCATGAGGAGCTTCAGGGATTTGGGTGCGGGGCTAAAGGGTCTGGGGGCACAGGTGGTGTTTTATTTGATCCTCCCAGTCTCGGGCTGAGGCGGGAGAGGAGGATCCACACAGTCAACCAAAGACTGCGGAGCTGGTGTCATCGGGGAAGCTTTGGCTTCCATGACCACAGTCCATTCTTTGGAGAGAGAGGCAGTAAGCTGTTGGGAAGGGACGGCCTCCACCTCTCTCTGTTGGGGAGGACGCTCTTTTCAGCCAGACTGGCTGACCTGCTCCACCGGGCTTTAAACTAAGCCCGTTGGGGGACGGGGGGACTACCACCATTGCTGGCCCACTGAGCAACCCTTGCAAAGCCAGCTGGCCAAGGCACTTAAGGGAGCCCACCCTTGCCCCAGCCCTGGTACAATCTGTGGGCAAGGCAAGAGCTCCCAAGGGGACACTTGCGTGTCTATACACAAATGCCAGGAGCCTGGGGAATAAACAGGAGGAACTTGTTCTCCTAAATGCAAATAACTACGATGTCATTGGGATAATGGAGACCTGGTGGGACTCCACCCATGACTGGACCACGGGTATAGATGGCTATACCCTGTACAGGAGGGATCGAGTGGACAAAAGGGGCGGGGGCATAGCTCTCTATGTCAAGGAAAGCTACGTGTCCCTGCAAGCTGACATTGGCACCCATGGTGGATGACTTGAGACCCTCTGGGTTAAAATCCATGGGGAACACGGCGCAGGGGATACTATGGTGGGGGTCTACTACAGACCCCCTACCCAGAGTCAGGATCTCGACCAGGAGTTCACCAGGGAATTGGCTGAAGCCACACAATCCCGGTGTATGGTTGTCATAGGAGACTTTAACTACCCAGACATCTCGTGGGAGGAATGCTTGGCCAATTCCGAGTGGCGCAAAGCTTTCTCTCATGTGTGGATGACCTCTATCTGACGCAGGAAGTCTACAGGCCGACAAGAGGTAAAGTGCTGCTCGACCTCGTACTGGCAATTGGGGATGACCTAATTGGCAACCTAACAATCGAAGGGAAGCTGGGTGACAGTGATCATGAACTGATCACCTTCACCATCTGCTGTAAAGCTGGCAAGTCAGTCAGTTGTACAGAAGTCCTCGACTTCAGGAAAGCTGACTTTGACAAGCTAAGGAGGCTTGTCAGAGAGGCCCTAAAAGGCCACAACCCGACGGAGATGGGAGTTCAGGACGAGTGGTTACTCCTCAAGGGAGCAATCCTGGATGCGCAAGCAAAGTCCATCCCGTCTCAGAGGAAAGGCAGCAAAAGGGCACAGCAACCCCCTTGGCTCTCCAGGAAACTGGCGGACCTCCTGTGTCTTAAAAGGAAGACCTATGAAGGATGGAGGACTGGAACCACCACCAAGGAGGAATACTCTGCTTTAGTCCAGACAGCAAATCAGGAAAGCCAAGGCTGTGACTGAACTCCAACTAGCTACAAGTATCGTGGACAATAAAAAGTCCTTTTTTAGATATGTGGGGAGCGGGAGGAAGACCAAGGGCAACGTTGGACCCCTGCTAAACCAGATGGGGCAACTGACAACTGATGCCCAGGAAAAAGTGCACTTTCTAAATGGGTACTTTGTGCCAGTTTTTCAACAGCCCCATGGGACGGCCC
>NW_017728993.1:34519197-34522067 GCF_001723915.1 Gavialis gangeticus | reverse complement strand
TATCTCATGACCATTGTTCTCCCTACAGCAATCTATTTCCCAATATTTGTTACCCTATTTGTTGAATCATGTCTAACATTTGGTTCCAGTCTTGCAAACAGATAGTTAACTTTAAGCCTGCCTGTAGTTCCATTGATTTCAATATGACTGCTCCTTGTATGTTCAAAGTTATGCGTGTGATTTTAGAATAAAGGCCTTAGACTATGAGATTTTCAAGACAGGAGACTTGTCTGTAGAATATTTGGCCTACTTTGGGGGACTATATAAATTATAGCAATGTGTGTATGCCCAGGCTGTGGCCAAACTCACTCTGCCCCACTTACCTTTTATAGAAGGGTGATTTAATCATAGTACTAAATTAGTTCTTAAGGAAACCTCTCTCTGCTAAGGCCTGTCTACACAAGTGTGAATTTTAAGTGAATTAAACTTTATTAAACTACGTGCACATTTTAATTCAGAATTACAGTGGTCTTGATTTGATTTAGCTTAATTCACCTTGGATGTGGACTAAACTAAATAGAATAGAGGTCACTTTAATTCCAAATAAAAGTGTTCGCAGAGAAGATTAACGCAGGTTAACTAATCCTTACAGTATGATTTATTATTTTTTAAAATACTGGGCAGGTATTCCTTGTAATATTACATAGACAGATACATTGGAAGCTCACTAGATTAAATTAGAATGAATATGGTACATGCGCATGTATGTAGATATGCACTTGTAGTACAAGATATGCACTTGTAGTATGTAGATACCCACTTGTAGTACCAAGCAGTGCCACAGTGAGACATGCTGTCCTGAAATGCACACACGCAGAGTGAAAAGTTGCACTGAGACAAGTTGCATAGAGCAAGTGCACTGTGTACAGCATTGCCTACGACCATAATTGCTAACAAGCCAAGGCAAAAGTCCAAAGGAGGACCTGTGGTATGAAGAACAGATGGTGGGAAAACAAGGCAAAGGAGATTCAACATCTTGCTGATGTCCACTGTTGCAGGGCACTAAGCAATGTCTGTGAGCGTGCCGCTTCGGAGACAGTGGAGCAGTTCCCCCCATGCTTGTCCGTGCATGCAGTGGTGGGAGCCATCCTCCCCGCATCCCCGTGCCCCGCAAATGAGCTGCTCACGGCTCCATCCCATGCCCCACACTGGCTGAGCAGTGCCTATTAGCGCCCCTTCGCTTCAGTACCCAGGGCAGTCATCCTGTTTGCTCCCACCTTGTTACGGCAGTGTCTTCCCTCTCCCTTCCTCCTCCTATGATGGGGTGAAGTGCCAAAGAGAATCTATGATGTGAGGAACAGACAATGATTTTGAAGAGAAGTATTTTTTGTCAAAACTAAAATATAAACAACAGCCAAACTTTTATCTGTTCCATTTAGCAGTCTGATTTATTTTTAATTACTGTCCAACATAAATGCTGATTTAAGTAGTGCTCTGCAGTGCAAATGATAAGAGAACTATTTTTGTTCTGTTTAAAAGAGGAAAAAATACCAAGTGTTGTTTTTAATATTCTACTTGGACTCACCTCAGTTCTGAATTTAAATACAGATTTTTTTTTTTAAATATAAAAAGCAATTCTAATACCTGGTGTAGAACTTTTAGATTAAGGGCTTCTGTTTCCCTAATAGCTTGCTGCAGAGCTCAATATTTTTCCATTAGTAGCTAGTGAGCAGTGCTCCACAGGCTCTGCCGGCTCCAGCGAACTGCTCTGCTCTCCAGCCCTGATACCACGTGCCTCCTCACTCCCGTGCCAGCCCCCAGCCCCCGCCCCCATCTGAGGGAGGAGCTGCTGCCTGCCCTGCAGTGAGGACTTACCTAAGTGTCCCACGCCAGCCCCAGTGCCTCCACTGTGCTCTGCACCCAGCTCCTCTCTGGGCGGGTGCATGGCATGAAAAGTTTTCATCTGTAGTGCTAATCAGCGTAGCACTACCGAGCCTATAAGCATGGAGAACCTTGCATTTTTCAGTGTTGAACACCATCAGGTTCTCATCCGCCCATTTCATGAGTCTGTCCAGATCTGCCTGGATCACCCTCCTGTCCTCAGGTGTGGATGCTTTACCCCAGAGTTTGGTGTCGTCAGCAAACTTGGCCAGTCCGCTTCTGACACCAATGTCCACATCATTGATGAAGATGTTAAACAGTATAGGCCCTAGGACAGAGCCTTGTGGGACCCCACTGGTCACAGCGCACCACGACGATTGACTCCCATTGACCACCACCTTCTGGGTCCTACCGCGGAGCCAGTTCCCCAGTCAGCGGATTGTGGTGACGTCAATGCCACAGTTAGCCAGTTTTGCTAAGAGGTGATCGTGGGATACCAGATCGAAGGCTTTTTTAAAGTCGAGGTATACGACGTCAATCTCTTCCCCCGTGTCCAGGTGATAAGTCACCTGGTCATAAAAGGAAATGAGATTGGTCAACCAAAACCTACCCGCAACAAACCCATGCTGGGTATCCCTCAGGATATTGCCTTCAGCTAGTCTGTTAAGGATGGCCTCCTTGATAATCAACCAAAGACTGCGGCGCTGGTGTCATCAGGAAGGCTTTGGCTTAGTCAACCAAAGACTGCGGCCCTGGTGTCATCGGGAAGGCTTTGGCTTCCATGACCACAGTCCACTCTTTGGAGAGAGAGGCAGCGAACTCCTGGGAAAAGATGGCCTCCACCTCTCTCCCCTGGGGAGGAGGCTCTTTTCAGCCAGACTGGCTGACCTGCTCCACCGGGCTTTAAACTAAGCCTGTTGGGGGATGGGGGAACTACCGCCATTGCTGGCCCACTGAGCAACCCTTGCAAAGCTAACAGACCAAGACACTTAAGGGAGCCCACCCTTCCTCCAGCCCTGGTACAATCTGTGGGCAAGGCAAGAGCCCCC
>NW_017728993.1:34498013-34519186 GCF_001723915.1 Gavialis gangeticus | reverse complement strand
ATTAACAAGTCAAATGTTACTGCTACTCAGTTTGTGCAACTAGTGGGAACAAAGCAATTTAAAAGTTAGAACTATTCCTTTACTTTTCACATTAACCATAATACACTTTAACTGGATGATCACTTTGTATATAATGTTTGTATTATTTTTTATTTTTGTTGTCAGTGTAGTTTCTTTCACATGCTACGTGGGCACATGGAAGCACATTTTTTTTCTGGGTAGAAAGTTACAGCCTTTTCTCTCAGATGCAGAACTATGATCTTGGTTTGTGCTTTTATAATCGCAAAACAAGATTACAAGTACATGTTCTATGAGGAACACATCTCCAGGTCAGAATCTGGCTTTCTTTAAAAAAAATCAATTGTTTTTGTGATCTTACCCTGCTATCCTGTTAACCATCTCACAAATAGTGTCACACTGTCACCACAGAAGGTTTCATATATGTCTTGTTGGTGCATAAGCTTTTATATTTTCTGTGATCTTTATCTCAGATCTTCATGTAAGGCAGAGGTTCACAGGCTCCACAGACAGTCACTTTACCTGTCTTATCTAGAATACACAGGAAGAAGCAGGATTCAGTATGCACTGGGATGCACTACAGAGCAGTTCATGAAGAAAGACAAATGGATTAGGTGTGAATAGGAGGAGCTTCTTCACTCATTTTTATTGCTTATAAAGATGTGCATACACTAGATGGGGTATCACTCATGGGTACTCATCTCTACCACAGCAGAGACCATTTGCCTTTTTTCTCTCCTTTTAATTCATGCTCCCTCTTCCGGACTGCTGCAGCACTGTTTTTGATCCAAAGCTTCAACTACACAGCCAAAACCTATATGCACTGTCTAACAGAGCATATGTTTCTGCACATCCCCTGCTTGCAATTTTCTTTATCTGGGAGGCTAAACTTCTTAAAGTAACAATTTCCTATATCACATCTGCCTTTCCCAACCAAATTTTAATAATCATAGCATTTAATAAGCAACTTGTAGGTAATATACCATTTCAAATTCTTGTTCCAAAAACCTAACAACTACACTTATGCTTAATTAATCTCTTAGATATTTTCACTATCACTTGGACTGTCTCTCTTGAAATCTCAGTAGCATTATTGTTAATAAATTCATTTGTTCAGGCAGGGTTCTATCTTGAAGCTTGGTTGTCTTAAAGTGTGGCTGCTGCCTAACTGAAACTTTCCCCAGAAAAACAGAAAACTCTGCCTCTTTTCTCCCTTCCTTTTGAATGATTAAGAAGGTGTCACCTGTTCCTCCTTGCTGTATGTGCATCTGGGGTGGAAAATGCCTGAGACTACAGGACACCTTTTCTGTTGGCACTCATTTATTTCCATCTTATATGTGTTCTATGTCATGTTCACTAAATGGTGTCAGTTTCCCTAGCCCAAATCATACATCTGTATATTAATTAGCTTTATCTACCTCTAGAAATCTGCAGCTCCTCAATTCCTCTGATACCAGTTTCTCATGCAAGGGATGTTCTTAGTTTTCTGCTGAACAAAATGGCTGGAGATAACAAACCCTGGTTAATTGGTGTTATCTTGTAATGTAATAGTTTAGTATGGAAGAGTCCAAATCTACAGACATTTTCAGTGGCTACTTTATTATTTTAATATGATTTTCTCCTAGTCCATTGGATTAGGGATGATGGGGCTAGTGTTTTTATATTGTTGCCAGCCTTGGCCATTTTCAAAGGGCTTTAACCAAACTTCTCCCTCTTGGCCAAAGCAAAAGGCCCCAAACTACTTTCTTAGTGACTGTAGAAAAAACCTTTGAAAACAGAACAACTAGTCAGCAAAGTAAAGGAAGGATTCAACATGTCTAGCAAAATCAGTGATGACATCCAATTAAAGAGAGCACAAGACCTGAAAGGAGACATTATAAAGGAAGACCTTAAATTAAATAGTCCAAATATGCTATAGCAGGGGTGCTCAACTTCTAGCCCATGGGCCAAATGTGACTCACAGTGCTGTTGCATCTGGCTCTCCATGGTGGCAGGCAACTTGGTGGCAGGGAAGCAGTGGCCATTAATACAGTCTCCCTCCCACCACCAATTCCCAAACCCTATCCCCACATTGCTGGTCACAGCAGGGCCATGCCCCCTCCCCCATATTTGGATCGGGGGTGGCCATGCCCTCTTCTCCCACAGGTGTTGGGTCAATAAACTGAGGCCTGCTAAACTGCAACTCATTTTCAGACATTGCTAGGTAAGGCAATTGCTAGGTCAAGTGAAAATAGCCTTGGCATACATGATCATCTACTTAGCTGTAGTTTCTCCTAGTAAAACTATCTCAAGGAAGTGAAAATAGCCTGTAAAAACATAATTTTTTCCAGCTTGTTACTTTTATGTATTTCACATATTCCTTTAGTAAGAATAGGCTTACCATTGATTTACAGTTTTCCTTCTATTACCTATAGTCTTCTTTGGGGCTAATAACACTGGTTCTGGCACTGACTTGCACTAATGTCCAGCTTGAAAGTACTGAAGGTCCCATTTGCTTTCTGGTTAACAGTCCATTCATCTTCTGTTGTAAGAGCATCCATTAGCTCAGATTAATTTTTCATGGGACCATAGCTGGCGTCATTCTGTTTGTCCATGGTGTTCAGACTCTCCTGACACACACATATTTTCAATATGTCGCCATTGCATTTATTGTATCTCTATAGTAAATGCTGGGTACTTTCCTAGTTTTGCTGTTTGTCTCAGTATCTCTGTTCTGTTCTTGTTTGACTCTGACTTTGAGTACTTCTTGCTTTTCTCCCTCTGGTTTCTTTTTCTTATGATTTTCTAGATTCAAAGTAACTGAAAGTACTGTATACCCCTAAATAAGCTGAATTTTTTATATTTCTTATTTTGTGGAATGCAGTGTTTCTCAAAATACTGTATTACATTTTATAGTTAGTCTTTGCTTGAATTAAACAAAAATTGTTAAATATGTCAAGTGAATAAGTCTTATTTTGGGCAGTAGGAAATTCTGTCTTCTGACTGGCTTTCTTTCCATAGGTATTGCTTGCTGAAACAGTGGAGTAGTGTTTATATCACTTTTAGTTGTCTTTTTTTTTTGCAGAAAGTTTTAGTGCTTGTGGCAGATCAGGTTCTTTGGCTAAATCCAATATCTTTTATTAGACTAACAAAAATAGTTGGAAAAATTCTTCTTTGCAAACTTTTGGGTACAAATACCCTTCATCAGGCTGAGGAAACATCTGCAGTTGGTCTGTGGATGTAATAGAAAAGAAGCCAGAGACTAGTATACATACAAGAAAGCCAGTCAGTGAAAATGCAAATTAAAGTAGTCAGTGAGCGAGACAGCTGGGGGAGGGGGGAATGATAAGAATGTAGCTGGTAAATAGTAGAGAGGTTACCTGGGGTGACAGATGTTAGATAGGTTATAAAGTGTCATCAATCGAATGTCTGTATTTAGTCCAGCAGGACTTGTAGTAGAAATAATATCTTTTATTAGACCAACAAGATTTTTGCAAAAAAAAAAAAAAATACTTGTCTTTCATTTTGCTTCTATTTTACATTCTTTTGCAAGGGGTTGGGGGCAGGTGGCAAATGTCAACTGCCCACAGGCACCAACAGCAGCATCAGCAGCACTTCTTGCAGGGGGTGCACCACCAATCTCAGGGTGCACCCCCTACACATCGCCAGTGTTTCTGGAGGTGCTGGTATAAGATAGGATTACCATACATTCAGGTTTTCCCAGACATGTCCTCTTTTTTGGCCCCCTATGTTGTATCCAGGTGGGTTTTAAAAATAAGAGCAAATATCCAGGTTTTTTGCTGTTCCCTCTGTTCTTCTGGGCTGGCTGCTTGGGACTGGGAGTAGCGGGCAGGGTGATTGGCTGTCAGAGGTAATGTGTTCCTGCCGTGGGGCCCAGCAAGCCAGGTAAAGAGACACCTCGTGTGTGCGCGTGTGTGTGCACGTGCATGCATGCTGCTTGGGCAGCAGGGCTGATGGGGCAGGGGGCTGCAGGTTGGGAGTGAGGGGGAGCAGAAGGGGTGGGGAGGCAGGGGGATGCAGATCCAGAGAGGGGCACTGGCAGGGCTGGGGGGCAGGGGGCTGCAGGTTGGGAGTGAGAGGCACCAGCAGGGCTGGCGAGGCAGGGGTAGGGGTCCAGAGTTCAGGGCACCAGCAGGGCTGGGGGCAAGGGGCCATGGGTTGGGAGTGAGGGGTGGGGCTGGCAGGGCTGGGCAAGGCAGGGGCTTAGGAATGAGGGGCAGAGGCAGGGCACAGGCATATAACTGCCCTCCGTCCCACAATTATATGCCCCTCCCTCAGGTCCCAGGTGTCCTCTTTTTGCTGCTGGAAATATGGTAACCCTATGCAAGATCCAGGAATGTTGATGGTTCTGTTGTGGGGGTGTGGGAGGTAAGTTAGCAGGTTTTACATTTGTCATAGCATGGTCTGGATCCATTCGGTGTGTTTTGGGCCATAGGAAGTTTGCTTCCAGTGATGAGGTTCGCAAGGTTCAGTGCTTGTTTAAAAGCTATGAGTGGTTCTGGGAAGGTCTCTTTAAGAACTGGGTCTTCTAGTATGGGCTGCAGTTTCTTGAAGATTTTCTGTATAGGTTTTAGGAAGGGATGATATGTCATAATTCATGGGGGTTTTCTTTCCGTACTGCAGCAAATTTTTCACGTGATATCCAGGTGGCTCTTTCAAAAGTGCGATCTATCATGCCAATTTATAGGTGGAAGAAACAAAAATGGAAATATTTATATTTATTTTGAGAAGTTAGAAAGACCAAGTAGAATATATCAATTGTATATCTCTTGGTGAAGGAATTGCAAATTGAATGCTAATAATACAAATCTCATTGTAAAAGCTTTATGCTTCTCTACTCAGAACTCTAAGGCAGAAATCTATGTGATCTCCCCAAGAGAAATTTTATTGGAAGTTCTGCATGCTTGATATATGCTTGATTTGAACCATTAAGAGACTGAATACTGAAAATACTGAAGGCCTTCAAGCATTTTTCTAACCTCACAAAGAATGAAAAGATATCTGACTTTCTCCAGTCTTTGGTCCAATGAAAATTATCTTTAAAAAGTCCATTTCACATTCAAAGTATGACGCTGCTTTTGAAAGGATATTTGAGTTTAGGGCATAAATGAAGAATATTGGCTTAAATGGAACTCTTTTTTGGCTTTGTTGAAGGTCAGGTTCCATACTTAGAACTAGTTTTCAAGGAAAAATTGAAGATCACTTTCCTTAATTATCACTAATTTTTAATTTTCGAGTTGACGTAAAAAGCTTATGATTCCATTTTAGTGTTGATTTATCCCCTGAGCAATATCTGGACTAGTGGATGGCAACACAAAAATTATTCATAAATATCTTTATTTTGCTATCACTACTGCAGTTCCTTATAGATTTTCTAGCAACATATTTATCTCAAAGTCCTCCGTTAGTATTGTCAGAGATACAGATACCTGACCAGGTAAGGTATAATGTCCATGCTATATTCTGTGATGTTTTAACTCTTGAATTATATAGAGAATGGGATGTTACTTGTTACTTACACAGTGTTGACCAGTGTGGTGTTGAACAGAAGGAAGGTCACTGGAGGGAAGATAGCACCAAGAAAACTGCCACGCGAATCTTGCATGTTGGTGACGGATCAGAGAGCCTAAGGTCTTGTCCAAATCATACATGTGTAGATTTATATTCCTCTCCGTGTAGTTTTACATATATTCCTCTCCTTTCTTGTTCAGAGCTGGCAGATATTGTATTAATACAGTAAGCAGGTTTTACCATTACAGCAGAGGAACAAAATGCGAGTGTTTGAAGTAGGTATAAGGCCTTCACAAGAAGGGAAACTTTGAAAAGCTGGAAACATCAGAAAAGGCATGAGATGATTTCAAGATCTTACTTTAAGAAAAAGGGAGCTCAAGTGAAATAATTTTAAAAGACCCCCCTGCACAAAATTACAAGGTCTTATGACATAGGCCAAATAAAGGGTGGGGGTATGGTAGCCTGAACCAGAGGGGTTACTATCATGAGCAATAAATATATGCTCTTGGAGACATCCAGGCAATTGTTTAGCAGTTAAGATTAGCTAATGCAAAGCTTGCAAGTTTGCAACTTGCAAGTGGAATTTGTCTGTCACAATTTAACCAAAGTGTTGAATCTAACTGTTTGCACTGATCATGAGCCCCAAAAATAAGCAAACTACAAGTTTAGCTGATCTAATGGGGTTTTTAAAGGTCAGCCATAACAAGATCTGACCACCTAATATAATTAGCACATTCCTAGGAATCCAAGAAATAAAAAAAAAACAGGGGTTGAGCTTGGGCAGGTAATGCTAATTTCAAACCTCAAAGTAATGTGGTGTAACTTGCTTATTGGGTGAACCTGAGTTTGGGCGGTAACCTTTCATGATAATTTCTAACACCTTTTGATCCCATAGGGTAACAGCTATAGGGCAAGATTGTGAATGGCTCTAAAGCCAATAGATTAGCATAAGATAAGGCATAAAGGAATGTGCATGTGAAGTGACCAGTTAGAAGGACGGGACAGAGGGACCATCACTGTACCAAGCCTGGACCCTGGACTCCCAGTGTGAGCGAGGACCAAATCCTGACCAACGGACCTTCCCCATGTGGGAACTCTTTGTCATTCTATCTGTTGTTATCATTCACTATTAGCTCTTTATTACTGTACTATCTATCTGTTTGTTACATTAACCTTTCTGTTAACTGTTGTATGCTAAGCTATAAATAAATTTGCCTTTATTTCACTCCCGACTCATCTCCTCGATCCCAAACACAGCAGCCTAATGGCTGATACACTCACAGTGCCTAGACAGCCTGTGACATGGGGGGAGAGGAAGAAAGCAGAAGACAGGGAAAAGTGCCAAAAGCCCTCCAAAAAGGGGAAAAAATAGGAGAAAAACCCATCATTTTCTAGAAAAAATAAGAAAAATAATTAAAAATGGTAAAAGGAAGAAATTAAAGTGGGTAAATAGGCATAAGACATTCAAAGTTGGCAAAGCAGCTAAAGAGGAAAATGCTTTGCTCTGGCCAAGTGGTCGAAGAGAAACTGAGGAGTGAGATGTCCACTTTCCTCTTTATCCATCAGTAGAGGGAGAACTCCATTTCTTCATACAAATTATTGAGGGATTGCATTCATTTTTCAATACTAGAATGGAACGTAATGGATGCATCTACATGTGCAATGAATGCAAAGCAATAAACTCTGGTGCTTATTGCTCCAGAGTTTATTACTTCTGTTGGAATGTGCCATTTGAATGTGTGCCAGGGACTGCAGCACGTTGAACTGGATTGGAGCAGCCCCAGCTAACAGGAGTCTCCAGGGATCAGCCTGCTAGCCCGCGGCTGCTTCCATCCCAGCTGAATATGCTGCAGAGGGCTAGCTGGGGAATAAGGGTGCTCCAGTAGGTGGCTAGCTGGTAGGCAGCCCCAACACTAAAACACCCTCATGCCCCAGCCAGCCATGTCAGCATCTATATGTGCACAGCTGTGGGGTAAAAACACTCTGCAGCAGGGTAGTACTTAAATTTACAAGCATTATCCTGCTGCAGAGTTCATTAGTTTGCTTCAGCCTAATTGCCCTGAATGTGTAGATGCTGAGATGTTTATTGTGGAGCTAATTAGTCAGCTCTGTAGTAAACATCTTATGTAGACACGCCCACTGAAATGAGCATGTTGGACTAAGAATTAGCCTTCACCTAGCTATTGGTGAAGAGGTAAACTTTAATTCACCCTCCTGTTCCCTTTGTACAAATACACAGTTGCAAAGGTTATAAAAGCAGCTACTTGGGAAAAAGAAGGAAAAATGTAGGGTTTTGAAGTCAAGTTCTATATAGACCTTAGGGTGAAATCCCAGTTCCACTGAGGTCAATGGAAAGTTTGACCTTTACTTTAGTGGAGCTGGCCCCAGAGCTCTATGGCAGTGTTGCACTGAACTTCAGATTGAGGAGTTTTCTATTTTACATACTTCTGTGTTAATTTATTTTGACTCTTTTTAATATAAAAAATGTGTGTGTAAAATGCCTTGCTTATGATCTGTGTGTTTTCTCTTATGCCTCACTAGCCATTGCCCGTCAAGAGTGATGGATGGGGTGGAGGGGAGGGGGTTGGATGGAGTGCCACCACCTAACGCTCCATGCTGCCGCTGTTCTGCCTCGTGCAGGGAGCAGGGCTGGGGAGTCAAGGCCAGTGCTCCTAGCCTCAGCTCCCCTCACCTTGTCCGGTCCTCAGCGTGGCTTCAGAATCATGGTAGTGCTCCCCTACGTTTGGAGCACTCTGATTGGCTGTTTGTGTCAGCCAATCAGTGTGTGAATAAAGTGTTATGGACAGAGAGACAGACAGACTTAAGCTTTTATAATATTAGAATTCTGTCAATTTGTTGGGCAAATAGTGAGAAAAGAACTTGTGACAGCAAGTACAATGTGCTTGGTACATTTTCCCAAAAGCATGCTTGGGAAATCACACTTAATGGAGATAAAATAATTTAGCAAAATAATAGACACGTTGGTAAAATCATTTATATTTTCTGCTATTTGGCATGACGTACTAGGAACTGGAGCAGGAAGTCAGGTTGCATTTTCTTCAATAGGTTGAAAATATTGTATGCAACAGTGTACATATGGAATTATATTTCCTTTCTATAATTTCCCTTTTTTGGGGAAACAAAATATTTTGTGTGATGGCCCTTTAACCTGGAAATAATTAAGTTAATAATAAATATATAATAACAACCCCTACCCTTAATATTGTGCTTTTTTATTTCTAATCCTCAAAGTGGAAGTGACTATTGGAATAAGAAGGTTCTAAAAGGTTCAGTAGTGGTTGGGAATGGTGTTGCAAGCAGCAGTTGAAATTAGAGGGTACAGAGACAAGGAAAGGAAAGAATAAAGAAAGCACTAAGAGCAGGAGAGCCCCAGCAGGGAGGGCTGAAACAGGGAACAGCCAGACAAAGCAGGTTAACAGTGCAGCAGAAAGGACAGCACAATGATAAATGTGATATAGTAAAAGATGTGTGTCCCTGACGGGCCTTCGTAGATCCCTACTAGTAGTGTAGCTCCCCGTTCAGGTGACCACCCTCTGCACCGAGCATTGGTGTTACTGCAGTTTAGTTGTCTTCCCCACTTCACCAACCCCGCTTCTCGCCTGCCACGACTTTGCTGTTATCCCAGTGGGGCGGGGCCAGTTCACCGGTCCCTCGGTGTCCCGGGTTGGCCTCGTCGGTTACACACGGGGCTCCAGCCACCCCTACACCCCGGCCTCACGCCACCTGTGGTCTTCACCTCCCTGCACTGCCACAGCAATGTGCCAACAGACTCCTCCCTCACCTGCATAGGTATCCCAGCCCCATTGCAAGGGATACTTCCCACCACCGATTCGTCACCTGAACCCCCAGCTGCGTGCTTCCTACCAGTGATCCCTCTTTCAGGTGTACCTCCCTGACCTACCACCCGCGCCCTTATGATATTGCCCCGGAGTGATGTCTCCTGGATGGGTATACCACACTGTCCCCTTTAATCCTCAACTGACGCCTTCTATTCTAGGCGACAATCCTGCCCCGAACTCTCTCTCCAGCCCGGTGCGTCTTCGGCCTCACCCTCCTCTTCGGCACTTCCTGCGCCCCCTGCCACAGCACTTACTTCATGCAGCTTGGGATCTTCCTGGGTGATCTTGATCCCCTGTTGTCCCCCTGCTCTGGCGCCGCAGGCTCGCTCTGCTGGGGATCCAGCTATCCCGCCTCTTCTCCCAGCCACCGGACACTCCAACTCTTCGGCTCGGCAGCTCCTGTCCAGCTGGGCTAACGGCAGGGACCGCCTTGCCCGCCATTTGTTCCTCTCTCCCTCCGCCGCCTCCAGAGTGGCAGCCACCATTTTTAAATCTCCCGGCCGGTGTCTGACGTCACCGTCAGCTGCCAGCTGCAGCTGTACATAGACGCGGCTAAGAAGCCGCGCGGGCTCTCCTGGTAAGTTTTCCTGGCTTCCGCGGGTCCCAGGACAATGTGTTAACAGGCATTCTACTATCCGGAACACTGGGGGTGTGCAAAATGGGCCGTATTCGATTCAGATTCAGACCGAATCAGGGACAGTGATTTGATTTGTTGATTCGGATCACTGACTGTCACAGGGCATTAGGGTGTCCTGCTCCTTTTAAGGTCTGGAACTGTTAGGGAGCGAACCCTAGCAGTCAGTTAGGAGCCCCAGCTGCTGGTTACCAGGGCAGCCAGAATGAGCTAGTGGGCCCACACCTGCCAGCGGTCAGCTGACCAGAAGGGGCAGGGCCTGGCTCGTATATAAACCCCAGGCCAGAGGCCAGGAGGGCAGTTCCCTGCTAGCATCCAAGGGGGAAGGAGCTCTCCCAAAGCAAGCAAAGGGGAGAGGCCTGACTGCAAGTGTAGTTTCTGGTACTGTTGAGGGACAGAGCATGCCCTGTGTGGCTCAAATTATGTTATAGCCCGGCAGCTTAACTTATGTTATAGCCTTGATGTTGATTTCTGTCTATAAGATGGGTGGTTTGGGAGAGGCTATTGGGGAAAGAGGAGGCCTCTTTGGGGCCCTGCTATAGTGTGGGGGCCCTGGTGCCACAGAGGTTACAGACCCTCGGCACCAGAGAGGTGCAGCAACAGGGCTGCTGAGAGCCCAGAGAGAGGACAAGGGAGCCAATTACAGCAAGGCCCAGAAAGGACAACGTTGGTGCCATCTGTGAGGCTTGGGGTGTGGTAAAAGGGCGGTTGGAGCCACGCATATAGCCTATACAGCTGGGGTGTCCTGTCGCATCTATTTTGAAGCGGGACCCACAAGGGGTCCGGGAGCCCACGGGGGTCAGAGAGTCCATCAAGCCATGTCCAAGAGGACTTATAGGCAGCCTCTCTATACTATAAATCCATCAGGACATGGCAGGAGAGAAATGAGGGTGCCCAGCAGGCCAAATTGGCACAGTTGAGGGGCCTTAGGGGTAACACGGCCGTGACACTGTCCCAATTCAATTCAACCAAATCCAAATCTGAAGATTTAATGCTGATTCAGATAATCAGCAATTTGGCCATAGACACAGCTTTAAATGTTTTTTCTACATACCTTGAGGTACCAGGTGTGGCTCGTGAACACTGAGATGGTGGGGATGATGGAGCATCCCACAGGAGTGTGTGGGGGGCCCTATGTGCTTGGTGATCAGCTGTGGAGGGACCTCAGGTGTTCCCCCAGACCCAGGAGGCACCAGTTGCTGAGCTGGAGGGTGGAGAGGGGTCCCCCTGCGCTCCCCAGCAGACCTAGAAATGGGCCGGAAGTACTTCTGGTTCACTTGCGGGTCTGCTGCCAAGCATGCTGTGGGACGCTTCATCCGTGCCACCATTTCATCATTCACAAGCTGCCTGGTACCCTGAGGTATGTAGAAAAAAAACATTTAAAGATGTGTCTATGTCTGAATCAAATCTTTCTGAATTTCTCTGAATTGATTCGGAGGGTTCCAATTCGATTCAGAGATTAAAGGGTCTCCTGATTCTATTCGGATTTGGAGATTTGGCCACCTAATCTCTACTGAATCAAATCAGCAACTGAAGCTTCGCACAGCCCTACAGAATACTCTATTAACAAGAATTTCTGGCCAGCCAGCTGGATGCAGGGAGGAGTGGGGGGGAGGGGAAAAAGGAAGCTTGCACGTGGTGGCTGCTGCTGCTGCCACCCATCACCCTGTATTGCCACTGCTTTCTGTGCAGCTGTTGCCACCTTCTCCCCCCCCCCGCCAGCCACTCCACCAGGGTTTTCAAAAGGTTTGAAAAAATAGGGCTGTGCGAAATGGAAGTGTCGCACAGCACTTAGGTGCCCTGCTCCTTATAAAGAGGGGAAACTGCTAGGGAAAGACCCCTAGCATTGAGTGAAGAGGCACAGGTGCAGGTTGCTAGGGCAACCGCTAGGAGTCAGCTGACTGGAAGGGGGCAGGGCCTGGCATATATAAACCCCAGGGCTGAGGCCAGGAGGGCAGTTCCCTGCTGTCAGCCAAGGGGGTGGGAACTTTGCCGGAACAGGAACAGAGAGGAGGCTAGAATGCATGAGCAGTTGTTATGGGTGAATGATGGAGCACCCTTAGGGGTGGCTCAAAGAATGTTGTAGCTGATTGGCAAAGATTTATGTTTTAGCCTAGGGGCTTGAGTTTTCTGTTTACTGTTTACAACCGGTGGTTTGGGTGAGGTTATTAGGAGTTGGAGGCGGCCTCATAGGGGATCCACAGTAATGTGAGGACCCCGGCACCAGAGAGGGCGCAGCATTTTGGGGTACACTGACCCCAGCCCCAGGCAAAGGGGAGTGGTGATTGATGAGCGCCTGTGGGTTGCAGTTGTGAGACAAGGGCTGCGGAGAGCCTGAGCGCCAGAGAGGGCGCGATGAGAGACAAGGGCTGCGGAGAGCCTGAGCGCCAGAGAGGGCGCGATGAGAGACAAGGGCTGCGGAGAGCCTGAGCGCCAGAGAGGGCGCGATGAGAGACAAGGGCTGCGGAGAGCCTGAGCGCCAGAGAGGGCGCGATGAGAGACAAGGGCTGCGGAGAGCCTGAGCGCCAGAGAGGGCGCGATGAGAGACAAGGGCTGCGGAGAGCCTGAGCGCCAGAGAGGGCGCGATGAGAGACAAGGGCTGCGGAGAGCCTGAGCGCCAGAGAGGGCGCGATGAGAGACAAGGGCTGCGGAGAGCCTGAGCGCCAGAGAGGGCGCGATGAGAGACAAGGGCTGCGGAGAGCCTGAGCGCCAGAGAGGGCGCGATGAGAGACAAGGGCTGCGGAGAGCCTGAGCGCCAGAGAGGGCGCGATGAGAGACAAGGGCTGTGGAGAGCCTGAGCGCCAGAGAGGGCGCGATGAGAGACAAGGGCTGTGGCTAAGACTGAACAACATCCAGTACATCAGTGAGGCTTGGGGCATCGTAAAGGGGCAGTTGGAGCCATGCATAGCCCATAAGGTCAGGGTGCACGGAACACCCATTACAGAAACAAGACGAGAGATAGCAGGAGAACCGTGGCCAAGAGGACGAAAGATCTTAACATATATAAGATCAAGACATGGCGGAAGAGATTTAAGGATGCTTTGAAGTGAACTTGGCAGAAGGGGCTACAAGTGCTGCAAGTTTTATCCAAATCTGGCCAGAAATGACAAAGTTATAGGCTGTTTTGACCTTCCCCATTATAGCCTATGGGCGAAACGTGAAAACAGCATCGAAACGGTGAAACGTTTCAATTTGCCTCGTTTTGTTTCGAGGCTGTTTCAACCATATCGGTTTCATTTCAATTTTGCTGTTTTGACCTTGAAACAGGTTGAAATAACGTTGAAACAAAACTGGTGGCAAAATTTCGCAGTCCTATTGAAAACCTCTGCCCCAGATAACTGAAATTTTTAGATATCCAGCACCCCTGCTTTCCTCACTCATGCCAGTTAGCACAGCTTTTACTGTATATGAGAAGGTAAGTATAGGAGAAAGTGATCTGAATATGGTAAAGGGAGATAAAAAAGAAGCAGACAGAAGATTCAGGAAGCAAATGGTGAAGAAAGGAAAACAGATTCCTTGAATGATTCATTCTTGAGACCAATCTCCATGGTCATTCTTGACTGGCTATTATATGTGTCGATTATCATGTCCCCATCCCCTGAAGCCCAGTTGTTGATTAACCTGGCTGAATGCATTTTCCCATGTAAATTTTATCTTGCAAATCTTTCCGGTATTATTTGTAACAAGGGGTGGGCAAGCAAGACACCTTTCCACCCTGCTGTCAGGTAGGGTTTTGCCCTAGCTTAGTAGTTATGCCTCTGCCCTTCAGCCCACTAATACAGAGACTGCCCCTTCCACATTTAAACAAGAGATAGGGTGCTGTAAGGAAGGGGAAATGCTGAAGGGGTTGAGGGACAACTTAGCTTTAGGGAGTTGCCTTGCCTCATACTCCAGAACAAATAGGACTTGGCCTGTAGAACCAGTGGCTCCCAGCATCTCAGAATTCTCTAGGCCCTGTGTTCCTGTTCTGGGCATGGAGTTAGATCTTTAGGGACTTGGTGAGGGCTCTGAGTGGAATAATAGAAGCCACAAAAAATCTTTAGGTCAGGGACTGTCTTTAATTGGTGTTTGCACATAATGTGATCCTAATTGTGAATAAGGCCACTGGATTCTACTATAATACAAACAATAAGAGAGAACTTCTTGTCACTAGAGGAATTGATATTGCTTTCTAAATCCCAAAACAACATATTGAGAATTACAAGGAAAAGTATTTAATAGGGGTGCACCAATAAAGATTTCCTTGGCCAATACCAATAACCAATTATTCACCAGGCATATCAGCTGATTACCATATTACAGGAATGTATCCAGGCAACATGTAGAGCAGCACCCTGCAGGTAAGTTTGTGGGGGGGAAGGGGCATGAGGGTGCAGGTCAAGGCCCCCATGGTAAGGGAGAGAGTGGGGCAGGGGCTGGGGCAGGGCGGTGAATGGGACCCCAGGGCAGAGACAGGGAGTGGGATGGAGCTGTGGGTGGCTCATCCAGGGGATCAGTGTCCTGGTGCTTAAAAATGGCAGTGGGGATGCTTGACCTAAAGCTCAAAAATGAGTTTTAGTTCAAATGCTGCTGCCACCATTTTTAAGCACTGGGACACTTTGAGGAGCAGAGCTGAGCAGAGCAAGGGTGGAGGCAGGCTGCGTGATGTGGGCTCGGAACATTCCACCTTGCTGCTTTTGCCTTGTGAGTGTCATGCTGGTCATGCCATGTCCCCTGTCTGTCCAGCAGCAGGAGGCACAGCTCACTGCTACTGCTGCTGCCAGATGGCCAGGGGATGCACGGCCAGCACGTGACTGCTGGGGCAAAGGAAGCAGGGTGGAGAGCCCTGATCCCACAGTGGGCAACCCACATCTGTTGTTGCCCCGCTTGGCTCAGCTCCTAAAAGCATCTCAGCGCTTAAAAGTGGTGGCAGTGGAGCTTAAACTAAAGCTTATTCTTTGAGTTTTAGTTCAAGTACCTCCCACTGCCATTTTTAAGCACTGAGATGCTGATCCCCTAGTCAAGCTGCCCAGGGCTTTGTCCCACTCCCTCCCTCACTGTGGGGGCCTTGATCTGCTCCTCCCCTGCCCCTTCCCTCCTCCATGCCCCTTCCCCTCCACAGACTTACTTGCATAGTGCTGCTCTCCACACTGCCCAGCTCCACTCCTGGCTGCATACATGCTGTGGCTGTGCACATACACAGCGTTCGGGGGTCCCAGCTGAAAGGCATATTATATTTATTGGTACATTATTGGCTACACCGGCCAAAAAATGCTGATAGCCAATAATATTAATTTCCATTTTATTGGTGCTGATCTGATATGGCACTGATATATTGGTGCACCTCTAGTAATTAAAACCTTAATATATTGTCTTTGGTACTCAAAGTATGTTTCATAGTTCATACAAAGAGGTACTGTATGTGCATGTAAGCTTTCATGAAAATCACAGGGTTTTTTTTTCTTTTTTTTAAAAAAAAATTGGGAAAACTAGTGATTTTCCTATATTACTAATTAATTGCTTGATAAAAGGCCATCCAATAAAATGGGGTTTTTAGAAGCAACTAAAAAAATATAACAGTTGGAGAATATAACAGTTAAAGGATGTGATCCCTTCTAAATTTCATTGTTCTGTCTGGCTGCTTGGGATGATCCCTGTATGCCAGTGAAGTAGCATGTAGTCTTTATAAAACTGGGAGCCCTGATGGAAAAGCTTAGGTCATTTCAGAACCGACTGAATTTATGTGAGCACACACCTACAATAAAGACTATATGATTTTCTGGACTATTTTGACACATTTCTGCCTCTGTGGAGGTATTAAAAATATGAGTAAAAGTAAATTACCCTCTTGTGGTATTCAGTGGAGCTCAGTAATGACCTAGGGATTAAGAAGTAGCTAAGGGGTACATATTTCAAAAGATCATTCTTGGTGGGACACATTCCAGGTTCCTCATCTAATCTGGTCCTGTATAAGTAGAAGAAGAGTGTGACTGTGATGGCCCTATGTGGTACTTTGTCACCACACTACAATGAGTGAAACATTTAACTTCTATTTCCTTGATATTTTAAGGCTAAATTAGTCTCAGAATTATAGGAGTTGTCATTCTGGATCAGATGAACAGCCCATCTAACTCAGTTTTTTCTCTGGCAGTGTTAAGTTACTACACAGTGCTTCAGAAGATTACTGTTTATTACTTGTGACTATTTTATGGCTTTAAACTATGATATTCTCTTCCTATATGTGCAAATATCTCATTATTATTCACCACACAGATATTATCTGTGGAAGATCTGTTCATAGGAAATACAAAAGCAACCTAGATCAGAGAAGAGAATTTGGCCTTGAGAGATGCTGCCAGTTGAAGTGCAAGTTAATTTTGAACTTTTACTTTACACGTGTTGTGATGCACATGAAACCTCCATTTAACTCATGCTACATATAAACCAGAAAAACTGTTCTAGAGGGAAAAGTAAAGTTTTCTCATGTTATTAGAGGCTTGGTTCTACAAGGTGGACTACCTTCTCTGAGGTATATCTTGAGATTTAAGCATGTGAGCTGTCCCCCAACCAACTCTTCTAAGAATTCATAATCATAGCAACATAAGATTAGCCATCAATTATGTTCTTTTATGAAAAGATCCACCAGGATGTCCTTTTAGGCCTCTCTCATATACCATAGCTCCTGATCTTAAAAAAGAAAGAAAATGAAACAAAACAAAACAAAACTTTACCATGTGCCATAGGCAGGGAGAAAGAGGAAAAAAAAAGACACCAACAATGCCAAATAATGCAGACAGTTCTGATTCAGAACCACTGGCTATTCTACCCCCAATCTCAAACCCAACTCCAAATTAAACAAGCCTAGAAAAATTCAGTGGAGGGATTAAATATTTTCTCAATTTTGAGGTATAAGAAGACTTTAAGTCCCTTTCTGTCAATATTCCAACAAGACTGGTAGCATTGCTCTAGATGTGTATGATCTCTCCCCCGTTTTTGTTATATAAGCTGCTTTTTATATAGGCAACAATATATTACAAGCATGTAAAACTATTAGTTGCAGAATACTATTCTTAACATCTACTGAAAAATACTATTTAACTTACTGTTCTAAAAATGCATCATTATGACTAATTTACAGTTGCAAATTATTACTTGTTTTACATAAATAATATTTAGAAGTTAGACTGAGTACTATAAACTCTGTAATGGCAGAACTCTTTCAGATTACAAGATTTTAGAGCATGAACTTCTATTTACTTGTTCTGTTCTTGGCACAATGGGGCCCTGACCTTGTTGTGGCTTCTAGACTACAACCATGTAGCTGTTAAGTAATAATAATAAATAAGAACTTATTAAATATCATCATGTCCTTTGCCTCCTTTCTACTCAAAGTGGGGTGGCCCAGCTCATCACAGGATTTATTTTTACTGTTGTAAAGTGCACATAAGACAAGCAAGTCAGAGTCAGGCTACAAGTGCAAAGCAGTGGTGAAACAGGGCATGGGCACACAAATAAGTTGCTGCAAGGTAAGAGAAGGGTGGGTCTTAACAGCATGTCAGCTGTGTGTGGATGCTTTTACCTAGGGGCATGTAGTGCAGATTCCAGATTGGCTGGAGTAGGCAGTGTGGTATACGTAGTGTCCACCCTAGCCAGACCATGCCACACATGATGCCTGCTCTGGGAACTGCATCCACTCTGGTTGGTCTGGGACCCATGCTGCACATGGCTCTCACACACGGAGCTCGCGCCGTGGTAGGCTCCAGTGAGGCTGCTACCGCCACCTCTGTGCTGCCCAGCATGCAAGCTCTGGGTGGGCAGCAGCAGCAAACATTGCCTGGCGCAGAAAGAGGGGGTGGGGCTGGGGGGAAAACTGGGAGTGAGCAAGCGTGGGAGCACAGGGCCTGCACCGGTGTCCCAGAGCCAGTGCCAGCAGGGCCCAAAGCAGGGTGGCAGGTGTACAGGGTCCCAGCTGGCAGGGGCTCTATGGAGCTGGGCCAGCTCCCCACTCTCCCTGCTGGTGCAGCTCAGCCCAGCTCCACAGACCCCTGCCAGCCTACGCCCTGCTCTGTGCCCCACCAGTGGTGGCCCTGGGACATTGGTCCCAAGATGGTGAGCAGGGGGCGGGGCACCTGTCGAGGGGTGGGGCTACCCATTCAGCCCTCAACAGTTTGCCAAAACTAGGTCAAATGGCCCTCCACCTGAAATAATTGCCTGCCCCTGGTCCAGCGTGCCTGCCATGGCTGAACACATGCACGTGACATGAGTTTTGCTTTCAAGTCTTTGAGGTATATTTTCCCTGAAACCCCTATACCTATCTCCTTGAAACTTGGTAGGCTTCATGCCCTCTGAACGGGCTACCATTCCTGCACGTTTCATCCAAATCAGGCCAGAAATGACAAAGTTATAGGCTGTTTTGAGCTTTCCCATTATAGCCTATGGGTGAAACATCGAAACAGCGTTGAAACAGTGAAACTTGTTTCGACAAAATGTAACGGAACAGCGGTTTCGAATCAAAACAAAATTCAAAACGAAACTCTGTTCTGTCGAAGTGGAACAGTGCCGTTTTGCACAGCCCTACTGCCCAGGACCTGCCTGCAGGCTGTCTGATACCCTTAATTTAGCAGAATTTGTTTTCTGCTCCTGCCCTTAGATTATCTTTATCTTTCTGATGAACCCTTGAAAAGCACATTGTGTCTGCTTTTCCTGGATGCTGATAATTTCATGTTACATATTATAAAGAGGGAGGATTCCCTTATACACTTGGCTAGAATTTCTCTTTCTTACTAGCTTTTGTGCAATATGCTACATGCCCTTCAGTGGCTGTTTATCAGTGGTACTATGCATCAAAGCAGGGCACTTGCTTTCTTGCCACGGATAAATCTACCAGAAAGTAGAGTGTGCATTCAAAACTGTGTAAATTTTCTTTTACAGAATTAAACTGGATTAATTCTTGCAGAAGGGAATTTAGCCCAGTGCAAGGAGGGATAGGAGTGTAGTATTTATGTTAACACCTACTCCCTATAGATTTCTGGATCATCCTGTGAGAGTCTTCCCATTGTCTGAGACTCCTAAATTATGAGTTTATCTGTCTTCTCAGCACCTGTACTCTACATCTGGTCTTCCACAGGGATAGAAAGCACAGAGGGGATTCACAGAATCATAGACAAGGAAAAATTCTTGCTAGTTTTGTTAGTAAACTCAAAGTATATTTCTGCTTGGAAGTCTACTTGATCTCAAGGGGATTATGCCACAGAGGCCGTGTCCACATGAGTGTGGATGTTTGGTTCCCTGGGGACAACTAGCAGCAGGACACCTTGTGCCACCGCTAATTGTCCCTGGAGAATGCCTATGTCATGCACCCTCTGGTGCACAGCAGGTTATACTGGGTGGAGTAGGAAAGGCTGGGGTCAGCACTGGGCTGGCTGCAGCAGCTTTACCTAGTGTCCTGGGGGCCTCTTGGGGCTGCAGCAATGGTGATCCTGCCACTTAGAGCCTGGCAGGCAGTTGAAGCATGGCTCTGTCCAGCCAGGCTCCAGTTTTAAGCAGTGCGCACTGCCCCTGCATGCACTGCTTTGCTTTTTTTCTTTTTTTTGCATGGGTTTTTTTTGACCCCTGGATATCTGTCCCCCTCTACCCCCTGCATTGGTCCCCTACAGTGCAAGAGAACAGTTGAATGTACAGTATGTGCTGATGCACATGTGTCTGCTGCACCACATACTGCACAGCTGTGCTCATCTGGATGCGGCCAGAGCAGCTGTTTTCCAGTGCCAAATATGGAGATCAATAGTAGTGTAATTGGAGGGGCCTTTGCAGCACTAGAGGCAAAGGTATACGGTAAAGTGCCTGCTTGTCTTCTGCATTTCTGGTGCCTCTTGGGACATATTTGCTCTGCTACATAATACAGAGGAGCATACCATGTGTTCTAATGTTTCTAAAGCTAGTTGGGATCCGTTGGGATGAAATTAACTGAAAAATATAACTTTGTTTATAAATGTCATGGTTGATGTATTTGTTGATTTAGGTTTATATTGGTTTTAAATAAAATCGTGAAAAAATAGCTTATTACTGAATAGCATTCACTGAACATAACCTATTCCTGCCCTTGTACACAGCAGGAATAAATCCAAATATTATACAGCCACTAAAACATTACTTAAAGACTTCCAGCTTATTATCTCTGTGTATGTGGTCTTTAAAAATTATTCTGAAAGTCCTAATAATATGGTAAGGCTACCAAAATATAAATGTTAAAGAATGACTTCTCTCAAACTAAGAAATCTTAAACAGAGAAACCATGGTGAATGTATTTATTTCTCTACTACCACCACCTAGTGCCAGTAAACAAAAACAACAGCAATTTTTCCCCTTCTTCATAGAAGCATTTTATTTTATTGCATGTGTTACTTTATGGCAACAGCATTAGCACACTCCGCTTGAATACTGTAGACTACTAAATTGTTTATAATAATAAAGCTGATAGAGAGACTGAATAGATTTTTATCTGATCTTTACAGACATTTCTTCTTTTTTAAAATTAACTTACTATATTTGGGTATTCTGACATGTCTTGAGAGTTGATTTGGTGCTGTTTCAAACCAGAAATTCTTGTGGTAAATACTAAGCAAGATTTAGTTTGTGAGGGACAGATGAACAAAAGTTATATTGCAGAACGGGAAAGTTTTATTATGTATATAGTATTTACTTGAATACAAGACTATGCTTTCCCCCACCCCCAACCAACATGGGGGAAAAAGCCCCTTGTCTTATATTCACAAACAAGGAAACTTCATTATATATACTGTCTATCATTAAACTGCTGCCAACAGCAGCATGTGCTCAGTAATGGAAACCAACTGTGAAGTTGATTAAATGCAGCCAACACTGAACATGACTGTAAAACACATATCCCATATGGCACAAACATACTGACAGGAACCTAATCATGGGTTGTACATAAAAAACACAACCACCCCAAAAAAACAAATGCACACAGAGCTCTACTTTAACAGCCCTGTCATGCGACTGGTCTAGTTCACCTGACAGTCCCTAACATTGTTACACTATGCACTTCCCATTAATGGGTGCATGGATGCAGATGTTTGTCATCTTTTTACCCATTACAATCATGCTGAGCCGCCTCTGATCCCTCTACCTCCCCCCCTCCCCTTTCC
>NW_017728993.1:34486436-34498003 GCF_001723915.1 Gavialis gangeticus | reverse complement strand
CCCGCCCTCCCTCGGCAGACCTCCCCTTTCCACCCCCCACTCCTCAACCCCTCTGGTCCCTTCTCCAGTCCTTAGTTCATGTCAACTTTGTTGTCCTCTTCTTCCCCACTGTCCTTGCTGCTCACCCTTTCTTCATCAGTGTCTTCCTCATTGTCATTGTTGTTGTAGTCTTCAGAGGTTCTGGCCCTGAGCAGTCTATGCCAGTCCCTTCTCTTCCATATGATACCCACCATCTCCTTCCCCCATCATCCTCTACTGACTTTTTGTAGTATAGCGGCATCTCTCTCAGTCCCGTCCTAATACCGTCCTCAACTGAAAAGTTTGTGTTGCCTGTATGTGAGCAGGTTCCTAGTCTTCCACAGGGAGTTCCTAAAGCAGGAGACTAACTGGTTGAAGCAGGTTGTTGGGGTCCCCTGCTGCCTGGTTAGGTGCCTGTATAATACTGTGTCTTGACCTCTGTTGCCATCATGAGGAGTAGGGTTACCCTCCTTCACACTTCCTTGGTGTATGGGCAGTACCAAAATGGTAGATTGTTTCTGTCTTCCTTGGGCAGGTTTCCCTGGGGCAGCTGGTTGGCTTCTCTGACACTCTGTGTCTCAGTGCCTGCATGGGGAGTGCCCGGTGGGCTATTTGCCACTTCATGTCTCTGTGTTCCTCCTGCGGGTCTTTGTAGAAGATCTGCTCCCACACATGTTGGCAGCCATTCACAGGCAGTAGATCTTTGGTAGACAGTCTGTCTCTTGCCTTTACCACCTTCTGCATCTTTTGGTAGTTGGTTGGGGTCACTGGGGCCTTGTTGCACAGTTTGCATTCGTTCCAGAAACATTCTAGGACTTTGTAGAACCGTGGCTGCTCTATGGTCCATGGCATCCCAATGGGTAGCCTGTACATGGGAACCTACCATAAGAATAGGTTAGTGCAGGGGTGGGCAAAGTATGGCGAATGGGCCAGATCTGACCTGCCAACTGATTGTATTTGAGTCATGGGCAGGAGGTTGCCAACTCATGAGATCCAGTCTACAGGCAGCTGGTGGCTCTGATTCTGGCCACCATGTAGTGCTGGGTGGGTGGGAAGGACTGTTCCCATCTAGTGCTGACATAGTCATGTCAACTGTGGACCTGGGTGGACACCCCGATCCCCACCCAGAACCTGCTGGGCACATCCACAGCTGATGCTGGCATCCACCTAGGGCTGCTTCCTCTGCACCAGCCAGATGGTGGCTTAAGCTGTGGATGTGGCCAGCAGGTTCCAGGTGGCAGTATGCTACAGCCCTGGGAAGGGTCAGGGAAGGAGAGAGGGAGAGAAAAGATAAGGGCATGCTATAGCTCTGGGGAGGGAGGGAACTGGACAGATAGACAGGATGGGCACTGAGGCATGCTACAGCGAGAGAGAGAACCAAAACTCATTAAGTGGCCCTCTAGCCAAAATATTGCTTGCTTTTTTTTTTTTTCTTCTCCTCCTCTTCTCCATGTTCCAAGCCAAATCAAGCCCAAATCCATAAGTCAGTCCAGAACCATAAGTGGCTCTACAACCAGCAAACATCCTCCACCCCCACCACGGGTTTCAGATATTTCCGAAGTCTTTTGGCAGGCATCTTACGTGCAGGCCCAAGGGGTTTGGGGTTTAGATGCCCTCAAGTTTCACCTGCTCTCAGCCATATGGCTACAGAAGCAAGCTAGGGAGAAGCCTCCCGTTTCCATAAAGTGGGCTTTAAGCCCCAACACCTTGGTGGGTACTAACCATGGCAAAAGAACAGGTAGCCCTGGGAACGCTTAAGGAAAACTACCTTCATGGACTCAGATACATGGTGTTTCCCCTGCCAGCCAAAATATTGCTCATACCTGGTAGGTAGGTAGGTAGGTAGGTAGGTATAAATAAATATACACACTCTCTTCCTATCACACCATAAAAGGAAAAAAAACCTCCTCCTGTTACAAAAACCATACTCGCACACCCGTTCAAAGGCCTGCTGGTCACCCAAACCCGTTACAATATCCGCATCGCGTGCAACACATGCTGAACAACTAAGTCCATCCTGGTCCCCCAGACCAGGCCACACTTCCTTTCCTCCCTCACCCTGCTTGCGGGGTCACATATTCAGTTCAAGTATCCTCTGTCATTGGTGCTCCAGCTCCTGCTGGAGGACCCACTGCTGCTGTCGCTGTCCTCTGTTCCACTTGTCCATTCCTCTTCTTTGCTGCTTTCACCCCCCTCTCTACTTTGGAGGGGTTGGAGGGTTCTGTGCCACATGTGTCTGTGCCAGGTGACTTTGGTCTTCTCCATCCTCTGCTACCGATTTCTGGTAGTAGGTCTAGAGTTTGCTCAATGCCATTTTCACGCAGCCCACTACCTCTACATCTGTACAACAGGAGGTTTCTGGTCTTCCACAAAGCACTTTTGACCAGTTTGCATCCTGCATCAGAACAGGGTGACTGGCTCCCCTGATGTTTGGTGAGATGCCCGTACAGTGCTGTTTCTCTGGCTAGCTGGCTGATGCTGGTCATTGATTCACAGAGCTGTTTCACTCATTTCCATACCTTCTTGGTGCAGGTGCAAAGCCAGAGGACGTGATTGATTGTCTTGGTGGCCCCATGGCAGCTGGGCCACGGGCACCTGGGTCTCCTCAACTGCCTCTCTCTCAGTCTCTGGGCCCTCACTGGTAGAGCTTAGTGGGCTATGAGCCAGTTAAGGTCCTTGTGATCTTTGCACAGATCCTTGTGGTGGATGCACTCCCAGATGGCCTGGCTTGCATTGCCCAGGAGCAGGTACACAGGTGATGTGGTGTCCTTTAGTCTCACCATCCCTTGGATCTTTCTATGGTTTCTTATGGTCACTGGGCCTGCATTCTGCAGGCCGTACACACTGCAGCACTGGTTCAAGGTCTCATAGAACCACGGTGCACCCATGATCCATGGTCTATGGTTAGTCAGGGCGAATATCCCCGTGTCTCAGGATGTGCCCTGCAAAGTACCTCACAAGGCAAGTGGTTCTGGCCCCTGTGTCCATCGCCAGCTTGCAGATCAGGGTTGTATACTTGGCCCACAGGAACAGGAGGATGTCTGGCATGCCCCTGCCCCCAGCCCTCTTGTCTTTGTACAAGGTCTTCTAGGTGACCTTTTCCCATCTGGATCCCCAGAAGAAGAAGATACACATGGCCCTCTGGATCCTGTGGGTGACATGCTCAGAAGGAGGGAAGACCAGTGTGGTGTACAGAAGCATCAGTAACAATACTGCCTTCACGAGCATGACATGCACCCCCATGGAGAGGGAATACATGTGCCACAGCCCCAGTTTCTTTTTATCTTGGCCTCTGTCTTCTCCCATGCTGTCCTGCCACTCAGCTCCGGGTCGAAGTCAATCCCCAGGATCCTGACCCCCTCACAGGGGACAGCAACCCCCAGGACTCCAGGTCCCTGGCCTCACCTGTGGCCAGGCAGGAGCTCTTGCTCATGTTGAGCTTGGCCCATTCCACCACTTTGTACACCTGCATGTGCACCAGGGCTCTCTCGACCAACCCCATGTTCCAGCACAGGATGTTCAAATTGTCCATGTAGGCTAGTACCTTGGCCTCTTGGTTGCTGCTTCCTGGGATGCGGACTCCACCGATCCCTGGGTCCTGCCTCAGGCAGTGGGCCGGGGGCTTGATGGCGCAGATGAACAGGATTCGGGAGAGTGGGTAGTTCTGCCGGACCCCCGACTCCACCACAATCCGGGCTCTCAGGAAGCTGTTGATCTGCACTTCTCTGCTCACTACTGTGTAGAGGGTCCTGATCCATCCAACGAAGGTTGAGGGGACTCCCATGCGTTTCAGCATCTGGAACAGGAACCAATGGGACACTGTTGTAGGCCTTTTCCAGGTCCAGGTTTAGGACGGCAATGCTCTGCCTTCTCTCCCTTTCCAGCTGGAGTTCATCTCTCAGTTGTACCAGGGCTCTGTGGATCTGTCTCCTCGGGACACCACATGACTGATCCTCATGGATGACTGCACCTAGAATGGATTTAAATCGCTTGGCCAAGACTTTGGCCAGCAGCTTATAATTGAAGTTCTGGAGGATGATTGGCCTCCAGTTCTTCAACTCCTCCCTCAGACCCTTCACCTGGGTTTGTACAACTGATCTGAATAAGACATATGGTAGTGCCCAGTGAAAGAAGTCCATCCCACCCCTTGCACCAACTTTTTCAAGTCATGGTGAGCCAGTACATTACACACATTTCAACTTCCTGTTCACACTCAGAGCTGAGCTGAGGTGAGCTGTGCCCCCCCCCCAATTTCCAATCATTCCTGTTTTTTCACCAGCCGTAAATGTCTGGCAAACATCACTAAACAGGGCCTCAAACAGTTGATCCAGAGTCCCTGTTGTCTCCTCTCTGTCTATTGCATATGATTAGTATGGTCCCTACCTCCATGGGGTGAAGTTGGACCACCCTGCCCTATGCCTCATCTGCATATACATCTTTGGTAGATCCCAGGACCATGCCACAAACACCAGGTTCCAGTGATGAGTTGGGCTTATTAGCACATGGATCCCTTGTACAGGTGTATCTGGAGTATAAACTTGCATACTGAGCAGTGCTGAGCTGTGGGGTCACCATGACTTTAAATACTGTTGACTCTGGTGGGACCCAGTGAACTATATAGTAAACCATGAGCATTTTTGGTTTTGGACTAATATCATGCATAGTTTGTACTTGCTCTAGGCAGGTACTAAAGTGATGCTTAAAAGTGTGTTTATGGAGTCTGTGCCCTAAAACTTGCAGCAGTTTCAAAGAGGTAAACATATATCAATTCTGGATAAGCTAAGTCTATGGGTACTACATAGAAATTGCTATGGCTATGTTTATTTCAAGGTTAACATTTTCAAATTTATACCTTACTTCTATGTGCTCAAGGAGAACAGGGTCCGACAGTAAGGATGGGGAGGGGGCAGAAGGAGGAAGGCGGGTGGGGGCAGAGGGCAAAGAAGCTACCAGACTTGCTAGGTTTGTCAACTTCCCACTGCTATAGTAGGGAAGATATAAATTCAAGACAAACCTCTAATAGTTAGATTCTATGCCTGGAAAATTATATCAAATTGATACATTTTCCACATGTAGAATACAATTATTGCAGGGCTGTCTTATAATCAGGGTCATCTTATATTTGAGCAAATATGGCATCAGACCTCACATACATAGTGAGATGAGTATTGGTAACATTCATGTAGGAGACATAATGCAAAGTTTTCGTGTAAGGGGGTTGGTGGAACAAAAACACCAAAAAAACCCAGCAACCTCCAGCTTAAGGAGTAGGAGTAAAAGGTGCTTTAAGCTTTCTCAGCTGCTCTTGAATCCTGAGATGCTGAAAAGAGGAACAGCATAAGGCTATATATACAAGTGCTGACCATGTACCTGGGGAATTCCCTCAAGGCCGGCTGTATGCTAATAAAGTAGAGTAATAGGGGCTTGAAGAATTGAAAATGTTGCCTTTAAGCCACAGATAGCATTTACTTAACTTGTTTAAACATCATGGCGAATTTAATCCTGCAATAATCCTTGGCTTCCTGCAGTCTAGAGTCCAGCCTTCCAAAATGCCTTCCAGGCATTCTAGAATACTTAGCATTATCCTGGTACAGATGTGTAGGAAGAGGAAGATGGCAGAAAGAGCTCCTTGCATAATTTTTCTTTGCAGTACTGGTATTCAGCTATGTTGCTGTATGAGACACCCTAAAGTCATGAGGATAGAGCACTGCTTGCCTGTCAGCACACGGCAGTAGAGAACACATACAGTGCCTCCTTGAAGTGTCACATCAACTTTGACGAGTGCTTCCCAATGCTCCTAAAGGCATTCTGGAGGAGTCAGAAGGCACAGAAGGGCTGTTGCTGGTCAGACTACTTGAGTACACATGTTCTTAGAATCATATAGAATAATAGACAATTAGGGTTGGAAGGAGTCACAGGGTGGGGTCCCTAGGGACGGCCACGATGCCCCGAGAGCCCTGTGACTTTGCTAGCTTCACCCTGTGGGCGCCTTCTATTCTTGCATGTCACGTCTTGATGGTTAAGATAATAGCTGGTAGATAGGAAGCCTGCCCTCGAGGTGCTATGCAGTCATAGTCTTGGTAGAGCCTACTACATTGTGTGGGTTCTTAGACCCCTTGCTGGGGCCCTCTCTAAGCAAGTGCCTCTCAGGACACCCCAAGCCTTATGGGCTATATGCAGAATTCCAAAGCCATTGCTTTATTACACCCCATACCTCACAGATGGTATGTAGACATTGTCTCTCATGATGAGACCTCAGTTTAGTTCAGCCTCAGTAACTACATCCTCTGGCACTAGGGTCTCCTCACCCCCTGTTGCTGCACCCTCTGGTGCTGGTCACTGCACAGTAGTGTGACCCAATGAGACCTCCTCCTCCCCAAAAGCCTCAGCCGGGTCCACCAGATTAAAAGCAACAACATAAATATGAGCCCCTGGGCTATAACACAACAGCAACCATAACCCAAGATACTTTAATCTCACCAGCAGCAGCACAGGCACCCAGGTATCTCTGTGAAAATTTTCTGTACAAATTCCAGTCCCCCTGGCAGCTGCCAGGGACCTAACTACCTTCAGTCCTAGCCCTGGTGTTTATATGGGCCCAGGGCCCTGCCTTCTTCCAGTCAGCTGACTGGGTGCAGGTGCAGGGTAATGTCCTCATTAGCCTGCCATGGTAACCTGCACCTGTGGGGTTTCTGCCTGGCTCCTAGGGCCCTCTCTCTAGGCAGTTTCTGCCCTTAAAGGAGCAGGTACCTTAGTGCCCTGTGACAGAAGGGACCTCAGGAGGTCATCTAGTCCAACCCCATGCTCCAAGCAGGATGAGCCCCAACTACAGCATCCCAGCCAGGGCTTTGTCAAACCAGGCCTTAAAAACCTCCAAGGATGAAGATTCTGCCACCTCTCTAGGTAACCTGTTCCAGTGTGTAGTGGAGTACTAGGGTGCTCGCTACTAGTAATGGCGATGCGGGCTTGGCTGCCAATCAATAGGGCAGCACAGCCCGGGGTTGCCTAAGTAACTCAGTGGGTCAGCTGACTGCCAGGGGGCCAGGCCTGGCCTATATAAACACACAAGGCTGAGGCAGTTCCCCTCTGGTAGCCTGAGTGGCAGGAGCTCTGCTGAGGAGCAGTGTGGAGTAGGCTTAGAGCTGAGCAGCTGGAGTGTTGGCATGCGAATACAGGGTGAAGAGGGTCTGATAGGGATATGATGGAAGGTTAGCCAGGTTGGCTCAAGGTTTATGTTACAGCTGAGAGGCTCTGTGTTCTGTTGTGGTGTTGGGAGTTATTGTAGCCCCAGAGGGGAGGCTTTGGTTTTGTTTGGTTATTGTTATTACATCACTGGAGGGCTGGGTGAGGCTGTACAGGTGAAAGAGGCCTCAGTAGGAGCTCCCCTGTAAGGTGGGGGTGCTCCCAGCGCGGTAGAAAGTGCTGTGTGGGGTGTCCCGACCCCAACCTCAGTGGGGTGACTATCAGGATAAGTAGCGCGGTAGAGAGTGCTGTGTGGGGTGTCCTGACCCCAACCCCAGTGGGGTGACTATTGGGATAAGTAGCGCGGTAGAGAGTGCTGTGTGGGGGGTCCTGACCTAAACCCCAGTGGGGTAACCAACCACGGGAAGTGCGGGCGACAAAACCCCAGTGGGGTAACCAACTGCGGGAAGTGCAGATGATGAAACCCCCGTGTGGGTGAGAGCACGTGAGCGTGGGGAGACAGGCCCAGTGGGGCGCTGCCTCTACATGAGAAGCCCCCGCGGGGGCATACCTGTTGAGAAGCCCCCGCGGGGGCATACCTGTTGAGAAGCCCCCGCGGGGGCATACCTGTTGAGAAGCCCCCGCGGGGGCATACCTGTTGAGAAGCCCCCGCGGGGGCATACCTGTTGAGAAGCCCCCGCGGGGGCATACCTGTTGAGAAGCCCCCGCGGGGGCATACCTGTTGAGAAGCCCCCGCGGGGGCATACCTGTTGAGAAGCCCCCGCGGGGGCATACCTGTTGAGAAGCCCCCGCGGGGGCATACCTGTTGAGAAGCCCCCGCGGGGGCATACCTGTTGAGAAGCCCCCGCGGGGGCATACCTGTTGAGAAGCCCCCGCGGGGGCATACCTGTTGAGAAGCCCCCGCGGGGGCATACCTGTTGAGAAGCCCCCGCGGGGGCATACCTGTTGAGAAGCCCCCGCGGGGGCATACCTGTTGAGAAGCCCCCGCGGGGGCATACCTGTTGAGAAGCCCCCGCGGGGGCATACCTGTTGAGAAGCCCCCGCGGGGGCATACCTGTTGAGAAGCCCCCGCGGGGTGAGCTTAGCAAGAAACTTAAAGGAGCCAGCTTAGGGGCTGGCCTGAGTGGGCCAGCGAATACAAGGGAACCGGCAAAAGGGCACGAGTTGTGTGACAAGCTCGGGAGCACCAGTAAGGGTGCTGGTTGCGTGACAAGCCCAGGGGCGTTAGCCAGGACACCGGTTGAGTGACAAGGCCAGGGTGCCTACGGGAGGCGCCAGTCGTGTGGCGAGCCCAAGGCCAGAGGGCCTACGGGAGGCGCTAGTTGTGTGACAAGCCCAGAGCGCCAGTCAGGACACGGAAAGCAAACTGACCAGTCAACGTCTGGGACATCTGCGAGGCTTGGGGCGTGCTAAAGGGGAGGGTGGAGGCATGCATAGCCTATAAGGCTGGGATGCACGGGGTCACTCCTTAAGGGATATGGGTCCGTATGACCAGAGCACCATGTCATAGGAAACAGTAAGGCAGCCTCCCTTAAAGACATATGACAGCAAGATGTGGCGGGCGAGATAGAGGGTGCTAAACAATTAACTTGGCACGGTAGGGGGCGCTAGGGAGATCACGGCCGCTCCCAGGGCCCACCCCATGACACAGTGCTTTTTCCAATGTGGGTCACAGCCAGACTTAGAAAAAGGGTCCTAGTAACTCGTAAATATAACCACATGTAGCATTTATATAATACTTCAGATACTCAAGGCACCACATAGATATAAATAATTAACAATTCTTGGGGAAGTTGGATATGTGGTGTTAGTCCCATTTTAAAATGAAATGTAAAGGTGAAATGTAATGCCAAGGCTGCACTGTGAATCGGCAGCAAAATCTGGGATGATTTTCATGGTTTCACTGTAGTCAATAGTGAACGTTTGTCCCCATCACAAAACTGTACAAACTGTACAAACAGTGGAGTTTGCTTCAGAGGCCAAAGACTCAATGATCAGATTTGATGCAAATTGGTTTGAGCTACTACTGCAGGTCTGTACAGAGAAATTTTCACAGGTGATGTGGCAGGGATAAGGTAAATTAAACTGACTTTGAACCAGACTCCTTAACCATTTTACATTAATCTCTGAATATAGTTTCTTGTAGAATTGACTTAACTGCAGGATAGAGTGGACAGATGAAACTGTTACAGCCAATCCAGCTGAACTGTGGGAAGTCCTTTCCTTTTCAGTCAGTATAATTGTTTCATTTGTCCATACCCTGACTGTTGACTTGACCTGTCAAGTTCAACTACTGATATCTGCAGGTGAGGGAAGATTTAGACCCTGCACTCAATCATACAACATATTCATTACTTATTCTACCCAGGGTCATGGTGACAGCACTACAATATAACACAAGATATATTATAAATCAAATTGATGAGCTGATTACTCACTTCAGATTTACTCATAGCTTAAAGGTTGTAGATCTGATAGTGGCTAAGAACTGATAGTATTCACTTTTCAACAGAATGTATTCACTGACACATTGGGATAATTGTTGAGAAATATTAAGTACCACAATTTCTCTGGAACAGAAAGCTCTGTCCATTCCTTTGTTTATTCTTGGTGGTCTCTATCCATCCATTAGGACAAGATCTGACTAATACTGGCAGTGTAGCTGTTCAAATACCTCCATTTCTAGCCAGCAGTTCACTCTAAATTATCTTATTTCAGCATATAGTTTAATAATTTTGCCTGGTAAGTGGTACTATCTGTAATATTTTCCAGGAGCAAGCATGCTTTTATTTGGGCAACAGGCACGTTACCATATCCACGTCACTTGGGGCTATGTCTCCTTTCGATCCTGTGCTTCTTAGATGTTTGACACACTGGTGATTGCCCTTCAAAATATGGGAATCTCTCTAAAGGTCTGACATCATGGGATTTCTTCTTTTCCCCATCTTAAGTGATGACACAAGACAGGTGAGAGTCTGGTAAGGTTCTTTGAAGTTCTATATCTCTTAACCTTTGGTTACTGAACTATAAGAACAGTTTGAAATTGTATTTTGTGTTTAAGATATGCATACATACCCAAGTATTCTGACCATTTGAAAATGTCTGAACTAGAGGAGCCAAATTCAGCTTTGGTGTAAATGAGTGCAACTATGTTGATTTCTTTGGCCTTATGGTATGTTTGCTTATGCCAGCGATGAATTTGGGCTAGGGAATATTTGAATGATGAGGCAGTTTATGATATATAAAAGGTTAAGTTATGCCAATATCTTACTCTTACAGCTTTGGAAAAACAAACTGTTCCCTATAATAAAGAATATTTACTGCACTAATGAGTGCAATAAAGCACATAATCACTCATTTTGTGCTATATAAACATTGCAAACCATCTTTCAGACCTTTTGATTTTCAGGAGATAATCCTGGACAATACTTTGAAGATCAGAGGGATAGGAAATAAGAAGCTGTGACAAGCTGGCAGTATTTGCCTGAAACACCACACTCTGTTAGCAGGTGTTATGCTGCTGGGAAATTGTTGCATGGGTTTTGCTAACTCACTGAGCAGGTGGCTTGTTATAAAAGTGGAGGCTGTTGCTCTCTGGAGCAAAAAATATCTCAGCTGAGAAGTCTGATATTAAGAACCTTTGGAGAGGTAAAGTCTAGGGGAAGGCTTATTTTATTGGTAATGTTTTTATTAATAATGGCAGCCCCTAGGAAAGGGACACTTTTTTACTCTACTAAGTGTGCAGATTTGTTTTAGAGCTGGTTGGAAAATGTGCTTGCTCTCAGAAGTGCAATACTTTCAGAGCTGTTTTGCAAATAGGAGTAGGGTGTGCTTGTGCAGCAGCTAAATTTCACATTATGTAACTATAGCCTCAGGTAGAGTTTTTTTCTCTTAAAGTTATATATAGGACAGAACCCTTTTGGTGTGTCCACACGTGCAAACACGTGCACTTGCAGCAGTTCAAATAGAAGCAGTGAAAATGTGAGCTGGGGCTTTTTGTCCCAGTGGATGTGCTTGGACATGCACTTTGTTGCGGTGCAAATTGTGCCACTTGGGGCAAAATAACCCTGCCTGGCTCCTCCTCGATCTGCAGCCAGGGGGAGCTAGTGCCTGGGGCCAACAACTGTGCTGTCCTCAGCAGTATAAAAAGCTGCCCTGTCCTGGCCCCATCAGTACAAAAAGCTGCCCTGGCAAGCAGCTCAGGGCTACTTGCTCTTAGGAGCTCCTGGGGCCCAGCCAATTGGTATCTGGGGACACTACCCCTTGTACCAGCTGGATTGCTGCAGCAGCATCCCAAATCCACTTTTAAAAATACCCCAAAATCCATGTTCTTCCACAATTAAAAC
>NW_017728993.1:34485163-34486046 GCF_001723915.1 Gavialis gangeticus | reverse complement strand
GCCCCAACTCCCCCCCTGGAGGGCCACAGCCCCTATCCCCCACAGGGCCCCAGTTCCCCCCTGGATGGCCACAGCCCTCTCACACAGGGTCCCAGGCACCCTGCAGGGCCACAATGCCTCCTTGCACAGGGTCTCGGGTACCCTGCAGGGCCCATAACTTACTTTCTGCAACAGCAGTGGAAGTGCAGTGCTCCGAGCCCGCTGCTGCCAGCTCCCAGATCTCGGGGACTACATGCCAAGCTCAGCCGGGTCCTGCCAGCCCTGGGGCTGCTGTGCTGCCCAGCCAAGTTGGTCCCATGGTGGCAGGACTGGGTGTGGCATTCAGGGACAGTGTGCTGAACCCAGCCAGGTCCTGCCGGCCCTGGGGCTGCTCATGCTGCCTGGCTGGTCTGGTCCCGTGGTGTGTGGTCCCTGTGCACCGCAGGACCAGCCCAGATGGGCAGCACGAGTGGCCCCAGAGCTGGCAGGACCCAGCTGGGCTTGGCGTGCTGTCTGTGTGCCATGCCGGGTCCTGCTGCCATGGGACCAGCCCGGCCAGGCAGCATGCATAGCACGAGGGCGAGCGGGACCTAGCTAGGCTTGGCATGCAGTCCCCGCATGTTGCGGCAGGTCCTGCCTCCAGTGGCAGTATTGCCTGCCCCATTGTGCCTGCAGGGAGGTGGCACGCGGCAGGACCTGGCCCAGCCTGGTGCAGCTCGCTAGTCCAGTTTTGCACTGGAGCGGGTTGTACAGCTCCAGGAGATGCAGTGTGCACCTCCTGGAGCCATGTGACCCACTCTGGTGCAAAGCCGGACTAGCGAGCCATGCTGAGCTGGGCCGGGTCCCACCACATGTTGCCAGCTTTGCTGCGGCTGCTCCAGCCCTCCCCTTCCACACAGGCTAC
>NW_017728993.1:34472400-34484968 GCF_001723915.1 Gavialis gangeticus | reverse complement strand
CCCCACACTCCCTTGACATCTGCCTCCACTCCCCATAGCCCCCAACAGCCCCGTCCACTCCTTACACCCCCTCGACATCTCCCTGCCACTCCTCACACCCAGTCACTCCCACCCACACCCATAACCCCCCCTACTGCATGTCCCTAACTTTTGACAGCTCCGGGGCAACAGGAGCACTACGGAGACACACTCTGGCCATAAACCAGAGCATGTCTCCTGGAGGACTGATTCCTGTGCTTACGCTGCTGTTCTGTGGAGCAATTTTTTTTGACCATCTGATTTTTTTTTCATTCCTGCACGTGCCTCTTGCAGCATCTCAAAGGTGTTTGAGATGCTGCAAGAGGTATGTGTGTGCTCATCTGGACAGGCCCTATTATGGTTTCTAAGACGTGACCCATCATTGAGGGTGGTATAAAGCTTGACTTGACCTAGCAATACCTCATGGAAACGATGTATAACCTGAGGTCTCTTTCAGATAACATGGTTCAGTAGTTAGGGCACCAGACAAGGAAACAGGAGAAATGGGTTCTCATTTTTTGAGTATTGTTTTTATGACCTTAAACAAATCACTTAATTTTTTTGTACTTAATTTTTCCTTGTTTGTAAAGTGGAGATAAGGATACTTATCACTTGTAGTTAAGCACTTTGACACCTATGATTGATCATACCTATTTAGGGAGTGTATCATGAGTAGCAGGGTGGAGCCTGGGAAACTCTGGATGTATATGAAACAGCTTTAGTGCACCTGGTCCCTGATCCTTTGTTCTCCTAACATTTTTGTACATAGGCACTAAATAGCCCTTATGCTATAAAAGGTATCCTTGAGTGAAGATTTTATTTATAGTAGCAATTTTGTACACACAGCTGTTGCTTCAAAGGAATTGGTGTACAGCATACTAAAACTAACAAACAAACAAAAATCTTTATTTCCCACTCCTAATCAGGCACACGGGCCTTTAATATCATGTTTTGGTTTGTTAACAATGTCAAGCTTGACATTTGAAATAGAAAGTGCACTAAGTGAAATCCACTGTCTGAAGTTTATCAGAACAACTGTTTCAAAATAAGAATAGGTTTCTTGAATGTTGGTCCCTGCTGTGTTGTCAGTACAGATGGAGATCAGGGAGAGCACAAATATAACTGCATTAATTAACCTAACTTGCATCGTATTTTGAAATTTCATTTTCTCCAAAGTTTGGAGATAAGTGTGGAGCTGCATCTCTATTTTCTAAAGGAAGGATGCTTTTATGACAAATTAAATCCTTAGTATTCAGATGATGTTAATCCTACAGGGTATGTCAGTGGTACAAAGCAATGTCCTGCTAGCCCTTTCCTCCCTAGCTCTAAAATGGGAAGCAGAATTGCCACACTAGTGAAGCCTGCTGTAAAGTATTTATTAGCCCATGTGCTATACTGCTTAATGTGGTTCTGCATTTAGAGCATGCAGTGCTATTGATGCTATACACACAGCCGATGACCCTTTAAATGATCTCAGACAAGTTCATTTACTTTGTCTGAACCTCAACTTCCTTATTGATAAAATATATTTCTTAAAGTGACTTTGTGAAGTTTAATTCACTAATACCTGTGAAGCACTTTGATACCTTTTAGAAGATACTATATACACAGTATCTGTAATGAACGCCTTGATCATATTCATCTAGAAATCAAACCCAAGTTTGCTTTCATCTACTAAACCAGAAAAGGTTTTAAAAAAACCCATTTGGTCTTAACCAAGTGTTAGGTAATCATTCTTACTGGAGACTTACAATTTCTTTGACATTAATAGTTCCAATTGACCTTGAATCGCAATATACTGAATATCACTATATTTTCCCAGTACAGAACAATGGATTTGCCTGAAATTAATGCTAAGTGTACTTGCAGGTTTTTGTTTTTTGAAATGTAACAACATGCTTGATACACCTGCAAAGTACTCTGTGCCTTCTAGAAAATGCTCAGAAATCTCAATTTTCACTGAATTTAATGGGGTTTGGAAGCTGATCAGCACCTCAGATAAGGCACTTAAACTTCCATCATGATGAATCTGCCTTACTTCCCTGTTTCTGCAGCTAAAAATGAGGATGCATGTTTTGGAATGAGAAACTTTCCCATCCATTTTCTCTCTCTCTCTCTCTCTGTGCGCGCGCGATGAAGTGGTGAGCTATACGCATTAAATAAGATGTTAAAAGCTAATTCTAAAAGGTAGTATTTTTTTCTTTCCTACAATACTATTGGATTTTATTTATTGGATTAGAAATACATAATTGAAGACAGACTGCATTCACTTTAGTCACGAGACTATCAACTTAAATTTTGATAATATCGCTGGTATCTTATTCAATGCTCAATTGCACACCTCTTACTCGGGGAATACTCTTGACTTTAATTGATTTTGGTTCCTAGCTTTTGCTTTACTAAAAAATACAAGATCATTATTGTTACTCAATATTTTTATAAAGTGTTATAAAAAAATGTGTTTGTATACAGCATGAAGATGACATTTTGAAAGGAGAATAAATACAAGGAAAGAAATCCTAGCCCCATCAAAGTCAATGGTAAGACTTCTATTAACTTCAGTGGAATAATCTACCATCTGTACACTGACATTCCAGCCTCTCTAACTGTGGATGTCTTGTGACGGGTTAGCTGGTGGTGATTTGGCTTGGGTTTTGAAAGGGTAAAAAATGATTGGAGGGCTTGGGATTCCCTTTCCTCACCAATCAGGCCCCAGAGACTCACCCTCCAGGTCCCTTGATTGGCCCCTTGGGTCACCTGGATGGGGATAAAAGTGGCAGTGCAGCTGACTAAGAGGAGACCTGCAAGGGCCAATGAGGAAGGAGTTTTCAAGAGCTGGCAAGAGCTGGGCCAGTGGGGTGGGAGCAGTTGTCCCAGAAGAACCTGAAGGAATGGGACCTGCAGGCAGTGCAGCATGGTTGGCAGGAGAGGCTTCCTGCTGGACTCCAGGATCGCCAACAAGAGGCTGCTGCTAGCAGGAGAGGTCCCCTGCCTGGCTCCAGCAGAAAGCTGTGCAGTGACCTGAGAGGCTCCCAGCTCCACTTCCAGTTTCTCCAGCAAGAGGCAGGTAGCTCAACGTGAGGCAGGGGCTTCCAGAAGGTCAGAAGCCCCAGCAGCCTATAACAGATATAGTACTGGTGGTGGTGTGGGAGAGTTTCTTACAGCCATGTAGGAGATCTAAGTTCAAGTCCTAGCTAGGTCAAGTAGGGATGAGTGAAGCAACAGGGGAGAAACTCTTGCTGGAGTGGAGGGGCATCACTGTATTTTCCCCCTCAAGGTTCCTGCACCCTATCTCTCTTGTTATTTGGCATTTTGTATTTTGTGTATTTTATATTTTGGCAATCAGTATTGTTTATCGTGTTGTTTGCATTTTATATTTTGCTAAACCTGTCTCTGGTTAACTAGATGAATATGTCTATGAATGTGAATGCCTAACCTTTATTGAATCCCATCCCCTTGGTATTGTAGGGTCCCTTATATCCCCTGGTTTATATTTGTTATGTTCCCACCGCTGTTCAGGGGGAAGGAGGGTCCCTACACCTCCCACAGCGCTTGTGCACCTGCTCGGATCCTTTCAATTGGAGAGGGGGTACATCTTGGAATACCACTTGGGTTACATCTTGTGATAATCTGATAAACATTTGTGATTTATCATCAAAACACTTATTCATTTTATAAAGGAAAAAATAAGAAACAAAGCTGTCAAAGCTACATTTCTTCTTTCCAGTTCCTCTTAGTGCAATGCCTCAGGTGTTAAATCTTGTAGCTACCTGTCGTGGGATGTAATTCCATAATTCTTCAGCTCTCAGACCAAGTCCTGAACTAGAGCAATGTGTGTATTCACTGTGATTATGATTACTCAGTAAGTCTGATCAGGGATGATTATAGGGACCAAAAAGCAAAGTACTGTTTATTTTAACAAGAGAGAAACATTTAGAGTAAAACAATTTTAAAGAACAAAAAGTCTGCAGGCAAAGGTTTCCTAAAACCTTGCAATCCTCTAATGTGCAGAAGTAAATATGCAGGATTAATGTCTTTGGATTGGTTCCTCTGAATAACTAGCCTCATCTCCCAAGAGTCTTTTCTGGTTTAAAAAAAAAAAAAAAAGTCTTTTTGATCATTTTGTATCCAAGAATGGCATAGTCTCTTAACAACCCTTAACTGTTAACTGAGAAGTGGCTTACCTTGAGCCCTTTTTCTTTTATTTACCTTATGGCTTCTATATTAAAAACAAATGCAATGAACATCCTAATAAATGGGTCAAAACACAGTATTTATAAACTTCCATCACAGAAATGTCTGAGGCCATATAAGAATTTTGTGATAGAACCAGGAGCAGAATCCATGTTTCCAGAATCCTAAAACATCAAATCTATTTTCTCTGATTTATACAGTATTCTCACTTTATAAATATGCTTAAACACACATAAAAATCTTTAATGAACAATATTTAAGGTTGCTAAGAGAAGATAAAAGCAAATTCAACCCCTGCCTCTCCCTACACACAGAAATTAAATATCTGTACATTTCATGTTAACATACAAAAAGATACTTCCAGAGCAGACTGCCCCTGATCTACAAGATAGAATTTAGGTGCCCATGTCCAAAAGTACTTGTCCCAGGGGAACACAAACGGAGGCTTTGGAGTACCCTCTCACGGCGGGACCCGAGGCAGGGCCAAGCCGCCTGAAGAAAGAAACAAAAATCCCTGAAGAGAGGGCCCACTTACCTTTTTCAGGAAAAGCCCTTCTGTGCTGAGAAGGGTTGCTGGCACAGTTCATCAGGCGCTTTGATTTCCGTCGTCATAAACCACCACCTGGCTGATTTAAAAGCTGGTGGCAGGGAAATGAAGACGGGGGCAACAAAGCTGGAACCAGAAGGCGAAGCTGCTCCCTGGGCTGCACGGCGGCAGGGTTGTCAGCTCGGCAGGAAGCCAGACAGGGACCCACAGGAAGGGTCCTGGCTCCTCTAAACAGGAATATCCACCTGGCTCAGCAGGGCAGTCGGGTCAAGGAGGACAGCGTTGGGGGATCCTGAGGACCACAGGCGCCAGATCCGTGAGTGAGGTGGGCTGAGGCCCATACCCCAACTACTCTTTTCTTCTATCATTTGGAGGGCACACAGAGCCCAGATGGGGGAAGGCATCTCCAAGTGTCCCCTGGGGCAAGAGGGAAAGCAGAGTCATCACCGCGGATTGCAACACCTCAAAGGGGAGAGCAGACGCTGAGGTGAGGATGGTCCCACACCCCAGTCACCAGGGGTAAAGGGGCATCAAGGGATGGGCAAGAAGGGACAAGAGCTGGAGGAAACACCAAGGGGACAGGTCAATGGTCCATCATCTGGTTGTCCTGAGGGCTGGCACATGGGTGGGATGTAGGGGAGGTGGAGCCCCAAGAACGCCCACAAAGGGCAGTGCCTGGAAGGCAAGAATCCACAAGGGGGAGCTCCACCACTGAAGAAAGAAGATCAAGTCATGGCAGGAGAGTGTCGGGACCTCTCTCAGGGGTGAATGCAACCCAATGCACAAGTCCTGGGGACACACGCCACGGACAGAGCCGGGCGTACGCTCTAAGGTTGCTAGAGAGAGCCTATACAAGACCAGATGGGTGCAGTACTATCCTCAAAATCTTTGCCTTATGTTGTAAACTAGGGGATGGCAACCTTTTGCCTGTGGGGGCTGGAACTTGCAACCCAGCTGTGGCCCTGGGCTAAAAGTCCCTTCCCCTCCTGGAGTAGCCAGCTCACTTGCACTTTCCCTTGCTGTAGACATGGTAGAAAAGCAGGATCTGCAGGATAGGGAAATGCTGTGGATGGGATGGGAAGCACAATGCAGCTTCATGCAACCAATCCTACATGGATTAGACATGGGAGGGACCTCTTTGCAGGCTGGATCTGGCCTGAGGGCTGTAGGTTGCCAGCCTGTTATAGGCATCGAATACACCTGTGTTTTTGCCAGTAACATTTCCTAGAAGCCTAGATTTCTACTTTGTGTGTACCCAGAACTGCCTCTGCTGTGGTAGGGCTCAGTACTTATCTCTTATAAATCCTTTAGGAACCCTCAAACTAGATATTCCAGCACTTGTTTCTCTATAAAGGCCTGAGTCACTATGTATGGTTAGGGCACACCCAATCACATTCCTACAGGATTGATCTAGCACAGGGGCAACATGTAGGTTGTGCATGTGCACCCTGAGTGTGGCAGTGCACCCCCTACAAGGCACTGCTGACACTGCCGGCAGTACCTGTAGGTGGTCACCGCTTGCTGCCCCGATGCCGACACCGCTGACGGTGTCTGTGGGTGGTCTGCGATTGCTACTGGCTGCTGCTGCTGCTGGTGGCATCTGCGCATGGTCGCCGACCTCTGGTTCACGCTTGCCACACCCCCTCCCACTGCCGACAGCACTGGTGACATCTGTGGGAGCTCCCCACTTACCGCCGTCACCATGCTTCCACTGCCACTATGCCAGATGCCAAGGGCACGCATTGTTCGTGACTTAGCAAATTGTAGGGTCACTTTCATCCAAAAATACAGGCCTGGGTTTGTGGTGCTGCCACCTCCCCTTTTGTTCAATAGCTCGGGGTCAGAGCATTTTGCTAAGATGTGGGAGACCTGGTAAAATACCTTTATCAGCCAGATTGGTTCAAATGCTCCTGTTTTTACTTCTTAAGAGTGTGTCCTAGTCATCAATAACTACAGCTTTGTTGGGCCAGAAAGAGGGAACATAGATTAGTGGCTTAAAACTGTGAGAGGGAAAAACCCCCCCTGTTTTTAAAGCTATTTTCCCAGGTTTCCCTATGCATTTTGTCCCGTGTGTGGGACACGGAGTGGGGACTGGCCATCCATGTTTACAAACGGGTCCTGGTACAAAAAAGGTTGAGAGCTGCTGTCCTAGCAGATCCCCCGTCCAGTGCTCCTTGGTAGCCATGAACGAGGTGTGCCCCGGGGGGCGAGAGGGGCACAGCAGCAGCAGCGATAAGTGGGGGAGCTGTTGGCGGTGTGGGACATGCACTGAGTGCAGACCAACAGTTGGTGACCACTGGCAGCTGCCACCGGCAGTGTTGGCAGAGGCCAGCAGGGACTGTGGACTGCCCACAGACACCGCGGGGGTGGTGAGTGGCAACCACTGGCAGCGCCTTTTTGCAGGGGGTGCACCGTCACGCTGGGGGGGGTGCAGGTGCACCCCCTACGCGAGGCCCCACACGAGCAGGCCCTGCTGTCCCTTGCACCTCGCGCTCCCCAGCCCTAGAGGCTCCAGCTCGAGCACGTGGCCCCGGCGCCTTCTACCTCCCCCCGAGGCTTCGGGTCGCGTCGGGGGCGGGTTTCTCTCCCTCCCTGGTGCGGCCGGCATCCGGCCGCAGCCGCAGCCCTGCTCCCGCCCTGGCTCCGGGGGCCTCCCTGGCAACGGCCGGGGCGAGGCGAGGCGGGGCCGAGCGCGGCCGTTGCCAGGTCTGTGTTTGCGTTCCAGGGCCACGGGGCCGCCACGTGCCTCCGGCCCCGGCCGCCCCCCAGGCGGGAGTGGTTGGTTCCGGCCCCGCCGCCGCCTCTCCAGTGGCCGGGCCGGGCCGGGCCGGGGAGCTCGCGGGGCCCATGCTGTTGCCTGGGGCAGGCGCCCGGCGCCGGCTGTAGCGGGACGTCGCTGCCGGGGCGCAGGTAAGGCAGGGGCCGGGGATGCCCCACCTGACACGGCCCCTCCCTTTGGCGCGCAGCGTGATTCAGCACCGCTGCCCGGGGGCGGGGAGCCGGCGCCTCACGCCCCGTGTCTTGCTTCGTCCCCGCGGGGCCGGGTCGGGCTTTCCCGGCGCTTTGTGTACGCGGGGAAGGGCCCGGGCTCCCCTTCCTTCTGCTTCTCCATTGTCACCGCCTGGCAGCGGCGTGAGGAGCGGGCCGGCCGGGAGGCGAGGCTGAGGGACGAGGCCCCGGTGAGGGCCCATGGGTGCAGGGTGCGTGGCGGAGGTGCCTGAATGCTCGGTGCCGTTGGGAGAAGCGGGGCAAGGGGGCTGCTGGTGGATGGGCAGAACCGGCTCGTTTTTGCAGGGTGAAATGCAGGCAGCTTTCCTGAGGCTGGACGGGAGTGGCTCGGATGTTTGTGGGTTCTGTCTAGTGCTTGAGTAGGTCTCTGAAAGGAAAGAGACAGAGAGATGCTTCGGCAGTATGGTACTCAAGTCTAAAACAAATGAAATCCATGGAAGTGGAAGACAGGTTTGTTTGGTTTTGGTGTGTGTGTGCACGCTTGTGCTCTGCAGATGGACCAAAATCTGTCAGCTGTTCACCTTTTTTTTTTTTTTTTTAAACAAAAAAGTGAATCGTGCTATTTAAAACTGTACATTGAGCAATATGTTAAATAAAATGGTTGATGCAGGGGTTCAGATACATAGGGCTGGAGATCACCAAATATATATGAAATACCTTTTTTGTTGTTATTGTTTTTGTATTTTAATGGATTTGAAGAGTTAAAAATCAAAGCTGGATCTGGTTGCTTTGTATCGGAAAGAAAGCCTAATACTGTACTCCTTATCCACCAAAGCCTCTAGTAATTTTTATGTATCTGGACATCACTAATACGAGTGATAAAACAGAGAAGCATCATGTTGGAAAGGTTATCTTCCCACTTAGATGAGCAATATCGTTCATGTATTTAAGAGAAAAAGTTTGGATTCTAAAGAGTATATCAAAATGTACAGAAAAACTTTACCGCAGTAGCTGGTTTTTGCCTCCAACTTTGTATCCCTGCTTAATTTGCAGAATGTAAGTTTTATATGGGAATCAAAGTACCACTTCACAGACAAAAAGATTGTTATTCAGTCAAGATCTTTCTCAGACTGTACACAAGAATCCTGTCAGCAACCCCTTTGCATCATAACATATCCTTTGGAGCGATAGGATATTTTTAAGACAGTAGTTTGGTATGTACATATTTTCGTAACAGTAAATGAGACTTGATATGTACTTTAACACTTCTATCTTTAAGAAGAAATGTAGTCTCACTTGTAATTATGGTTTCTCTTAATAAGGATAGCAGCAATCCAAAAGAAACTGCTGAATTGCAAATCACTGTAGCATTTTGGAGTCAGTGACTAACTTGTGGATAAGAAACATTTTCCAAAGCCAAAGATACTAAATTGAAAACACAGATTAAACTGTAGACATATTTGAAGCAGTGAAATAGTGGATCAGTAAATTAACTTGTAATCAATTTGTCTAGCTGTCTATGTATCTAGTAGAAAATGTCTCTCTGTGTATGAATTTAGAGACATTATTTTTTACTAGATAGATAGATGTTTTAGTATAAATGGATTTTTTCCTTAGGTGGTTAGAATAGCATTTCCTGGTGATAGGGTAAGATGTAGTAAATAAACAGTGAAGATGAGAAGTGGCTCTTATCGTACTACTGCCTACTACTGAGTCTTATTACCTAACAGCAGTTTGTGGTAGGAGGGTGGAATCACAATTTCTTGTTAAATTTGAATCTGAATGCATAATTGTTGATTCAGTCTAGATTATACACGTTTTGAATCTTCTTGAATTGTGAATATTTGATTTGTTAGCTTTAGTGTTCAATAAAGAGAGACTTTCCATTTAATAGGTAATGCTGGACATATTAGCAGAAGTAACTTTCAAGAACTTTGTACTTGTAAAAATGTAAGGGATTGAGTTCATGTTTCATGTAAATTAATCTTTGGAATTAAGCAAATTCATGGTTTAGTAATCAGACTACCTTAACTCATCCTTAACAGAGCCACCAGCCTCCCTTTTGAAAATGTGTCCCAGAGGAATATTTAAAAAGGAAAGTTCAGATAGCCCAGAGTATGATCTAACTAATTATTACCTTCTTTGTTTAAATGCTGCAATTTCATGATTTGAGCCAGAAAGGTTGTCTGTGGAGATATGCGAGCTTTAGGCCTAATGATGTGTGGGTAATTGTTCTCAATGGAACATGTAGACCTGTTCTGTGAGCTGCTGATTATTTTCCAAAAGGTGTGTTGGGTACCATCAACAAACAAAGCCATCCTATTGACTTCATTGGGTTTTGGATTAGATGGTTAGTGAGGGATGAATTCTCTTCATCTGCTGTTTTGTTCAGTCTGGAATTTGTAAATAAGTCCGCATTTGTGTGTGTGTTTTCCCCTTCTTTGTGGATTGTGACAGTAAAGACCAGAATTGGCACAGGCACAGTACAATTAATAATAAGGCATTCTTATTGTAGTCAGTGCTGAAGTAAAGTTCTTTATTGGAGCTGGAGAAGGTAATATACATTTCTGTTTTTTCTCAGTGCAACAAGAGAAAAGATGAACAAATTTAGTTATCATATTCATGGATTTTTCACATTTTTAGCTATTAGGGTTCACAGGAATAACAGTTATAAATCCATACAATTCAAAAGCAAGGACTTTACAATCAATGGTATTAGTGTAAAAATATTTGCTCTGAAATTATAGATATATAAACAAAGTGTTTAATTTTACTATAATATTTTCTGTTTGGTATGGAAATTCTCTTACTTTAAAATAGCTTTAAAAGTGGGAATTAGGAAAGCAGAGATGGTAGTGAGGATTTAATCTGCTAATTTACTGAAATCTGTTAAGGTGGGTTCCTTACTTTGGTGATCTGACGAGAAGGGACTTCTTATTAGGTCTGCAAGAGGTTGAGAGACATGGAGAAATAAGTATGAGCAGGGATATTCTTTCTTCTTTTCCTGGAGGACTCCTGGAGCCCATGTGGTACGCCTTGTAATACAGGCTCCATATGGATAGGTATATCCAGTAGGGCTGTGCAAAACTTCACTAGGTGTTTTGTTTTGAAGCTGTTTCGAAGCGTTTCAAGCTCGAAACAGTGCAATTGAAACAAACCAAAAGGCTTCGAAACATCTTTGAAATGAAATGAGGGCACTCAAAACATTTAGAGTTTTGAAGCCGGGCTTACTTGGCTTCAGTGCCAGTCCCAGCTGGCAGTGGCAGCCTGTTTCATCCTGCATGCAGATCCAGGGGCCTGTGCCCCCCAGGAGGAGTCTGGCATAGCCCTGCAGCCCTCCCAGGAGTGTGGGCCCCTGGATCTGCGTGTGGGTTGGCAGCATGCTGTCGCTGCTGGCTGGGGCCAGCGGCAGCAGCAGTTTTCCCAGTGCTTGGCACAGGTTGCGCCCAGCGCCGGTCCCAGCCAGTAGCGGTAGCCTCCTGTCATCTGGCACGCAGATCCGGAGGCCCGTACCCCCAGGAGGAGTCCGGCATAGCCCTGCAGCGCTTTTGGGGGTGCAGGCCCCTGGATCTGTGCGCTAGATGACAGAAGGCTGCCACTGTCTGGGGCCAGTGGCAGCAGCAATCTTCCCAGGGCTGTGGGGTGGTGCCAGACTCCTTCTGGAGGTACGGGCCCCCGGATCTGCATGCCGGATGACAGGAGGCTGCCGCTGCCGGCTGGGACCAGCACTGGGAAGACTGCTGCTGCCACTGGGCCCAGGCAGCAGCGGCAGCCTGCTGTCGCCCAGCGCATAGATCCGGGGGCCTGCACTTCCAGGAGGGCTGTGGGGCTGTGCCGGACTCCTTCCGGGGGTGCAGGCACCTGCATCTGTGTGTTGGATCGCAGGAGGCTGCTGCCTGTGGCCAGTGGCTCCAGGCAGCAGCAGTCTTCCTAGCGCTGGGTGCAGGCTGTGCCCAGCACTGGTCCCCGGTGGCAGTGGTAGCCTCCTGTCATCTGCGCAGATCCAGGAGCCCACACCCCCAGAACAAGTCTGCCACAGCCCCACAGTCCTGCCAGGGGTGCAGGCCCCTGAATCTGTGCGCCGGATGACAGGAGGCTGCTGCTCCTGACAAGTGTCACGAGTTTTGCTTTGAACAGTTTGAGGTGCAGTTTCCCAGAAACCTCTGGACCTATCTCCTTGAAACTTGGCAGGTGTCATGCCTGCAGAAGGGGCTACTATCCCTGCAGTTTTCATCCAAAATCAGGCAAGAAATGACAAAGTTTTAGGCATTTTAATCATTCCCCCTTATAGCCTGTGGGCGAAATGTTGAAATGCGTTGAAATGGTGAAACCGTTTTGACGAAATGAAATGCATCAGTGCTTTGAAATGAAATGAAATGACAAAATAAAACACTGTCTCTTTGAAACAGTGAAATGTAAGTCGAAATGAAATGGTGCTGTTTTGCACAGCCTTTCAAAACTTAGGTTAGCTGAGGTCTTCCTCTTTTCAACTTTTTAAGGGCATAAACTTAATTTTGGGCCTCTATCCTGAAGGTTTTGGAATGTCAGGCTCCATTCTAATTTTGACTATCCATGAGTCTTAGGAAGCTTGTGAGAATTATGCCTGCTGAAAATGTTGGGCCCCCACTGCCATAGGAAATCATGAAACTTAGTTTCTTGCTGGAAGGATGCTCCTCAGCTTTTCCCCTTCAGAGATTAAGGAGCCTCCTTCAAGCTTCCAGGAGCCAATGTACCATTTTGATGTTTATCTTAATGATGATTGTAAAACTTATTAATATGTTAAAGTGGTTAACTGTTGGTTCTGCTGGTGTGGTGGGAGAGAAGTCCGTGTATCTAGAAAGAAGGGGGGTAAGGATGAGG
>NW_017728993.1:34469373-34472008 GCF_001723915.1 Gavialis gangeticus | reverse complement strand
CAGACCAAACAGAAGTTCACTGTTGGTTCCAGGTGGGAGGGGAATCTAGCTTCCTGTAACAATGGCCACAGCTGTCTGCCAGTGCTCGCTCTTTTCAGAATGGGAGAAGGGGAAGGCAGCAGAGGGAGTTTATTCTGGGGCTCCCCAGCTGGGTGGGTGACTTGAAGCCCCTGCACCTCAAGGGAGGGCTCCAATACATTTGTCCCACCATCCAGGAGTGGCTGAAAAATCCTCAGACTGAGCTCCTTCTGCTCCCTTTCCCCCCCTTCTATTCTGAAAACAGCGACAGGCTGGGAGCTCTGCAGACACAGGTTACAAAAGATACTATATTTTGAAATGTCTTTATCTAATACCTCATGCAATGAAGGACCAGATTTTCAACCAATAGAACATTTTTGAAGCTGTTTGCAGCTGTGCACTTCTGGTTTGTCACAGCTATTAACTACTTTCTGTGGCCTGATCGGGGGAAAATTGTCACTTCTGTCTGCACCCTAAGTTAGGGTCCCATCTAACTTGGGCAAACTAAGTTAGATAGGGTGGCCATTTTAAACACAATCTAACCTCCCCGGATGTCTGGATGCACCTGTTATAACAGTGAAGCAGTGGAATAGACTTTCTAGGGCAGTTGTGGAATCTCTGTCACCAGAGGTATTCAAGAAGGGGCTGGATAAGCATTGGTCAGGGATGATCTAGCAGTAGCTGTGCCTAAGTTCTGTATGTTTCTGAGCTTTGCTGCCTGCTACATGGAGCAGGGAAGGAGTTTTCCTCTCCTCTTGCTGATGCATGCATCAGTTGGTTTTTTTTTTCTGCCTTGTTCAGAAGCACTGGATGTTTTCTGCAGCTAAGGCTGAGGATTTTGACTGGGGTGTGCCAGTGCTTCTGCTAAAACCTTGAGGTTACTGGCTAGAGGGAGAGAGGGAAAGAGAAGGAGAAGTGGCAGCAGCAAGGACACAGCTTCTGGCTCCAGCACAACTCTGCAACAGCTGGAAGCTGCACCCATGCAGCAGCAGCAGCTGGGGAAGGCTAGGGGGATGAAGGCAAGAAGCACAGGCAGCAAGGGCCACCTGGAAGGTACTTGACCCTGGCACAGCTCCTCGCTGCTCGGCCCTGGTGCAGGTGGAGGCAAATCCCCGGGCTCTGCTGGCTGTCTGTTTCTGACCCCTGTTTTAAAGGAACAATTTAAGTCCTTATCGGAATGCTTACCTTTTAAAAACCTGCAGTGTTGACAGCTAAGTAGCTCAGTGTCTCTAGGATAAAGAAACTAAAGCTGATCTCTCATTCTTCTGTTTCAAAGACAATTTAAGTAATTTAATACTAAGTATGCATATTTCTTTAATAAATGCTGTATTTGAAATAGAAGCACTCTTGATGCGAGTTGTAGGTTTTGCCACGATGAACAGTCACTGACATTTGGGTATTTAATAAAGCCAGGTAAGCTCAAGCGTTAACAAAGAAAAAGAACATTTTAATTTGAAGCTTCTTTGTTGCTGTTTTTCTCCACAGCAAATGTCTTGGAAATTACCATTTCTGTTTTAGTTTTGAAGGAAATCCAGTAAGAGGTTTAACATGCATCAGTGCTGTGCCTAAATTTAAATTGGTAACTGATATTATTGATGTTAACTGATGGAAGAATAGAGTTGTACATAATAAAAAAAAGAAAAATTTAAACATGGTAGTGTTGGGGTGAGGTTGTAGCCAGGAGGGTCCAGACAAATGTGAGAGGCAAGGATTTTCTAGGTGGATACTTTATTGAACCAACTGCATAGCTGGGAGGGATAAGTCGTTCTTAAGAACCTGGCCTGAGGAAGGATACCTGGTATCCAAAAGCATATTCATATCCCTCCATACTATACAGTTGGTCTGATAATAGATTTCACCAACAAAAATCCTTGCCCGGCAGACTTTTTAAATGTGTAATTTACATTTTGATTTCACATTTTTGGTTTAACCTAACAGTCCTGTAGCATCCCAGTTCAGTTTCTTATCATGCTCTTAGTCTGAGTCTTTTACTTCCTGAGTCATTGAAATCCTTACTCCATTGAAATCAAAAAGATTTTTGCCATTAACTTCACTTGATCAACAATTTCACATCAAGAACTGGGAGTAGCTGCTAGGTAGAGATGCCATGGCTGCATTGTTAACTGATCCAGTTTGTGTTGGAAGGTGTGGTTGAAGTGTGAAGTGAAGGGTTCTGTATGCAATGTGAGAACTGGTGTGAAGATTTTTGATAACTCTTATTGTATAGTAGGCCTGTGCAAAGCGGCTAGTATTCGCTTGGGATTCGGCCCATTTGGGGGACAGTGATTTGATTCAGCGATTCGAATAACAGCCCTGAATTTGGCTGAATCTCTGAATCAAACAGCCCCCATCCCCTGGCTGCTCTCCCAGCCCCCCATAAGCACCGCCTGGTCCCAGCATCCTGGTGCTTTAAAAAAAAAAAAAAAAGAAAAAAAAACCCCACACTCATTGGCTCCTGCCAGGTGGGTGTGGGGGTGCCACGAGCCCCCAGAAGCCCTGATGGCTGCTGTAGCAACCGGTGAGTGCGGGCCTTTTTTTTTTTTTAAAGTGCTGGGATGTTGGGACCAGGCGGGGCAGCCATTGACAGGGCTGGGAGAGTAGCCAGGGGAAAGGGGGT
>NW_017728993.1:34468393-34469362 GCF_001723915.1 Gavialis gangeticus | reverse complement strand
GGGGAGGGAGCTTGGGATGGGGGCACTCTCTCCCCCACCCCCTAGGACCAGGGGCTATTTTTAGCCCCCAGATCCTCCCCACCCCTAGACTTACACCCCCTTCCTCCTGGCAAATCTACCTCCCCATTCCTTCTGCCCCTCCCCCCACCAGGGCTTACCTCCTTGGCTCCTGGAATTGGTGAACACAGATAAAACTGGCACAGGGAGTGGCTTTTGGGATCGGGGGGAGGGGGTCTTGGTGGACCTGTGCAGGGAGAAGACTGCCTGACCTGTGTGTGTGTGTGGGGGGGTTCCATCTGGGGTGTGGTGAAGTCCCAAGGGGCTAAAAAGAGCTCAGTGCCGAGGGAGTGGGGATAGAAAAAGTGCAGCTCAGGCTGGTGCTGGGCTGGGATGGGCTGGTGCTGGGCTGGATCTCCCCGATCCAACAGAAGTATGGGACAGTTAGATCAGTCTAAATATGGCTAGCCTGATATAAATTAGACTAACATTCTTGGAACTTCTATACTGTTTGCGCTTAGATTAACCTAACTTGGGATCCAAGGGTGCAGACAAGAGTGCAGCTCCCAACTGTAACTCAACAGTTTCTGTAAAGCATCTGAGTTATAACGTTATCCCAGACCAAACAGAAGTTCACTGTTGGTTCCAGGTGGGAGGGGAATCTAGCTTCCTGTAACAATGGCCACAGCTGTCTGCCAGTGCTCGCTCTTTTCAGAATGGGAGAAGGGGAAGGCAGCAGAGGGAGTTTATTCTGGGGCTCCCCAGCTGGGTGGGTGACTTGAAGCCCCTGCACCTCAAGGGAGGGCTCCAATACATTTGTCCCACCATCCAGGAGTGGCTGAAAAATCCTCAGACTGAGCTCCTTCTGCTCCCTTTCCCCCCCTTCTATTCTGAAAACAGCGACAGGCTGGGAGCTCTGCAGACACAGGTTACAAAAGATACTATATTTTGAAATGTCTTTATCTAATACCT
>NW_017728993.1:34436738-34467676 GCF_001723915.1 Gavialis gangeticus | reverse complement strand
GAGTAGCCAGGGGAAAGGGGGTGCTTAGGGGGGCTGGGGGAGCAGGCAGGGGATGGGGCCTGGTGGGGGTCCCCCCATGGTCCCCACACCCTCCTCCACCTACTTACTGGCACGGAGTCTGGGTCCAGCTCCCTGCAGCAGTGAGTGGAGACTGCCTGAATTGCTGAATCTCTGAATCTTCTCTGAAGCTTTTCTAAATCGATTAGGAGGCTTCAAATCAGTTTGGACCTTTCTATTGGTGTCCCAATTTGATTTGGATTTGGAGATTCAGCAACTGAAGCTTTGCACAACCCTGTGGTACAGTGCATGTGGCTGTCCCTGTTCTTCCTTTCTCTAGCAGGAATACTGTTTACTGTGGTTCTGAAAAGGTGTGGTCTAAAGGCTTGCTTTTTGTAAATGATTGGGAGCAAGTAATTTTTTTAAAAGTACTGTTATAATTTGGGAGAAGGGTGAGATGTCCTGTAGTTTTAGGTTTGACATGGCTGCATGTTGACCAAATTATTTTCATCCTTGCTTAGTAGTAAACAGCTAAATATATTCTTCTTCAGTTACATTTATTAATGTTTCCTTCCAACTTTATCCTTGGATTGACATGTGCTTGTTTTATTTTTAGCACCTGAAAACAAGCACAGTGATATCCCCATAGAATACAGTGAAAGAGTTGGAATATAGCATCAGAAAATGGAGCCTGAAGCCTATACAGAATTCATATAGTTTAAAATAGATGAATGTAGATAGCAATTGAAATCAGAAGAGGGAAACTGGATTGAAAGGGCAACAGGTTCTGAGACTAACTCACAGATGTAGGGAGAATTTTTCTTATTTGTTCTCAGCAGACTTTTCATGAACACATCAATATACACTGGAGCTGAGTGTTGCTGGTCTAATAAATAGCTTTAATTTTCCTTGTGGGATATGTTTACATCTTTCAAATTTGCCACCTTTTTGTGAATGTGTTATACAGTTCTCTTTTTTTAAATTCTGTTATGTTGTCCATATCAAAAAACATGTGATATGAGTTTTTCGGGGTAATTGTGAAAAATGTGTATTATGTCACCCAGAAAAAAATAGTCTGTTGGTTTTTTTGGCTTTGAAGGGTTACCAGGGAGTTGACTACCACCTCATTTAGAGCTGGCTCTGCAATAGCCAGGCATAGCAGTGCAGCTCTGCCCCCAGGGCAGCCACGTGATGCCCAGGACAGTGCTATCTCCTCCCATGTTGATTGGTCTTGGTGGTAGGATCAACCAGCACTGAAGCAAGACTCCACTTCTGCACTGCCCCCTCCCTTCCCCTCAAGGTGGTGTCCAAAGCTGCTACTGGCAACAGCTAAAGATGAGCCTTTTATGGGAGTCAAGTTAAGGATAGTCACCAGGGGAAGAAAATTGCAGGGTAGGAAGCAGCTCAAGGAAACGGGTGCAGAGAGAAGTGCCGCTCCCCACTGGAACTGTAACTTTGTAGGAAGGATTCTGAGTTGCAATGATCCCCCGGACCAAACAGAAATTCACTCTTGGTTCTGGGAGGAGGGGAATCCAGCTGCAGCCAGTTTCCTCTGGCAATCCCCCACCCTGTCTCTCAGCCTCCCAGAAGTTCCCCAGATGCAACCTGGAATAGTGGACCTGGGTTCTCCTACCAACCTCTACTAGTACATGGTAAAGTTTGCATGGAATATTATGACACCATCCTAGGAGGGAAGAGTGTACTAGGCTATCCAGCCAATGAGCAGCCCTGTCACCAAGTGGAGAGTAGTGATCAGTAATATAGAAGGGATAATTGAATCCTGAATTATTGTAGCTCTTGACAAAATTGACAGAAGATATTAGTAAGGAAAGACAGATATTGAACACAGGTCTAAAGCATGCCATTGAAATGAAAAAAAAAACTTCCATCATCAGCTTCATGACTGGGTGACTGAAAACAAGGATCAGTGTCCTATTTTATAATATTTTTCCAATAATCTTCTTTAGTGGTACTGTTGAGAAGAACATGCTTTTACATCAGACTACTGTAATAACCACATTTGCTCTGAGCATGAGGGCTTTGATCAAAGCATAGCATGCATTTTACAAAGCAGTGCCATTTCCAATTATGCAGTTGGTCCAATAAAAGATATCACTTCTTATGCAAGGGGCAAGGATTTTTGGAAGTCAGGAAATTTTCAGAAGCACACTCAAGGGAAATCTGATTTGATCTAGTTAACTACCAAGACCTGGGAAGTATAGCACCACAAAACTAAAAAAAAAAAAAAAAGATTGAACAAAGCGTTGGAACCTTAAAACAGAAAGAAAAGGCTGAATAGTATTCGGTGAAAAGAAAAATTTGTTTTATTTATTAGATTTATATGCTGTCGTTCTCAAAAAAAAGGCTCAAGGTGCCATATAGTAAAAGACAAAAAAAAAATAAATATAAAAGTAAGTAAAAACATAAAAGTTTTATATAACATTTTTTCCCTAACAATGCCCTAATATAACCTTGCTTGCTAAATGCCTGTCCAAATAAAAAGATTTTGTAGTGCTTAGGAAGACACTTAGGTTCAAGCTGGTTAACATATCTGGTGACCCAAAAGGGGAAAGAAGTACTAGAGCAGAGGGGCTCCTATTAAGAATAATCTCCCATTTGCTTTTTGCAAGTGAATTTGGCACACAGATGGTAGTTGCAGGAGGTGGTTCTCAGTGGACCTTAAGGCTTGAGGTGGAACATAAGAAGAGAGGGCTTTGAACAGTTAAAATTAACAATTCAGATTTCTCAACAAAAAAACTTCAAAAAAGAAAAAGGTGGGGGGAATTGACACAGATTGTTGCATCAAAACAGTGGAGAAGAAATTAATAGAAAACAGGACCTTTGAATTAATCAGTTTCTGATTGACCTTCACTCGTGTTTCTATAGCTGAGTATCATATTAATATATTTTCAAGAACATTTGATTTGATTGAACTTTCCGATAGACTAATTGCTGGGGGGAAAGAAAAAAGGCGCAAATGGTTTTGTTTTTTGTATTTGTCTAGAAATTGATACAGAGGAGAGAGGCGGGTCTGACTGCAAAGTAGAGTAATCGCTGTACTCTTGTTTTACTGTCAGTGTAAGATTTACAATGTGTGTCTTATTCCTGAAGCATAATATGTTTAAAAATATTTTGCACAGTAAGAATCTTCTGGTTTATTTCATAAAGACTTTTATATTTTTTCCCATTAGCTTATTTCAGGGGCAAACCCCTAAAACATTTAAACAAACAAACACACACCTCCCCCCATTTAGGATTGGGCCACTTGGCAACAATTCTTGCTGACATATCTGTCGGGTCATTAGTTGTCTTTCTTACTTTTTATGGCAGAATTATTCACATACATTTCAGGTTTTTTCTATTTTATAATTTTTTATTTTATAAAGCATCTGTTGCAAGAAAAAAGACTATTCTGTGCATCTAAGCAAATATTAAAATATCTGTAAATCTCTGTAACTCTTAGAATAATAAAAGAATACAGGAAATTAGGCAAAAGCTTTGTAGATGATGTTAGGAACTTTGTCTCATCTGTATGTGTCGCTGTGCAGATCTTATTGTTTGGGAAGAATAGCACAGCAGCCGCTACCAGGGTTACTCCATTGTCTGTGAATGTAAAACTTTGGATTCTCCACACTGCTTTCACTTTGGGACCTCATTCTCTAGAACTCTTATGTTTTCATACATTCTTATATGTCCTCTGAGTAGAGGTGCACTGATACATTGGTCCATATCGTATCAGCACCACGTGACAAAAATAGAGCTCTAGAAGAGAACTTACCTGAATTATATATTACTCACCTGAAGCAGAGCTGTGGACTCCTGATGTCTCCCAACTGGATTGGAACCACCAGGGACTTGTGGAGAGGAGACAGCTGTCCACACCATGGTGACTACAGGCCAAGGAAAGTGGAACCAACACTGGGAGACAAGGTACCTGGGATCAAGAAGAGGCAAGGCCAGTCCTACTACAGCCTAAGCATAGTGAGGTGAACTGATGTCCGTATACGTTTAGACTGATTCAAAAGGCCAAGGCACGTGTACCAGTACCGTGACCAGACCCAGAAGACTGGGATTCAACATCATTGGTTGGTGTTAGTTGGGGTGTAGGGGAGGTGGAGCCTCAAAACAGGAAGACTGACAGGGGGATCGAAGGAGGGGACCAGGAAGGACAGAACACACATCTTCTTTCCTACTAAATACATTTATTACAGCAAAGATATGGTAGGCGAGAACCCCTGAGGACCCTCTGGAACCTGACTCGATAGTAGGTTGTCTTTTCCTTGAGCAACAACGATGTCTGACAAACCCGTACAAACCAGATGCTCTAGTGAATGGCATGGTGTATTACACACTGATAAGGAGAATTGACATGATCGGCAATCAGCTTTTTTTGGCTGATGTAGCCGATAATGTCACCGATAATGCTGCATGCATGCATGTGGCCAGGAATGCAGCCTGGCAGTGTAGATAGAAGCATCTGGCCAGTAAGTGTTGGGGGGGAGGGAAGGAGTTGGGGGAGCATATTGAGGCCCCTATGGTGAGGGAGGGAGTGGGGCTAGGGCTGGGGCAGGTGCAGGCGCTGCACAGCTGGGGCAGCGTGCTGGTTGGAGCTGCAGGCATCTTGTCTGGAGTGCAGCTCTGCTACTGTGCATGCCCCAGGGGAGGCATGTGTGGCACGTGACCCCTGGATCTGTGTGTGGGGTGAGGGTGGGCTGTCTGCTGTGTGCTCGGGGTCAGGGCTGCACTGGGTTCTTTTTGGCGGGGGGGCTGTGCTTGGGGCAGGGTGGTGGCAGGGGCCATGGGAGGAGGGAATCACAGGGGGACTATGGCAAATTTGGGGGTGGCTGTAACCCCTGCTGTAGCCCCTGTCTCACTGCTGCCACCACTTGCCCCACCCTGCCCTGCCTGAGCACAGGCCTGGCCTAGCCCCCCTCCAGGAAGAGGCTGGCACAACCCCGGCCCCAAGTCCACAGTAGTCAGACTGCCCTTGCCCCATGCACAGATCCAGGGGGCACATGCCTCCCATACCTCCCCTGGCATTCTGTGCAGCAGCAGGAGCCACCCCCTGGGCTCCCAATGATCCGCCCTCCCATGCCCCGCCCTGGCTGTACAGCACCTGCTGCTGCATCAGCCCCAGCTCCACTCCCTTCCTCACTGTGGGGGCTTCGATCTGGCCCCCCATACCCCTTTCCCCCAACAGACTTCTCAGCTGGATGCTGCTTTCCATGCTGCGGGCTGCATATCGGCAATCAGATTGGTATTGGCTGCTATGGCTGGCCAATAATCGACCATCAATATCGGCCCCAAAACTCTTTTCTGTGCACCCCTACCTGTGAGCCCTTGGAGTGGAAGCAGTGGTACAACTGCTGGCATGGCTGGTACCTTCTCACACTTGGCAGTGCTTTAGTTTCTACATAAAACCTACAACATGAAAGTTTTAAATGCTGCTGAATTAGAATGCATCTGACACTTCCAATGATAAAAGTAATTTCAAACTGGGCATTTTTACACATGCAAGGGCCAGGTGCTTTGCGAAATGCCCGGTGCTGAGATGCTTGCTGTTGTATAGGTGGCAAAATGTATGTCAGTGCTGAGAAAATGGTGGCGGTGTGCTTTTGAATTAAAACACATTTGAGGTGCTTTAGTTCAAAAGTGCACCGCTGCCATTTTCTGCACAGTGATACACATTTTACCACTTATACAACTGTGTAGCGGACTTTGTCTCAGCTCATGTGCGGATCTCTGGCGCATTGCAGGACAGAAAAGTATGTTTGATCTCTTGGTGAGATTCCCTCACATCGCCAAATTGACCTGCTAATCCTGAAACTGTTTTTAAATGCAAATGGTAGAACTTTAATTAAAAATACATAAAATCAAGTGTAGGATTTAAAATTGAATCTGAATTTATGCTGAGACACAAATCTGTATGATTATGCTTTTGGAAGTAGGACAGGATAGCTAGGAGCCATCCTGTGGCTTGCTCTGTGCCTCAATAAGTTGTACGCACAGTCTTGTGCTAAGATCTTGGTTGTCAACTCAGCCTGCTATATCATGGAGGCAGTTTCTTCCTAGAGTTTCAGAGGGAGCAACTATTAATGAAAATGTGAACATTGGAGTAATCCAAGATGGGCTGTTCCTCATGTGAAGATCTTGCATAATAAATGATAACTGATAGCCAATTACATATTAATATGTCCTGGATTTGCACTGGCAGTTCCAGTTTTTGGGTGTCACTTTGTAGCATTGCAATACATTTGTAAGTTCTTATAAATATATTGTAAGCCTTGGTCTTGATTTTCTTTTCATTTGTAGGAATCTTACATCTGTGTAACTCACTCTCAGTGTAGTTTCGCTTGTTTTACTCCAGTGTAAAAGGAGTAATCTGCTCACATACACAAAAGCTTTTCAATAAATGTTTACTTCAAAGGAAATATTTTTGGTATGGTCCATACTCATGCAAGAATATTAAGAAGACACAGTTGAACAAACTCATGCTCCATTAACTGTAAGTTAAAAGATATGAAAAATAAAAGGCTTTTTGTAAGATGAACTCATGAAACAAGGAACAATTCCTTATTGTACAATTAGCGGTGTTGCTTAAATAAAACAACCAGGCAAAAAACCTTCAATAGAACTTGACTACTGCAGCCAGACTTATTCTAGGAAGTAAGGTAATTCCCCTCTTTCTTTTGCTAGCTTCCAGTTTAGTTACAAATTTCACTTAAGTTAAATCCTTGACTAAGTCAATTGTAAAATTCTTACTGTTTTCACTGGGGTTTGATAACGGTATGTACATAGACTATCCACTTTCCTCCCATATCAAACCACTCCTCTGATAGTGTTTTATGTTATTCCAACCTTGACGACTTCTCCATTTAGAGTTTTGGGTTTTTTGCTCGTGGTACTCCATCTTTTTGGTATACCTTCCTTTCTTGTATAATTTTCTTACTTTAGAGTATACCTCACTTAAAATGATGGTTATGACTAAATCCCACCAACTCTCATCCCACACTGTCTGTCTTAAGTAGAGTGAAAGAATGTTTTTTCTGTTATTGTTATTGATACGGCATACTTTTAACTTCTGTCCTTGTTTCACACCCACACTTGCACAAGACTAAAGCAAAGCATCCAGGAAGAGTTCATGAAGATAAGAAATTAGTGACTAGAGTCCCTTAAATAGGAAGGGTTTACTGATGTAACTAATGCATTCCTGATGTATTTGCAGTGCCAGGAGTCATTGAAAAGCAAGGCTGTTTTCAGAGGGATGACTCCTTAAAATTCAGGATTAAAAAGCTAGTTGCAGCGGTGCAGTAACTGCAGGTGAGATAAATTTTATGTTTGTTTTGCTGCTGCTAAAGAAGCACCTGTTTTACACTGTGTTCATAGGAGATCATGGTACCAAAATTAATTTTGTAGTTCATCATTCAAACTCTTAATAAATAAAATTAGGAAATGCAAAACCTAATTCATCAGACTGCTCTACAGATAAGTTAGTGTGCAGCATTCTGCATAAAAGGGCTTCCCTGTGCTATCTAAGATCAGCTTCATTTAAGGTATGTTAATGTTTCTGTAAATGTTTAGGAGCTGCCCACATTAATGCCTGCTGGGAGAGGTGAGCTTTCTCAGAATCCCTCTACTTCTTCTCAGGTTCTTTGTTCGTTCTTGTATCTCCTTGGGCTGCTTTTCTAAGGGAGATTGGATGGGGGGAACTTACCTTCATAGAGCCAGCACTATCCATCAGTTTGCTAGGAGGGGCTAGTTGGGCAGCCACATAACTGCCAGATGGAATATGCTGCCTTCCCAGTAACACCAGTTAATGATCCAGGCTCATATCCTTTATGTTCCATGGAGAACGATGTGTGCTGCTTGGCCTTTTGGTGAAGATTAAGTGTCGAGTGTGATAGCATATACGTGTAGTTTATTTTAATTATACAAATACTGCCTAAAGCTTGTGTCTGTTGACAAAGAATAAAGTAAGACTCCTTTTCAGACCTAACTGAATTATTTCTATAGTTATTGTAATCTGTACTGTGCTAAAGGATTGGATTGTGGCAGAGTAGTCTTTTGACTTGAGTAGGTCTTCTCATAAATGTGGGTGCTTTAACTGTGTTCCCGAATAATGTTGCCACCTGGATTCCGGTTGGACTGTAGCACTGAAAGGGCATAGGATCTAAAGTCCATGGAGGTCACAGCTTATCTTTCTATTTTCTTCACTGGGCTTTGGATAAGACCTTCGGAAAATACAGAAAACATACCATCTATACTGTGAAATGGAAACACGTTCTGGCTGCTTACAGACATAAAAAACCCAAAGCTTTATTTTAAACTCTGTGTGCCCCCCACGCGGAGCCCAGTGCATGGCCAAAAGAAGCATCATGTTAGTCGGACTTGACTCACCTAACATCTCTATAGATGGGGCCAAAAAGCCCCTCTGAAGCACCCAATGTATACAAATGCTGCAGAGTCGGGTCAAACTAACACACTGCTTCTTCTGGTAAAGTGTGTTGTTTTGTGTTTTTTTTTTTCCAGCACCCTCTGTGGGTTTGTTTTTGTGTTACAACCTGTCCTCCTAAAATGGTACAGGGGTGGAAATCTAGCAACAGCCGGGAGGATCCCTTCCGTTACACCACAGACAGCAGTCTTACAGGAAAGATCTTCTTGCTAGGAGCCAGAGGAAGATGAAAGATGGGGGACCAGCTTCACATTTATGAAATAGTAGCCAGAGACTGATATGGAAGGTAGATCCTCTGAGGGGAATCTAGGATCAAGACTGCTGTGAATTTGAGAAGCCATTCCCAAATCTCTTGGCTCTGGACTTCATTGTTGTCCTTCCATCCTCCTAATCTTTTGTACTGAAATGCTTCTGGTAAGTTTAATCCCCTAGTTAGCTGGCATCTGGAGACTTTCCCATGACTTGCCATTTATAAAAGGATTTGGCTTGTTTGGGTATGTTTCTAGCTAAGGTTTCTTCTTTTCTTATTACGATACATCAGCTAAATATTATAAGCCAAATTCTCGGACTGGCCACATCAGATTTTGTACAGTATGAGGAATATGAACTATTTTAAAGAATGGAAAAAACTTTGCTGTGTAACTGTGTATATAGCTTACATACATGCTATGTAACATGACTACACAATAACTGTCGGTTCAGATAATGTGAAAAACTACAAGGGCTTTCAGCATTGTTTTATTTCACAGGCTAATGTCTTATGGCAGCGTAAGAAGTGAATGTATCTTATTTTTTAATCTGTTTGCAAATCAAGTAACCATAGTCAGTGTATTTTTGCCTCAGTGTATTTACTGCATTGCAGTTTCATTAACTCTGTACAATAAAGATGAAACTTAGACAGTGTTCAGTTAGGAGTGTTATTCTCTTAGGATAAAGAAACACCTCACCCCTGTCATGTTGAGAATTTTTAGTCCAATGCATTTCTCAAACACTGCTTCATGCTAGACTTTTATTATTAAAAATATGTATCCCAGCCCAGACATTCTCAAATGGAGACTTCGGTGAACAGACTGAGAGAGATGGATATGGAGGAAACTAGCTGTTGTGTCATATTTCTCCCTACTCAGAGCAGCATTATTGCTGTAGTCCTTTCCTTTCTCATGTCCTTGTGACAAGACATTTAGCAGAATTCACAGATTTGTTGGATTCTGATGGGCTGCATTCTGAGTGCTTCTGCTATGGTCTCAAACTTGCAATTTCTAGGCTGTCAACTATGTGCCTTAGCACCCACACCACCCCAACCCCCATTGCTGTGATTAAAGACATGAAGAGCATCGGGCAAGCTTAGGCCAGCTGTTGCCTCAGATTTTGCAGTTATTTTAAACTACAAATCCAGTAAAACCTACAATGTCGCTGTCAGCATGTTCATTGTTTGTAGCTCAGAGGCAGCATAAGGTTGGTCTATAAATAGAGCTGTTCAATATTATAGGGTTGCACTAGTGATGTTATGGTAATGGTTGAAAAGATGCATTTTTATGGTACTCCATTCTTCTCAGCTCGGTGTAAAATAATTTTTATGTGGAATATTTGATACATCTTATATGTTTATCATGCTTCAATGAATACATGTACCTGAGCATCCCTAGTTAGGGACATTTGGCATATGGCCATATGCTGCTCTTCTGCATAGCATGGAATATGGCAAAATCTGGGTATGCCAAGAGTCCCATCTTATTACCAACTGTCGTGGCACTAGCGCCCTATGTAGGTTACCTGAAGGGGATAGGTTGGAGCAGTGTAGCAGAGGGTCTAATTTTTAAATCAGCTGTGCCCCCTAGACTTTCCCAAATAAACCTGTGGGAAGACAAGCTTGTCACTAGACTCTTGTATTGTTGTTGGACTTTCTGGCTTGGCTTGCCTTACCAGTTTAGAGCATGTCTGGGTCCAGTGGAAGGCTGCCAAAAGGAGGATCTCTGCTTCTACTGTGTGTGTCTTGTTATATAGAAGATGCTGGGGCATTAAATATGGAGACAGCTGACATTTGGGGGAAATTCTGCATGAATTTCTGACTGAAAATCTATTTGGAAATTCTGGCTAGCTGAATTAGCTATATCTGTACTTCACAGTTACAACTCTGCTGGTGGCAATGTTGGATTAAAAGAGACTAAAGCTGTCCTGGGAACTATGTACACCTCTGACCCCCATATAGTTGTTCTGTCACCTTTCAGTGTGGCTATAGCAAGTGAACGAGGTCTTTTCTGCTTTCTGTTCCTTGTATTGCTATTGACTTGCTATGGGCGCAGCCAGAAGTTACATTTTTTTGTGTGATCAGGCTGCTGAAAGTGCTCTGCAACTGTGCTGTGACACATGCACAGCTGCAGAACACTTTCAAAGTGTCCAATAGTGCGAAAAATTAACCCTCCTCAAATGAGGTATCAGATAAAGGCAATCTGCTTTAGAGTGCCTTAGGGAATCTGTGTTCCCTAGGGTTCATTTTTTGTGCACTTAGGGCTGGGCTGATGCAGCCCATCCCTGCTTCCATGGCTGTCAGCAGGGAGGGGGAAGCAGCAAACTGCCAGCTGGGCTTTGCCTGGCCTGAACTGTGGGGGGGGAGAGGGAGGGGCGACTGGAGTCCCCCCTGCCTTGAGGCCCCCCCCACAGCCATCCAAGCCAGGGAACTGGGGGGCACCAGGCTGGGCCCTCAAGGTGAGGGGGCTCTGATCTACCCCCACCCCTCCAGCTCAGGCCAGCCAAGCTGGCAGCTCATGCTGCTCCTTTCCTTTCTTCTTTGCCCGGCCTGAGGTGATGGGGGTGGAGGAGTAGATCAGAGCCCCCTTGCCTTGTGGGCCTGGCCCGGCTCCCCCCAGTACCCCAGCCAGAGGAGGCTGTGGGGGACCATGAGGTAGGGGGCTCTGATCCACGTCTGCCACCTCCTTCCAGCTCAGGCTAGGCAAAACCCAGCCAGCAGCTTGGTGTTGCTTGCTTTCCCCTCTCTCCCTGCTGACAGTCCCTGAGCTGGAAGGGGAGGTGGGACTGGGGAGAGGAGCAGCTTCCATCTGCAGGACAGGAGGGGTGATGCAGCCAGGTTTGTAACTTCCCCCGCCTCCAACCTCAACAGGTTAATGTCTGCTGGGTTGGGTGGCCACTCTAACTCATGGCAGGTTATGTAAAGTGTCATGGGTTAGAGCAAGGGCCTGAATGAATGTCTGTCTGCCTTATGTGGCACCTCGGATGTATCACTCAATTTCTCTGTGCATCTGTTTGTCGTTTGGTAGAATGGGAATTAGTGTTGTCCAGAATTTAGGGGGAACTTTGTGAGGTGAGATTAATGTTGGGTTTTGAGGGACCTTGAGGTCATTAGATGAAGGTGTTATACAAATATGTTCTTTTGCTTGTTTTTCCCATTGCACATTTGAAGTTAGAAAAGAGATTCCTGTTTTTATTTCCTTTTTTAAAAAAGAATGTCAACAATATTGGTCTTAACCAGTTGATAAACACGTTAATTTTGTATCAGTGTTATGGAGTAATAAAAGCCATACTGTTTAATTTTTGTATCATTTAAAAAAGACGTTTTTGACAGCTTTTGTACAATATGTAGGTTGGGCAGTATTTCTGATTCATATGGACTTAAGTTAGTTGATGTGTCTCATGTTTGATTTATAGGGGGAGTATTTTTCTGTATATAAATAGTTATATCTATATTGTGTTTTCCTCTCAAATTCTTCAATGTTGCTAGCACCAGTTGCAAACATAATGTAGATATAACTATTTATATACGGAAAAATAAAGGAAAGAAGTTAGGCAATGACCAGTGCCTAGTGGGGCAGAAAGCCGGGCAGAACCTGGCATGGGTCTCTGTGCCAGTGGGAGAGAGGGGAGATGGGGAAGTTTAATCTCCTTTCTTTTCCTGCTTCGTCTGAGGTGGAAAGCTGGGCAAACCGTGGCTAGGGTCCCCATGTTGGTGGGAGAGAGGGGGGACAGGGGAGTTTAATCCCTCCTGTTCGTTTGAGGTGCTGCCTGGGCCGGTTCTGGCCATGCCCCCTGCCACTAGAGCGGTGAGCAGGGGAGAAAGCCAGGCAGACCTGGGCTGGGGTCCTGTGTTGGGTGGGAGAGGGGAGACAGAGGGGTTTAAGAGAAGGCTGAGAGGTGATCTCATGGCTGTCTACAAACTAATCGGGGGGGGCAGTCAACAGGGAATAGGGGATACTCTGTTTACCAGGGTGCCCCTTGGGGTTACTAGGAACAATGGCCGTAAACTGAAAGAGTAGATTAAAGTTGGACATCAGCTAGAAATTTTTTACGGTGAGGGTTGTGAAAATATGGAATGGGCTTCCAAGGGAGGTGGTGCTTTCCCCTACCTTGGAGGTGTTCAAAAGGAGATTAGACAAGCACCTGGCTGGGGTTACTTGACCCCAGCACTCTTTCCTGCCCAGAACAGGGGGTCAGACTTAATGATCTAATAGGTCCCTTCCGACCCCAGAAATCTATGAATGCCCTTTCCTCCCCCTGAGCCTGGTGGCCTATGCCCCCCACCCCTCCACTCCAGCAGGGAAAAGTCTGGCAGGGGCTGCTCTGTTCCCACCAAGCAGACTGGGCTGTGCCAGGTGGGTCCTTCACCCCCACCGTCTTGTCAGCCAGCCCTCGCTGTTCAGGTTAGGGAGCAGAGGGATGGGGCCAGCCTTACTCTGCTTGAGCAGACAGCCCAGCCCAGCCCAGGGCTGCAAAGCATGCTGGGATGCTGGGGGTCTCTGATTTAATTTGAACCAGGAAGGGGTCTGGGTCAGAACTTCCATAAACTGGTTTGGCCTAAATCAGTTAAGCCTGATACTATATTTAACCAGGATTATTTTAAACCAGTTTCTGCCATTGTGTGAACTGAGATTCTGTTCTGTTACAGGTTTAAACCAGTTTCAGATCATTTAAACTGGTTTATGTGTGTGTAACTTCTGTCCCTAGCCTGGGTGGCTACTACTGTGCACAAGTACTGTACTGCTGCTCCCAGTAGAGCTAAGCTGGTGGTAGCAATGGCAGAAAATTACATGGAAACTAGTGTAATGGGTTAGGAATTTTATTGATTTGTACAAGAGTTTCCTAGTTTGTTTCATACTCCAGAGAACCAGTAAAAGATAATTGTCATGAGTATGCTTGCTAGACAGAATTTGGATGTGTTACTTGACACTTTGAATCAGATGCTTGTTCTTAGGCTGCAAACTAATGTCTGGTAATCCATATTTCAACATGCTGCGTGTGCCATTCTGAGTGCTAGACTAGTAAGCATGCTGATGTGCTTGCATGAGAACTCAGATTCACAACCAGTCAAGTGGATTTAGAAAATACAATATTTGATTTGGCAGTGCAAGCCTGTGAGATGCTAGGGGTAATGGGTAGGAGTGTGTTGGGGTGAGGAAGACTTGTAGCAGGTGTTTAAAAGTAGTGACCACACATCTCTGTGGTCTTGTATTCCTGATCCTGAGCCCCTTCTGGCAGTGTGCCAGTCCCAGCATGTATTAGAGCAGTTTTCTGCTATATAACATGCAACATATTTCCGTGGTCCCAAGAGGTCAGTGTGGCAGCTATGTATCAGCTTGATATCAAGAACAATATGCAGAGCGCAGGCAGTGAGAGGGGCTCTCGTCCCAGCAGTGGGAGGTGAGATGGGGAGAGGGCACTTAAAGGTTGCCTAGAGCTACAGGATGAGAAGACGGGAAAACACTACTGCTTCCTTGCTTTGTCCCCCCCCAAACCTCTAGCGATTTAGGTTATTAAATGTTATAGGGAGCAGGACTTTGGAGGAGGTCAAAATTTACATGTATAGTGGAAGCTTTGTTACAACCTTGAATATGGAGTATTGTTCCTTAATGAAGATCTGAGAATTCCATAGAATCTGTAAGAATAGGACATTTATCTGAGTAGTAGTGTAACTGGGGTGCTGGGGAGGTGAGAACAGGGCATCAGGCTTTGGTGCTGCTTTTGAGGGGGTGCCAGAAGTCCATGACCCACCTCGCCTGTCCAGGAGTCTTTGCTGGGGCAGGGGAAAGCTCTGCTGTGCTCAGCCATAGGAGCTGGGCAGCACAACCCCACACCCAGCAATATATTGGGAGCCAGGTGGGGCAAGTGGTATCGTGTCCCATCTCCCTACAAGCTATTGCCAGAGCCTGTACAGCCCCAGACACATTATATATGTACCTTGGTGGGAGGAGGGAGGGGTTTCAAATCAGTTACCAGGTGTGGCTCCCACGGGGTCTGCACTGTGGGACTGCTGATGCTGCTATTGCTGCAGGTGCATTCAGTGTGCAGAGAACCTGTCCTTGCTCCACCCCCTGTCACAGGTGTTCAATGAGCTTGCTATGCCTCTGCATCTGAGTGACAGCCTAGAAGTAATATCTGAGAATGGGTTAGTACTAAGTGCCTGTTTTAGCTTATCTGATATTGGTTTTGTGTGTCAAGAGTCTCTTAGTCTCCACTAAAACATTACAAACCAGCTTTACACATTTTATACAATTATCCTTTTATGACGACATTTTTAATCTCCTTAAATGACCCTTCTCTTAGAACTTGAGGTAAATGTGGGCTGCTATGCATGGATAGAGAGAGAAATTCTTCCCTGACTCCATCAGCACATGCTCTTAACCTTGTATATAGCATAGGTGATCATGAAGGTACCTAGTCCAGTTAAAATTCTAGTATTTACTGTCCTCTGTTTCCATCAATGAAATCTGCAAGGTGACAGTGTTCCATGTAAAGTAAGATTCTTTTTCATTCCATTCTGTGATTCTCTCAACTCCTCTCCCCCACCATTTTTAGACCAGGGTATGAAGATGGGACAAGTCACTTTTACCTGTGCCCCCATGACTGAAGATACCCACTCGTTCAACTCTACTAAACAGAAATTGAAGGGTCTTGTTTCATGATTCACTTGAAGAAATTCTGTGACCTGTTTTGAACTGGAAAATCATAGCAGGCCTTAACATCTGTGGCTGATATCTGACGCTCCCTTTAACTTTACTAGGGGAAGAACTTTACGCTATGCACCTGAGAATGCAAAATGGTTCTATTATACTATGGTCAGTTTCCATGAGGTGTGAAGCTGTCTCGTTGATTCCATATTTGTGCCTGTAGTTACTTCCATTATTAAGCGTATTGAACCAGTCATCTGAGATTCTGATTTAAAAATGAGAGGTTGAAAATACAGATAGAATTAAATAGCTGTACTTTTAATATTTTGTTGCAAGGCTCAATTCTACTTCAAAGTACAGAATTGGAAATAACAGTAATAGCACCTAATACTTAATACTTTGTTGCCTTAGACTACTTTACAAAGGAAGTAAGCATCATTCTATCAGTGGTTAAGTGTGAAATTGCAATTTGATTTAAAACTAGCAGTTACCTATCTATGGTACACATCTGAATATCAATTACTCCAAAAAGGCAGGTATGATACATACATTAATAAATTGCCTATGTATGCCAACACTGGTAATAGTAGAATAGATCTAGGTGACGTAATGTATGAGCTGCCTGTGATACGCATTATAATAAACACCCAAGACATCGTTAGATCATTATGCTATCATTTTAAATGGCCAGATAAAGAATACAGGTAAAATTATTTCCTTACATTTCTGAGAAAATTAGCTTCAATAATTAGAACTTACTTCGTTATTCAGCGGGACTGTACTTGTGGTATAAGGATGGAAGCAACTTTTTGTGAAAAAAATAGCCTTGGATAGCATCTTGCAATACTTATCAACACTTACTAAAGCAGTGGACTATAGTTTGTAGTTTATGGTGCATTGTCTATGTTCCGTGCTGGAAAAGAGCACAATGAAGCAGTCACAACAGGCAGGCTAAGGCACTATTTTATATTGTTTAGTCATAGTAGGTTAGGTGTTCTATGAAATTGTTAGAGTCAGATGCAAACAAAGTAGCTGCTTGGTTTAGTTTTGGGGGATAAGAAATGTATGTTTGGCACTATTTGTTTTTGATATTATGATTGTTGCCCACAGGTGAAGTCTGTTGGCATTTCCCTTGATTTTTATCTGACTGGACAGGGTTCTGATTGTCAGTCTTGTTGTTTGATATTCTATTCAGAGTTTAATTGCATAATCTTATACAAATAGAAATCTACACAAGCATGCCTTGTTATATAACGTGATGCTTTGTGCTACAGCCTTCTATTTTGGCTGTGGATTTTTTACTGTGGTAGCCTGCTGAAGGCAATATAAATGTACATTTATGAAGTATTCATTTTTTTTCTGGCAATTTGGAACATGTCTTCACTCTAGGGTTTATTTATGAGTAATGGAAGGTTGAGGACAAGCTAACAACTGATTTCAGCATGTGCTAGAAAGTGGAAGACATTTCAGAAGTTATAACAGAAAGCTTATTTGGGTTGGAATTAAGGATTTTTGTGGGTGTGGTATCTTTTATTGGACCAGCTGCACAACTGGGATAGACTTAGACAAGCTTTGAGTGCATTGATTTTTTTTCAGGTGTGAGGAAAAAGCAGGTACAGCTGGGGCTAAAAAGTTTGCAGGACCCTGAAATTGGGGAAAAGAAACAACATTCCTAGAAGTATCTAAAAGACATGAAAATTGCAGAAGAAAGGATATTTGATTTAGTTGGAAGATCAAGAGTATTAAAAAAGGGGAGAGGGTCATTAACATCTTTGAAGGGGACAGGGTCATTAACATCTTTGAAGTAAAGAGAGATTAGCAGGAATCAAGTAAATTGTAATGTCATGAAGTCAATGTCTGTGTTCAGTCCTTATTTCTTAGTGTTTAGCCAGCTTATGATTTTTTGTTCCAAGGCTTGACTTTTTTGTTGCAAGCTTTGGTATTTAGATTTAGAAAGGAGATGGGAAGAGTTTTTTGGGGAAATGGATGCATGAGGATAGAAAATGAAAGCACAATGAGATGGTCACTACTCAGGACAATAGTGAAAGGATTAAAATGACTTTTTGCCCACTTCTGCATCATGTTGCATTGTGACACTGTTTAGTTTATAAAGCAGAGATCATTTTTGACAATTGCGTGTTGCAATATTTATTACCTTATAGCTCCTATTAACTTTAACCTTTGTACTCATTGAAGGACATATACTTATCATAAATATCGATTAGAAGATAAAAATGTACCAGCAGAACTATTTACATCCAAACTCAGGGTGTACAAAAGCTAAGGCTTCTATGAACATAAAAACCTTGCAACATTGTATAAATGTATGCATAAATTAACAAATACATTTCTGTATAAATTGAATATCTGAGTGAATAATAAAAAAGTAGTTTATTTGGGGGTTAACTAATTGGATGGTGTCCCTAGGAAGTCTCCTCCAACCAACTCATTTTTCCTATTTGGGTAACATATCTTTATCTCCCCTAACAAAGACATCCTTCCGTAACTAAGGCAACAGAGTCTACGTTGCATCACATTTTGAAACCAGCTTAGAATGGTGTGGTTGTTTTGGGTTTTTTTGTTTTTTAAAGCATTAATGTGATTCAGGTGCTAATTTGTCTTTCCCTTAACTGTATATAATATCACTCAATATTTTTCAGGGCTTTGCTTCCAGTATTGCTCACCACAGTGATATTTATTGGGATTTATACTACAATAATCCAAAGCTTCTTTTAGCACTTGCCTGATCTGGGCTGCAAGTCAAAAGTTGTACTCATATTAATCTAACATAGGTTCATAATGTAAGTCACGGATCCAGCTTGACCGTACTGATATTATACAGTATTTAGCATCTTAGATCAGTTGTGTAAGACTTAAATATAGTGGACATTTGATAAATTCTTTGCTAACAGTGTCAATGTATCATGTAAGTCTTGTCTCAGAGCTGTATTGATCTGTCAGTTCTCATTCTGTTGCTTCTTTTATCTGCCCTGCAATTCTAATTCTGATGCATTAAGCAGCTTTAATATTTGCCAGAATAACTGATGAATAACCCTTTCCCTTTGCTTTAGTACAGGATCCAAAAGCTGTGTTGAAGTCAGTAGAAAGGTTCCCATTAACTTCACTAAATTTTGGATCAATTCATTAATGCCATTGCATTTAAGTCATTTTTTGTTTTTCTTTAACCTAATAGTGAAGATACTATGACATTACAGTTGGTTCCCTTTTCTGTGAACAAATGGGTCACTTTGCTTGCATACTAAGAATAAGGGCCACTCTACACTCAGAACCCCTATACATTTGTTAAAACATTGTTGCTAGCATATTAACCCATTGTTTTCCTAGCACAGTAAAGGAATCACATAGATATTTTCATATCTAAAAATAATTTCATTTCAATATATACAGTTATGAAAAAAGGACTATTGTAGCTTTAATTTCTCCAACTTTATATAACTGTAAATGCTTACCATTCCGTTTGAGGGTTTTTGTGGAAATTACATTTTTCCCAGTCATCATTTGTTTTTAATATTTGTCTCAGTTTCAGCATGCGTTCTGTAAGTCAACTGTGGTTCAATAGTTATGTTTACCAGTGTGGATTTTACTTAATATAAAAATTATACAAAATATATTTAATATTGTTTGGGATTCATTGTAATTTTTTGCATTTTTGCATAATAGCAGCAACAAAACAACCCTTTAGACATTTTGGTAGTGTTACATGGCTTTTAGCTACAGATTTCCCAATCATTTCCATTTTGGTACACATGTGGCTTATTCTCGCATCTGAATATCAATTACTCCAAAAAGACAGGTATCATATATACATTAATGAATTGCCCGGAAAAATAGCAAATACTAGTTATTAAATGGATCTCTATTATAGAAGGATAGAAAATAGAGACAGATTTATTAGCTCTAATCTTCTGTTAGATAAGCTAACTTGCCTTCTTCCATTAAATACTCTGATCTCCCTCTTCAAAAAAAATAAGACAACAACAATAGCTGGACTTAGATCACCAACTTGGTTATGCCTTGGGCCAGAATTGAACTGCCGGCCTCCTGAACTATGCACTTGCCAAATAGCAGAGCTCCATATTAATACAGTATGTACCATCCTCTATATATTATACAGCATTCCCTCTGACTTAGAACTGAAGATGTGACTTAAAAAGACATATGAGCAGAAGTTCTAAAGACATGTTATACCCTGATGACAACGCAGAAGGCAACCCAGTTATGGATGATGCAGAGAAACCTGAAGTATTTAATGCCTTCCTTAATGCTTTTCAGTCTCCCCAAATAAAGTCAGGTACCATATGACAAGTGCAGTTGGCAGCAAAGATAGGGAAGAGACAAGCAGCCTAAATTAGTGGAAGAACAGGTTATGGTTTACTTAGAGAAACTAGATCTTGTTAACTTGTCAGGGCTGAATGGGATGCATGTTAGGATACTGAAATAATTGGCTAAGATAACTTGAGAGACATTGGTGATCCTTTTTTGAGAAATTGTGGAAGTCAGGTGAAGCCCTGGATGACTGAAAAAAGGCAAATACAGTGCCCATCTTTTTAGAAAGGGAAGTGGGAAGATCCAGGGGAATTACAGACCAGTCAGTCTGATCTCAATATCTAGAAAGATCATGGAGCAGGTCTGCAAGGAATCTATTCTGAAGCACCTAAAAGAGCACCGAAGTGGTCAGGAACAGCCAGCATGGATTTACCAAGAGCAAGTCCTGCCTGATGAACTTGATTTCCTTCTGTGCTGGGGTGACAGGGTCTATGGTTGGGGCACAGCAGTGTGTATGACATACTTTGACTTTAGCAAGGCATTCAGCATTGTCTCCCAGAATATTCTCATTAACAAGGTTAAGCAATACAAACTAGATGAAAGTACTGTAAGGTGGGTATATAACTGGCTGGATCATCATGCTCAGCAAGTAGTCCTCCATGGCTCAATGCATAGTGGGGAGGAGGTATCCAGTGGGGTTCTCCAGGGGTTTGTCCTTGATCTGATATTGTTTGACATCTTAATTAATGATTCTAAATCATGGGCCTGAGCACATGATTAACTAATTTTCAGATGACAGCAAGTTGGATGAAGTTACTGACACTCAGGAGAGTAGGGCTAGAATTCAGAATGACCTGGATGAACTGGAAAAATGGTCCATAATCAATAAGATGAAATTTAGCAACGAAAAGTGTCAAATCCTGCTTTTGGGACAGAATTATTACATGTACAGACTGGGGAAGACTGGCAAGGCTGCAGTACTGAAGAAAAGGACCTGGGTGTTACAGTGGATTACAGGTTGCATATGAGCCAATTGTGCACTTGTTGCAAAAAAACCAATCCCCCCCCCCAAACAAAAACAAAAAAAAAAGAACAACAACATGCTGGGTTGTATAAACTGTCTCTTGCAAATCAGGGAAATCAGTTCATTCACTCTATTCAGCACTGATGAGGCCTTGAATGCTGTCCAGTTTTGGGCCTGGACTTTAAGAAAGATGTGTACAGATTAGAAAGAGATCAGCAGAGAGTGACAAAAATGATTAGAGACCTGGGAAATGTGACATGAGGAAAGTCTGAAAGAACTAGCACTATTTAATCTGGAGAAAGGAAGACTGAAGGGAAGGGGTGGGGCTTGATAAGTCTTCAAACACTCGAAGGGTGAATATAAAGAGGATGGCGATGCACTATTCTTTGTGGCCATAGGGAGTGGGACTAGGAGCAACTGTCTCAAATTGCAGCAGAGGGAATGTAGGTTGGAGATCTGGAGGATTTTTCTTTACTGTGAGGATGATTAACCATTGAAAACAAGCTACCTAGGGAGGTTGTGGAATCTCCATCACTGGAAATTGTCAAGAACAGGTTAAATAGGCACATGACAGAGATGGGTGAGTCAGGGGGTTGGACTAGATGACCTCATATGGTCCTTTCCAACCCTACTTTCCTATGAGAGGTCTATAACAATCATGTCAGGTTTTTAGTGATAAGTCTGGATGAAACAGTGTACAGAATTAAATGAAACAGTTGTTTGGAGATCATGTCCTAAAACTAAACTATTTCAGACAAGTGAAGGAATTTCAAAACAGCATTAATGTTCATATATATGTATAGTTTTCAAGTGCAAATACAGCTAAATTTCCTTTGGAGAATCAGTTTGGAGCAATGGCTATTAAAGGCAAAATTGTACAGGTTGAGTTTTGTGTACAACATAGTAGCGATATTTTTTGCCCTGGAAGAATAGAAGTAACAAAGATTGCACAAAAAGATTATTTTTGTTCTTTGTAACAAGATTTGAAATCTATTGAAGAGCATCATGAAATCTATTGAAGAGCAACTGTAATGGTGAAAATTATGTAATCCATAATCTTGTTAGCAAAAGGTTTATTTCAAGGATCAATAAATAGATATTTTTTCTGAGGAGCACTAGTTAAATAGATCTGTTTTCTCTTAGACATATAACCACAAAAGTAAACCATGCATAAAAAGCATTAAAGGTTACCTGCACATTTCTTCCATCAGTTGCAGTCAGATGTGCTGAATGTCCCAAGCAGCTTAATTAAGTGGGGCATTTAGTACAAATTTAGCTCTCAATTACCCAATTGCAGACTAGAAGATATTAAATTACATTACTGTAAATGAGAGCAGATTCTGGTCCATTAAATAATGAATTAACTCTGTCCCTTCCTTGCGATGTTCAATACAAGTCCTCTTATAGTAAGTTAGAGACTTATTTTCCTAGAGATGCTCTGGCATGTGAGGTGTGGAAGACCAATAGCTTTTTATTATAGTAACTACCAACTTGCCTGTGAAGAATGATGGGGTTGGGGGGGAGGGAAGGAGGGAGAGGCAAAGCTAACTCAGATACCCCGAGAAGTGCATTTTAAAAAGCCTCCTTTCTTCCAAATAAACCTTTATTTGGATAGTTAAATAACACTTATACTGTCATCCAACAAATGACCTTGGAACTGTACTGACTGCTACTGACCCAGTATTTTCCCCGTATTTAAAACAAGATATACATTTAAGAATTAAAGAGGACAGCATACAGATGGGTATGCAGGTAGTGAGATTTTTCTAACACTTCTCCTTTTTTGAGATTAAAGCACTTCTTTGACCTAGAAACATATCTATCTGAAGTACAAAGCCACAAACAACATGAGACCATTACTAGGTTGGGATTCGCTCTAATGAGAACTGCAGTCGTCATGGGCAAATGGCATCAGACCCCACATTTGGGCAGGATATGTTCTTGCAGGAAGAATTAGATTATGACTTTTTGTGGTCTTATTTGTTCTTTGAAGAAATAAGAGGAAAATGTGTATCTTCTTTAGTGGAAACTTCTAAGTATTAGGCTAATGAAGAAAAACTATTTGGCTAATCTAGCAATTTACACTCTATGCTATGCTCAGTAGGTGTACTTGTGCTGCTTACACAAAGAATAAAGGCCAGATGGGATTCCTTACTTTTTTTCTACTCTATTTGATATTGCTTTATTTTATCAGTTTTTTGTATCATCATATGTTCAGTTTACTTTTGTGTAATGTAATTGTATGCTTTTACCAATAACCACAAATTATGTAATTTTGTAAGTATATAATTATATCATTTTACTGTTTTTCCATTGTTTTAGGGAAAGCTATAAATAACTACAGAGCTCTGTCAACTGGCTCATGACATTGTGTAAATGGTTACCAATTTGCAATCAATTAGGATTTAAGTTGTATTGTATTAGTAAAGTTTGGTGCTTCTTCAGTAGTATTATTAGGCTACTAGACATTTGTCCAAATTTGATGCAGTTTTTAGCAAGCACAGATGATGAACAACTGCTAGGAATGTGTGTGTGTTTTCCAAGTCCTTAACTGGTGAATAGAAATGCTTGAAGCTTCATTAACAAAAACAAAACATGTCCTGTACTCTGGCAGTATTCTGAGCCTGAGAAACAAGCAGAGGCCAATGAGTCATTGTAGTCAGTACTTTTTGGCTTTAGTATTGTCTTCTAAGAGAAAGAGTACTCCCCTCTTCCGTACAGTTTTTACATGGCATTGGGCAGTAGAATCATCTGACCACTTTCTTGGTTGATGTTGTTTAGAACAATCAACCACCAAGGTATCTTGAATTTTTAATCCAATCACAAAAATTTCCGGCAGAGATCAGATGTTATAAAAATGTGCATCTGTACCTTATATCTTAACCACTTTCTGCCATGATTTACATGTAAAAAGTCTGTCGCTAGCATTTTGGATAGATGCAAAGGGTCAGATTTCAGGTTTCATATTGCTGGTATGATTTCATTGATACCACTGGAATTCAAAGTGGTATCTGACTTCTAGGAGCTTTCAGATTAGCTTCAATCATGAACATCATTCTAGTGCTGCTCTTAATCCAGTTACATGAGTGGGAATTTTATAGATAAACCCTAAATTGAATTGAGAACTAGTCTTGCATCTTATTTTTTGTGGATTTTTACTATTATTTTTGCTATTAAAGTGTTTTCATGCTCACTTGTCTAAAGATGTTTATGAAGTGTATCATGATTGCATCTAAAACAGGAGGAAGAGAACTCATAGTTAATATTCTGGATGAAATTCTGCCCTGATTTGGATCTTACGCAGCTCATTGAGCTAACTGGTTTCACAGAGTAGTACTGGCAGTTTAGTTGCAGCCTGAAGAAAGGACCGTGGAACAAACAAACTTTAAATCAAAGCTTTCGTTTTGCTTGAATGTACTTGTTTATATTTTGCAGTAGATGTGTAGTGTTGCGTTTATTTGTGTGATGTATAATATACATGAATTAAAGCACGTATGCTGCTTTAGCTTTAGAAATCTGTATTTTATTATCACACAACATTCATCCTTGAGTGAAGCTAAATAAAGCAGAAGAATGCTTCTAGTTTTGTTTACAGCTGCTTTAAATAGTTTCTGCAAGTACTACACATTAAATTGTATATTGTGCTAAGCCAGCATGGAGAATATTTAACTATGCTCACTATTGCACAAAAAATTAAAAAGCTTTAAAACTGTAGAAATAGCCTCAAATATTAAGTTTTTTCTTCCATGCATAATTTGTAAGTTTGCTTCAGGCATCCTGCCAGACAAGGCCTTCTTTTATCATTATAAACTTTTATGTGATTAGGAAACATGATTGAATGTATGCAACAAAATATTTACATCAGTGTGTTTACCCTTTTTCAGAAGGTACATTTATTAACCTTTTGCCAGATGGTCTCATGTGCGTAGGAATTACTCTTAAAATCATTTTAATACATAAAATTCCATGTCATGCAGTGTTCCTAGGCAAAACTTGTAATAACATGGAGTTACAGTTGAAAGAAATAATATTATATAGGAAATAAGCATTATAAAGCCATGCAATTCAGAGTTAGTTAATATTCAGAAAATACAAACATGTTAAATATGTAAATACACAAGACAAATGAACATGGTGTTGTATGCAAATTGGTAGTTATTAGGTTTTGGCCTCAAATTAAATTATGTTGATTATCTAACATAAATTCAGTAGTATTGGTTTTTCACTTAATGGTGACTGGAACCTTCACCAGTATTCTATTATTTTAATTCTTTAAATTACCATATGGTTGGAACTTAACTCTAACTTCAGTGTACTTGCAAGGAATAAATTTCCTTGCATTAACTGAATTTAAATATAAATATAAACCTCTCAAATATATTAATGTAAAGTGTTGTTATACATAAGCTATCCATGTATTAAATAGAAGCTTATAAACATTTATCTTTAATATAGCTAAATGATTTTTTCAGGAATAGAAAACTACATTTTAGAAATTTGCATTCTGGTGAATAAATCTGCAGGTTTTTGAAAAATTCTCTAAAATCATTGTAAAAAAATTCTACACCAGTTTCTGTATAGTTATATTTTAGCAGGCAATCCTTTATAACAAAATCCTTTTCTTTTGTTTAAAACACAGATTCCCATCTCTACTATAACTGAAAATTCCTAAATCTGGACATTTTAAATGGTCTGATAAGAGCTTTGAATAATTTGACTTTTTGAAGGCCTCTATTTTTTTCTGAGAATTTGGAACAGGATTTGGATTCTACTTGTGTACCACCTGAAGTTATAATGCCGTCCTTGCCTAATGAAGGAGGTATGAAAACTAATTATAGGAATCTCATATTTTTAATATGCCTTACTAATGATGCAGCTTCATTATGCTTATAATTTCTATTTAGCTTAAATCAGATAACTGTTACTGGCTATCTCACACGCTTTTTGTGTACTGTGATGTTTTCCTTTGTATGCATTGCTTTCTGATTATTGTTACTATTTTTTAAAGATAATCAAGGAACCTCTCGCCTGACTTTGAGTTCAGAACTGCCTTATCAAAGCACAATTAAAAGAAAAGTCAGAAAGAAGAAAAAGAATGGAGTCATCACTGCAAATATTGCTGGCACAAAATATGAAATTGGTAGGAAGCTACAGAGTCTGATTACATTAATAGCTGTTGGGAAGGTGAAAAGGCATGAAACAAGAATTTGGAGATAAAGCCCATTGCAGTCAATGAAAAGACTCCCTCTAACCTCCAGTAGAGTTTGGTTCAAGCCAGTATTGAATTACTACTTTAGGAATGTTTTTTCCATAGGAATCGCTTTGAGTATAGTTTAATATTTAGTTGCTAGTCTTGAATGCTTGGGGCATAAATCCTGTTGTGTTATGTGGGTTTAGGCCATTAAGGTGTCAACAAGCAATTAAAACAGGGAATCTTAGGGAAAAAAATCTCAATGACACGTTATATGTGAATTTAGTTAAAATTTTAAAGTCTTGAATAAAGACAATTCTAATTTTCTAAACCTAAATTCAGGGACCTATGATGATTATAGCCAAGAGTCTTGAAGGAAACAGATGCATTTCTTTTTACACATGAGTCTACCATCACATTAATTTTACGTTATATCTTAGTGATGTTGATAAAATAGGGTTTAACAAAATTAGGTATTTTTTGGATTCAGAATAGAAAAACTTTGAGTGTGACATAACTTTGGGTTTTGGCCTAATACAAAGTGAAAAATTAACTGGGTGATGTGGTCACTGCTCTGAGTTGATTAATGATAAACAATTAGATCAGACCCACTCCCCCACACATGCACACACATCCCCTATATCTATATCCCCTCTTTATAAAATGTTATTAACTTAGCAGCTCCTATAATGAGCTTGCTTTAGTGACAGCTTCCAAAAGGATAAATAAGCCAGTCTCAAGATACAAGCTTTTCCTTCCCAGTGGAATTCTCAGTTGTCACTGAAAAATATTCAGCTCTCCCTCTTCATTCTGTGCAATGCCACCTTGACTACAATCTCTGGCCAAAGATAAGACTTCTGGCCTGCCAGAGTCCTGAATTTCAGTGGCATTAGTTATCATAATAGGTCCTCTTATCCTTGAAGTGACTGCTCTTTAATGAGAATAAGTTTTAAATTCAGCCGTATTTAGATGATTGTTAGTTAAGTTTATTCATATTTAGATAAATGGGCATCTATGAAAGGTCCAGATTGCAGTTTAGCTCATATGCTTCCCTTTTTTGCCACTTAATCTAGGATTTAAAATAAATTTAATCTGGAACCAGTTAAATTTTTGTCCCTTAAACTGTACTCTTCATTGTGCAAAAACACTGAACGAACATGTTTAAGTGTGTATAATCTTGAGTGAATTGCAGCGAATTTTAATAGCCATTGGAATATTCAGCTGGACCTTTGGCCAGCTGGGTGAGTTTGTCAAAGAGGGAAATCTGGAGCCTGGTCCCATCTCATGAGAGATGATATTGGAGCAAGTGTATCATACAGATCTTTGAAAGCTTTACCTAAAGGCAGGGAAATTACAGGGAAAGCATCTCCCTTTTGCAAATTCATTAGAAAAATCTTTTCTCTTACATCATTACTTATTTTTGCTATAGAATTGGACTTCTTTTTAATTTAATATATAAAAATAATCCATTGCTTGGCTTTAAGTATTACATCCTCAATGTTAGGACCCTTCTTTATCTCCTGATTACAGTGGCACCTATAGTCATTGCTGCTTTAAAATTAACACATACCAAGGCAAAGCTAAAGTCTTATCCATTTAAGTGCAAATGGATTGTTATTACACAATTTTGGACCACCTAGAAGCTCTTTATAGTTCCTACACTGATTAAAATGTGTTTCCAGCTACATTATAAGCTCGGATGATGCTGATTACAGTTATGCAATAGGCAGATGGAGACCTTCCAAACTGAGTATCATAAATTCAGCAGTATGTACTTTGCTGCCTTCTACACTAATGATGCAGTGTGGCTAAAGAAGAGTCTCTATACTGGAAAATTAATGTTTTATTTTAGATTTGGTAGGTTGCTTAAAATTATTTAAATTTAATTTAAATATATAATTCCCTTGTAGTTCGCTTAGTAATAGATGAGATGGGCTTTGTGAAGATGCGAGATGAAGACGAAACAGCTAATCTTATATGGAGTGATTCTGCTGTGCAGCAGGAGAAGATTGCTGAGCTCAGAAACTATCAGGTAGGTATAGCTTACTTAGGTGTCCTGAATCAGGTAAGAAAAACTATTCTATTCTGAAGTCTTTTGAAGCCTTTTTGGGTCAGTTGCAGACATCATGAGACTGGAAAGCAGAGATGACAGTCAAACTGCCTCAAAGATTTTGACACCAAGTCCTATCCCTATTTTATAATATTAAGTTTCTCTGTCCCTTGGACTTTGGCCTACAAATCTTTAATACTGTTTAATACTGTAGGTTCTTCAGCCTACAATTTATAAGTGGGCATTCAAAGAGTTTGAGCAGTGTGTTAAAGATGCAAAAACATTACTTACGTTATAATCTTTGAAACGGTTAGATAATCAGCAGGGATCCTGGCTTTCTCTGTTTAAAAATTGCAAATTCCCTGATTAAAACCCTCAAATCTGCATTTTTCTGTGATTAAAATAAAACACTGCTATCTCTCTCTCTCTCTCACACACTCGCTCACACTTGCACACACCATTGATTTTCAGTTGAACACAATTTTTTATTGATATATGTACAATTTTAAAGCAGTTTGGAAGCCTACTAGTACGTCAGCCACTATAATGAAATGAATTCTAAATACCTGTAATTTTGACATTTGATTTTGGGTTTTTTATCATGGAAAATCAGAGCTCTCCTTAACCCCTTCACTCACCAGGATATGGGTTCAACTGCGGCTGTCTCCAACACTGTTTTGTGCTGCTGAGTAGCCCCAATATACTGATGCCCTGCCTCTGCCATTGCCCCTCACTCCCAAGCTTTAGCTCCCCTCCACCCCCCGCCCCCCCGCCAGCCCTTCTGGTGCCCCTCACTCCCAACTTGCTGCCCCTTACTACCAGTGTCTGAGAAAGAGATTGGGTGTATGGGGAAGGTAGCAGGGAACAGGCGACGCAGTGGGAGGGCAGGTGCACCCTTAGACTTCTGCACTCCCAGTGGGGTGTGGGGCTGCAGCCAAGCAGGAGCCACCTCTGTGGCTCAGTGGGCAGGATCCGGCACTGGAAGGAGTGCTGCATTGTCACGGGGTGGTACAGAAGGGGCAGTGGCAGTGGTGCAGAGTTGAGCTTCCACTGCTGCCTTGGCAGCCATGGCCACAGAGGCGGCTCCTTCCTGGAGCTGGTCCAGCCTGGCTGGAGCCCTGTATCCGACTGTGGGTGCAGAAATCTGAGGAGCCACATGCGTCTCCCCCTGAGACCTGTGCCCCCCCCCTCTGTGTGGCCTGTGCACCTAGTGTCCACCTCCCACTGCCCCTATAGACCTACCTGGAAGGAACTACAGTCCACTGCTGCCTGGCTGCCACATGCTCCCTGCCTTTGATTGCCCTCCTCCTACTCCCTGCAGCTCCAAGCAGCCCCTTGCCAGATGGGACTTAGCCAGCCTGCAATGAGAAACCCACTGTTTCTGGTGTTCTTTTTTCTCTAAAAGGGAAAATACGTGATTTTCTCCTTTAAAAGAAAAAATCTGTGTTTTTCTCTGTTAAAGGAGGAAATCCTGCATTTTTCCATGCTTTCCCGCAGTGAACTGAAAACCCAGATCCCTGATAATCAGTGTATTTCTTTGCAGTACTTGTGACTAAATAGTCATTTTTCTGTTCATAAGTCTCTGACAACATCCTTATTCACGTAGAACTTTCTGAATAGCAACTCGCATGAACAGACATTGTCAGAGATATCCAGGTTTAATCTGGTGGGAGAGCAGAATGCAATTTATAATATCTAGGTAGTTCTTGAAGATATCTAACATAATTTGGAATATACTCTTTTCTCTCTTGATTCTCTTTATATATTAATTGAACGTTTCATTGAACTTTTAGTTTAATGTTTAAACTGTTTATCTGTGATATTGCACAAGTAAGAATATAAAAATTCCAACATTTTTTTTTCCAGAGAATCAACCACTTTCCAGGAATGGGAGAGATCTGTAGGAAGGATTTCTTAGCAAGAAACATGACCAAGTAATTTATTATTATTTTTGTCCGTTGTAATGGAAGAAATATCTTTTGGAATGCAAATTTGAGTGCAAACAAGTTTAATTTGGGGATTCCTGTTGGCTCAGCAGTGCACATAACTAAGGAAGGGGCTGCCTATGTATTACAATTAAGCTGTAAGCATATCCACACATGTATATTCATTAGCAGACCAAGACTAGTGGGGCAGATAATTTAAATATATGAATGAATGGCTGACCCCTTAAAACATATTATCTGTTTAAAATAGCTAGTGGTTATCTTTTATAATCTTGTGTAGATCATATTTATACATGTAATAAAGCATCTCATTGTTTATATTAAGAAAACAGTCCTTTACTTTGTGACACCTCTTTTTCTAAAGCTGTCGTTATTTTTTTTTCATTATTCACATCCATCCAAGGTAGTCAACCAAAGCTTCACTTGGTGCAAACTGGCAGTTACGTTGAACTCAGTGGAACTACCATGCTTTTACTGGTTGATGAGCTGGCAGTGCAAATAAGGAATGTAACCATATTTACCCACATTCAAGATGACTGAATTCAAGACATCCCCCCCATAATTAGAGTTTATACATTTCATAGATTTCATAGACATTAGGGCTGGAAGGGACCTCGGAAGATCATTGAGTCCAGCCCCCCGCCCAAAGGGCAGGAAGTCAGTTGGAGTCATAGGATCCCAGCAAGATAAGCATCCAATTTCCTCTTGAAGGTGTTCAGTGTAAGTGCTTGAACCACCTCCGATGGCAGACTATTCCAGACCTCGGGGGCTCGGACAGTAAAGAAATTCTTTGTTATGTCCGGCTTGAAACGGTCTTGCAGGAGTTTATAATCGTTCGACCTCATCATCCCTTGGGGTGCTCTAGTGAACAAACGATCCCCCAGATACTGATGGTCACCCCGATAAACTTATAGGTGGCCATCAGATCACTCCTGAGCCTGCGCTTTTCCAGGCTAAAAAGCCTCATAGATCTCATCTTGTCGTCGTAAGTCTGTTTTCCTGACCTCTGATCATGTGTGTGGCTCTTCTCTGGACTCTCTCAAGCTTCTCCACATCTTTTTTGAATTGTGGAGCCCAAAACTGGACGCAGTACTC
>NW_017728993.1:34435885-34436169 GCF_001723915.1 Gavialis gangeticus | reverse complement strand
GATGGTGAAGGTGATCAGCTCGTGGTTGCTGTCACCCAGCTTCCCATTGATCACTAGGTTGCCAATTAGGTCATCCCCAGTAGTCAGTACCAGGTTGAGCAGCGCTTTGCCTCTTGTTGGCGCATAGAATTCTTGAGTCAGGTAGAGGTCGTCCACGCACGAAAGGAAGCTTTGGGTCCTCCCAGATTTTGCTGAGTGATCCTCCCACGAGATGTCTGGGTAATTGAAGTGACCCATGACAACCATGTTCCTGGATCATGCAGCCTCAGCCAGTTCCCTGGCGA
>NW_017728993.1:34435364-34435628 GCF_001723915.1 Gavialis gangeticus | reverse complement strand
TATTTGCATTGAGCAGGAGGGCGAGCTCCTCCTGCTCGTTCCCCAAGCTCCTGGCATTTGTGTACAGGCAGGCAAGTGTCCCCTTGGGTGCTGTTGCCTTGCCCACAGATTGTACCAGGGCTGGGGCAGGGGTGGGCTCCCTTAAGTGCCGTGGTCTGCTGGCTTTGCAAGGGTTGCTCATCAGGCCAGTAGTGACGGTAGTCCCCCCATCCCCCAGTGCTTTAGTTTAAAGCCTGGTGGAGCTGGTCAGCCAGTCTGGCTGAG